>NC_079172.1:3095901-3455901 GCF_947568905.1 Ostrea edulis | reverse complement strand
GATATCTCTTAATCTTAATAGATATCTCTCTAAATAAGAGATATCTCTTTCACTTAGAGAGATATCTCTTTCATTTAGAGAGATATCTCTTTCACCTAGAGAGATATCTCTTTCACTTAGAGAGATATCTTTTACCTTTAGAGATATCTCTTACACTTAAAGAGATATCTCTTTCACGTAGAGAGATATCTCTTATACTTTAAGAGATATCTCTTTCACTTAAAGAGATATCTCTTTTACTCTGAGATATCTCTTTTACTTTGAGAGATATCTCCTTCACTTAAAGAGATATCTCTCTAAGAATTCCTAGAGAGATATCTCTCAAAGTATAAGAGATATCTCTTTAATCGTTGAAAAAGAGATATCTCTCAACGAGAAAGAGATATCTCTTTCCAATATTTTTATTAGTTTGAATACTTAAGTACTCCTCCCTAAAACGGAAGCCCACCAAAGCAAATCTTACCATGATGGCAGGGGTGTTGCTAAAACGTGGAACGGAAAATGGAACGGAAAACGGAAAACATATGCAATAATGTCATGAGGTCAACATTTTGCAAAATCAAAAGGCTTATTTTGAACAAGGAATGCAAAACTTACAGAGAGAACAGGAAATCATCCTCAGAATCTACCATTTCATATTGATACCTCATACTAAAGCATTATTATGTATTTTTACACGGTGTGTTTTGCGGATGAATGTACCAACAGGCGCTTGCTTAATATTTTGCATATAGTAAGTTTTAATAAAAATATTAAGCAAGCGCCTATTGGCACCATCTTTTCCCCCGGCTTTGTCACCCCCCCCCCCCGATTTTGTTTCACAAATGAAGAAAAAATAAATAAAAATAAGGCAACATACTGAAAAGACTTGAATTATAATTTATTACGGCTGGTATGGTAAGAAAAGATTTTATGAGCCCAATAAAAGGTACACCCCCCTCCCCCGAAAACAACATTGTAAAAGATGAAATAATTCTTTGAACAATTTTCCCTAAACATTGCCTTTTTAAATCGAACGTGCTTTTAATCGAACTACATATGTTAAGATAACTGAATTTGAATTCAGTTCTACACCTGGTACAATATACATTTATGTATCAAATCAAATTTTAAAGCGAACGAATCCGGTGAAGAAACAAGTTTTGCCTCATATGGGATGAATCTATGCGAAAGTTCTTACTTTTAACGATATCCTGCGGATTAGTGTTGAAAGTTAAGAGATACAGCAGGAAAGAAAGATTGAAACAAAACCAATGTTAACTAGGGTGAAGTTTACGACCAATAGTTAGAGAAATTAAGATTTATTTCAAAATATATGAAATAGTTAAAAACCTAACACAGAATTTATACTTGAATGGAATTAAAAGTCATCTCATTCTTAATCCAAATGTTAAGCTATACAAGTATTTAGTTTAAAAATTAACTGCCAGAAGTCCTCACTATTTAGGATTGGAGTGTTGCGGTTACTAAGTCTCCTGTTAGTTAAAAAATGATAAATCAGACAAAAGATGTTTAACTTGTTGACTAAATAAGATCATGAATTATTATTATTTTATACATATCACACTCCTTGTTGTAAGTACACCCTTACACGGTATTATGTGTAAATACGTGTACATGTGCGTTAATGACGTTTTGCCACGGGGGGGGGGGGGGGGGGGGGGGGGGGGGGATGATAAACCACGTGTGTTCTTTTCATTCTCTACCCATAGGTTAGGTGTCACTGCTCGCTAACACCTCTGTCATTGCCAAAATTTCGAAATTCTCGTAAAATGCCTTGTAAATTCTTATACTAACGTTTAACTAAATTTGATTAATCAATTTATGATGCAAAATTTTAAGATAAAGTTGTTTTATCACTTGTAAACAATTCCCAAATTGTTGATTTTAATCAAAATGGACCCCCACCCCTGATTTTTACCGTTATCTTATCTACATTAATCGTTCCAATTCTTAAATGGGAAGATTTTGCTTTTTACCGCATGTGAGATGTATATACATTGTATGTACAGGTAACAGAAAACAAAGACAATAAATTGATGAAATATGCGAGCTAGACTAGATTTACCCCAACCACCTCTTCAACCTTTCCCGCCATTTGTAGGCTAGAAGTATTTTGCTTGGTTAAAAAATAGGGTTACATCTTTTCACTGACAATGCAACAGGGTGAAGCCATTATGATCACCGGGGGGGGGGGGGGGGGGGGGGGGGGGGGGGGGATCTAAAGAGGTATCTCTTTATATTAAAGAGATATCTCTTTTTGAAAATTTAAAGAGATATCTCTTTATATTAAAGAGATATCTCTTTTTGAAAATTTAAAGAGAGATCTCTCTAACTTAAAGAGATATCTCCCAAGCGTAAAGAGGTATCTCATTTGCTTAAAGAGATATCTCTTTTGTTTAGAAAGATATCTCTTTAAACAAGAGATATCTCCCTAGCATAAAAAGATATCTCTCTAACTTACAGATATCTCTTTAACCAATAAAGATCTCTCTCATTTAAAGAGATATCGTATTTTATGAATAAATAGTAAAAGGGCTTGCCATACATCCCACCTCTGGTATATCCAGGGGTCCGTGTTTGCCCAACTCATTGTTTTGTATTGCTTATAGGAGTTATGAGATTGATCACTGTTTGTTATCTTCGCCTTTCATCATTGATAAAAAAAACGAAAACAAAAATGGAGAAAATTTTTCACATTGTTGTACTCCAACTTTACAGCTTAAAATTTTTTCTGACACACCATCCATGCTGATAAAGATTTCATTCCCCGATACATATCTTTAATGTAGGCATTTAAAATATTTTCCATCAATACCAAAAATCACTCTTCCAAACAGTGTCAAAGCTTGCTTGAAGTCAATAAAAGCACAGAATAGTTTCTTTTTCTGTTTCATAAGAGTTTCTGTTAAGATATGCAGTGTTAGAATATGATAAACATTAAAAAAAAAATTCTAACGTTTTCATTTCTTGGGACTTCTACACTCCAGCTATTTCATGACGTAAACCCTGTAAATTTTTTTTTATATACATCGTAGACTAGCTATGTACAACGGATCAAAATTCTACGACCTGTAATTCTTCATGCAGTCAAATCAGAATCTTTTTGCAAATCCTTGAATAGCATAAAAAATGAAACAACACAAATCAAATAAGGTTTTATGTTTTTTTCTTATACGGTTTAGGTACATAAAAGATACTCAAATGAAATAATAATATGGTAGGGTTTTAATTTACAAATTCAATAATATATTAATGAACATATTTTACTTTGCATATAACTACAGGGAAAGAACGGCACAACACCGACACTTAAGCCCAGAACATATGTCCCGACTGTGAAGCACTAATTAACATCAATCTGCCAAATATTGCATAGACCTACTTCAAATGCCCAACAGTTTAGATTAAATAACCGTATTCATTTCTAGACTGGGGGTAGGAGGTGGAGGTTGAAGGGGTGTTATAAGCTTTGGTACACAGTTTAGATTAAATAACCGTCTTCATTTCTAGACTGGGAGTAGGGGGTGGAGGTTGAAGGGGTGTTATAAGCTTTGGTACACGTGTTGTCTCATTACAGGAAGAAGAATTCAACAAGACAACACATTTTCTGTATAGATAAAGTTTTAGAAATCTGCAGACACACGAGCAGGTGATAAGATATTGGATACACTAAGCACCTAATTATTGGATCAATTCAAGCTTGGGATTTGGAAGGATTACATCGAGTATAACAAAGCAAAGTATACTGGGAGTTGGGGAGGATCATCTAGTTTAACTGTTTATAACACTTTTGTGTCTGATTCTTTCCCATTTCACTTTCAATAAAAACATGGAAAATTTCCAATTTGTTTAAAGTGGACGGATAAAAAACCAAGTTACAATAATTGCCAAAGAAAGATAACTCTGTTCACTACCTGTGTAACCAATAAATCCTGTAAAAGGTGTTCTTTAATAAAAAAAAAAACACCGCTATTTTCAACGTCACCATGTAATGTGCAAATCAATTTTCACCCCATTTCCACAGAATATTCATATAAACCTAACGGTAACCATCAGTATTTTTCAGATCCACATAAAATCTTGTCAAATGAGAGACTGGTATTGGAAAACATTTAGTACTGTAAAACTTAACAGATACATAAAAGGTTTTGGATACACATGTACACAAAAATAACAAAAACTTGGTTCAAATTAAAAAAAAAATAACATACTTGTATATAGACAACTTATACTGATTAGATTAAAGTATCAAATATACATCTAGCACATAGATGAAACATACAATGGAAAATGATGGGTTATGAAGATTCTGTCCATATACCTATATTACTTTATGTGAGCTAATTTTCAAAACATTCAACTACATAATCATATGGTGCAAAATATTTTAGACACATTCCTTCATGTCATGGATACTCTGCGACAAAACACTTCCCTTTGGGATCTTAAACAAAACTCTCAATATACCTGAAAATCGTAATTTTAAATCTCTTAGAGGTTTGTGTCCAAAGTTTCTTTTTCAAATATTCCTTGACCTATATAAATTCATTACATAAAATGAACATATACCACGAGTACATGCATTAATCAAATACATTGTTAGAATTTATCAAATCACTTCTTGTGTTGAATAACAGTCTTTACACTCCTGTATACAGAAAAGAAAGACTACCCAGAAAAACAAAATATATCATAGTGTACAAAAGGAAAAGATCAAATGGCATTGAACTGCTTTTCACACTGCCTGATTTCAAAGTGAGGTTTTGAGAAAGGGGAAATATTTAGTATTATTTACACAATTATTGTATTATGCGTAGGTAAATAAATAGATCTACTGAACACAAGATTTGTCCCTGCAGGTTACAGCAGAGTTTCCAACACATAAATAAAATCATACACCTGGTTTCATTGATAGGAACAGCTGTATTACCTGAGCAGATACCAAGGAGAAAACATCTATCTCTGTATCTACCCAAAACACAAAACACTGCAATAGTATATTTCTTTGAATGGGATGGTTCTGAATGAGTATTGATATTAATTACAATCATCTTTGTCTAACTACTTTATATGGTGTTTTTTACATGACTAATCACACATTATCTATATGGATATGCGAGTATTGAGATATAAACTTGAACCAAGGTCAAATGATCATATGAAAGAGCAATGGTTGACATTCAAATATGTATATTAGATTACTGACCCTGGTTTAAAACCTAAAAACTCAACAACAAAAAAATACTTCTGAAGGTTTTTTTCAATAGAGATCAGTGGTAGTAAATTCAACCAGAAATTATAAACTGTATTCAAACTAGTACTTGAGTTTCAAGGTTAAAGGTTATTCTGGAAATTACTATGCAATTCATCCATCCTGTCTGCAACAGCCAGGACAAAGTGAATTCTAAATGTTTCTTGAAATCAATGCCTACACTACCCACCTGAACGGGATCATGTGTATCATAAACATATCACACACAACTATTGTAAACAAACTTCGTTTGCAGGGGGTATAATTAAGCAAACACAAGCTAGATAGTATAAAAATGCACAGAAAAACATAAATGATATTGATAAAATACTAAGCTATCTGATTTTGGGACTCCATTTAACAACAATCAATAGAATTGTTTGATGCATATGATAAACCAACACTGATTAAACATTAATAAAATATGGTTTACTGCAATCAATCATATGATCACTGAAAAACAATCTAAATCTAACAGTGCTAGCCGATTGTGTCACTAAAGGAACTGATATGGATAGGAGGATACCCTCTTCACAAATGATTATAAACACTGATTATTGATAAACACAAATGAGGTACGGATAGAATTAAAATAAAAATCACTGAGGTGGTAGACATTAAATCTGGGTCAAACAGAGGTTTCCCTGAACACTCGTGTTGAGGTTCCGTTCTGTTGACGAATGTGAATGTACTTGGTTGTGTCCACGTGAGATATTTTGACCTGGGTACTTGGAATAATGACTTCTGTTGCTGTTGGCAATTGCAGAAGTTCAGGTGCTGACACTGTAGGAGCTGAAATAATAAATCATTATGATCAGATCACCATTAATTTTTCTGAGATGCATGTAGTTTCTTACACTGATATTATAACAAGTAATTCTGACAGCATGTGACTGTGAAATCAGTGATTCATTTAAAATTATATGTATGATAGAAACATAGATTTTGTTGATCTTGTTGAATTTAAAATATTTCAAAAATTAATAATCAATATGTTTCAAAATAATAAGGGGCAATAATTTGAACAGTTTTGAATCTTCATTCAGTAAGGGATCTTTTGTAAAAGTTTTGTCTTTTCTGGTCTATTGGTTCTTGAGAAAATTTTTAAAAGATGCCACCATGTATTTTTTTTTTTAAATTTATCTCCCCTTTGAGAAGAGTATAACCCTTCATTGGAATACTTTCAAATCTCCTTCACCCAATGATGCTTTATGGCAAATTTGATTGACATTGTCTTGCCCATGTGGTTCTGGAGGAGAAGTTAAAAATGTTAAATGGACAGAAGCCAGACAAAATGTGATCAGAAAAACTCAATGAAACACATAAAAACATACATAGTTTCTTGAAATGTAGAAAAACAAAAATATCTATGCATAGATAACTTGAGCAGAATCAGAAGTGCAGCAATGTTCTGAGAAACATGTAGAAATTCAAGCAGTGTAGGGAAAAAAGTAAGGTAGGGAAAAAGAGATGTACATGTATATTCTGTTTGAAAAGCACTGTTAAGTTTGAATTAAGGTGATACTACACCAATGTTTTATTTCATGGCTCGTTATAGCGTTTCATATGGAACATGATTTCATCATTGAAAGAGCGACAAAATTTCTCAATTATTCTATATGAATTTTGTGTGTTTTCCCAAATAATAAAAAAGGTGTTTTGTTTGCAAATAAAAGATTTCAGAGTCCAAATTTCACTGTGATTGATTGCATCTCCATTGCTCAGAATGCAATGTATGTTAATGTGAAGGGTACTTTTGTGGTATAGAAAATCTAATAAATCCTTTATAGTCACAATACAATTCCCACAACATAAAGTTACAACAGTATATAACTACACTATTAAAAAAAAGTTAAGATATATTTTAATGGAACTTTTTAACTTACTTTACAAAGCATGCATTATTTGACTTCCTACATGTTTGTCATAGATACATGGTAAGAATTCACTCACAGCTTTTATTATAATCCTACGCTGATCGTTATAAAGCACTTCATGTGTTTAGCTATTTTACACACTTGCCATGAAAATATGAAATGGTACTAGCAGCATGTAAAATCTGCAATAAACTCCTCTCATAGATTAAACACATATTAGTAGCTAAGACTAAAAGCAGATTTACAGTAAACCGTTAAGGTTTAGAATGTATGAACATCAATAATTCACAAAAAGCTAAGATGCAATGTATTAGAATTTATATGTTCAGTTTCTGCATGTCAATCACTGCTGTTAAGGTTAGTCTATAACTCAAGTCAATGACAAATTACATTCATACTAGCAGTTAGGATTGCATCAAGTACTGCAATATTTACAGTGGTTAGATTGTTTTAGTCACATTTTACAGAATCTTAAAGCCCACTATTTAATATTTGTATTGTATATATGCAAACACATACTTTAAAAATGCATGCACAGAAGCTAGACATCCATTGTTTATTAATCCCTTGAATTCCTGTATACTTCTTCTGAAGCACTTACATGCCATTTTCAAACTGAGTTAATTATTACATAAGAAATTCCATAGAAATCAATAATTCAGGTAATCTGTAATGTCCGAAAAAGAAATGTGCAAATATAGTTTATATGACATCTAAACAGTATACAGACAGAAGGTAAAAGTAATAAAAAAATTTAACTCACAACACCAAACACAGGTCAATGGGAGGTTCATAACAACACGCACGGACATGGACACAGTCGTCTTCTGGCACCCGAAGATTCTAAATTTCTCTCTCTCCCTTCTCCATTTACCATCAACGTGGAATTTTCCAAGGATTCATCTACCGTGCTACCATCTTGATATTTCCTAACAAACCCTTCATGCTCATGCAAATTATTTGGAGAGACAACACACAACACATCATCATGCTCTACAACAGCTGCTGTATTGCTGCCACCACCAGTTATATTTTTCTCAGGGCTTGTGTTTTGAGAGGAGGAGGGGGACAGATCAGAGTGGGTAGTACTGGCCGACTCATAATTTACAGGTATTTTGTTTTCATTTGAGTCTTCCTCACTTTCCGTTTCATTCATGTCCTCCGATGACGAGCTATGGTGCCGCGTTTTTGGCCGTGTTCTAGGCCGGGGCCAATTTAGTAACACTTTTTCCATGCAAACAACTTGTTTTGCAATATTTGCAAATGATGAGCGCCGTTTACCAGAGGAGCCATCTGTTAGATGGTCAAAGGAAGGTTTTTGAAGGGAAGGTTTGAGCCGTATGGAGCTTTTGAATTCTGGAAGGAGTGCTTGCTCATTAGCAAATGTAGTGAAGTCATGAATGTTTATCTCATTAATGTCTTTCACTACAACTGGTTCCCCATTAATGGACAGAGTAGCAGACAATGATGGTTTGAGGCAGTGTTTGGAAGTGTTTTCTTTACCTTGACTCCTTTTGAGGTGCAGGAATAAATATACAGGCTGGAAAAGGCAGAAAAAATAGATGTACATAGGTGTATAAAATGAAACACTACAGGTAAGTATAAAATTAATCACTTACACATGCAAATTCTATGTGTATACATGTTAATACATTTATATTCCCTGTCTGTATTCCAGTACATTTGATAACAAGAAGCCTACGAGTCTTAACGGTCACCCGAGAATCACACAAAAAAACTCTAACAGTTTATTTCTATATATAGTTACATGATTGTGCAATAAGTGCATCTTTCAAACCTGGAGAACAGAATGGGTATTAGATACTGATCAATCCTTAAAACATTATCTTGACATCAGCCACCTTTGTGCATGAGCTTCCAATGTCTCTTTATCAAAATGACGTCACCTACAGAGCAGAAGATGGAGATGTAGCCAGAGACAGACAGGGTGATTCTTATATACCATCTAAATATTCTTTGCTGTGGCGACTCCTATGACCTTTAATTTGTTTTAGATATGTTCTTAAAAATTCAATGGTCTTTTCACCATGTAGTCCTCCTCTGGGGCCTGAACACTTCACCTAGAGTTCAGAAATTTCAATTGTTTTAGATGCCTCCAACTCATTATAAGTATGCAGTCATTCTCTGTGCTAGGTGTTCAGTTTAGCTGTTTTGTGTCTGTGACTAGAATTCAAAAGAAATATCACAAATGTATATGAACTATACAGCCCTGCTCTAAGATTAAATCCCTTGACTCAGGGGATATATACAGTAGAAGCTTAGGGGATACACGTCATAGAGGCTTATTTTCTCATGATATGTGCAGTGTTTGATGCCCTAGAGTCAAGACCGGTTCTTCATTACATGGGCCATAGAGAAAAGCTCTAGCATCAGAACCCCCAATTCATGAATATCACAATTTTGTAGAGGTTCCTTTCCTTATTAGTACTACATACTCAGTCTGGTTATTTTATGTCCAGGATTTTCACTAAATAAGCCAAAAGACAACCTTATCACAAGAGCTTTCGACCTCGGGGCATTTCACTACTAGGGTAGAGGCCTCCTTGCTCATCATGACTACACAAACAATATTTGTTAAATCTTCCAGAGTAAAGATGAAGATTTCTAAAGATTTGATTGATTTTGAACATTGGCCAAAACCTCAAAAAATTATATGTAAAATGGACAACAGCGCATAGAAACAGATTGCAATAGGTCACTGACCAAAAAAACCAACAAACAATTGTTCTTCAAGAAAGTGTCTACACATTACAAGAATGAATTCATACAAGAAATTCACTTCTGAGGTTCATATATTTACATCTATAAAGTATCTGTACTGCAATATACCCAAATAAGTTGAACTCATGTTAATTTTTTGGATCAAGTATGGTATACGTATTTGTAGTCCTTGTGTATATTTACAATATGTTCAAGGAGTAATTCGGTTCATTAAAAATCCGTTAAGGTATGTGTATTTGTAATTCTAGTGTATTTTTTCCATATGTTCAAAAAGTAATTCAACTCATAAAAAGTGCTTTACTAATTCAGTTTTATAGTAAATGACGTCTACAGCACGACAAAAATTATACAAATCTCCTAGTCCCAAAGGTACAATTGGGCTAAAGGTTCAGTAATACAGGGTCGGCATGTCCTCATGTCGACTAGTCTATACGTGAACAGGTCGACCAGTCAACAGGTATACAGGTCCACAGGTCTACACGTCAATTAGTAAACATGTCTACTGCTGTACAGATTGTATAGTATACAGGTTTTCAAGGTGTTATGTATCGATGGTGAAGTAGGGGAACACAGTAACATGATGAAGTCAGTAGGTATCAGTATTGAAAATTATACATCCTCATTCAACGATATGTCCAATATTACAGAGGTTATTCAGAATCACCCACAGGCTGAAATGATCAATGAATTGTGGTGACATTACCAAAATATATAACATGTTACAAGTATTTGCACGATCTCTACTCTTTATCGTTTCGAATATTGTATGCTTCTTAACATTTATTTCTGTATTATGAAATTGAAATCAATTGTTTTTAGTTTCCAATATCACAGAAGACTTGAAGGCATGCATACCCATCAACAGACTGAATATATCAACTTGTCTGCCCATAACCCCTCACAAATATCAAGATGTCGACCTATCGACCCTTAAATATTAACATGACGACCCGTAGACCCTTACATATATTAATCTGTCTACCTGTAGACCCTTAAATATATTAAACTGTCGACCCGTAGACTTGACGACCTGTAGACCCTTGAACATATAAACCTGTCGACCTGTAGACCCCAAGTATATAAACCTGTCGACCTGTAGACCTGACAACCTGTATACCCTTGAATGTATAAACCTGTCGACCTGAAGAAAACATACCAGATTTTTTCTTTTGCAAAATTTATAAGATCAACAACCAAATTAGATTCTTTCTGAAAAATGTTGGTGGCTCTGACAAGAACTGTTTTTGAATGTGTCTGTAAACTCCTTTGATTGTCCTTCTTAGCTTTATTGTGGTACATGTACGAATCTACAGTTTGGTGTATGAATTTCTTTAATAGTGTGCATTGTTTTTTCTATAGGCCGGAACTACTTAAACGTATACTATACTTGGGCCAACTTTTTTTGCATCACATTTT
This sequence comes from Ostrea edulis, assembly GCF_947568905.1. NCBI lineage: Eukaryota > Metazoa > Mollusca > Bivalvia > Ostreida > Ostreidae > Ostrea > Ostrea edulis. Next base: position 3,444,612 of record NC_079172.1, on the reverse strand, counting down.
AATGTTTAATTCAGGTTCAAGTATATCCTGCAAAAGTCAATTTATGAATCCTGAGGTTACAAGGTTGTATAGAACTTAACTACCTCTAAATCATTAAGGTGCACCATTCTGTAAGACTTACTTTGTGATCTCCCATACACGTCTCTCGTCCTATTATGTCATACTTAGGTTTGTGTTTGTCATCCTACAATGTAAAAGTCTAATTTCATGATTTTAGAATCTATATAAGGTATCCAATATATAATACGAGAGATAAATGATATATATATGTAAACATCATTCAAATTGCTACAAATATATGCCTGTTAGCAAATCAGGGGTTTTGATATCTTGATTTCATTCGATGAACACATTTTTGGGCTAATCATGGATTGGATACCCTAAATTTCTTAAATATTCCTTTTAAACCATGAAAAGCTGTCCACTTACATTAACAATTATATTTTTGGCACTGTGGGACAACAGTATTCTGTCACACCAAGAGGGACATCTTGTTTTCATGTACGACAATCCATCATTTACATCTTCACAAAAAGGGTAGCTGAAAATGTAAGTATACATTAAAACCACACGGAAAAAAAATTTCTAACATTGAAAATGAGATGTAGGAGTTACTTTTCCTGCTACATCTCAATGTTAAATATAATTTGTGTTTTTGTTAAAAACAATTGTCTCCTCAGCTCCCCAAATTGAAAATGCTCCAAATTACAGCCCCCTCTCCTTAATGTACTGGATGGTATGGATGAGAAAACAGGTGCAGGAACATAGACATTATAAACTGCACTTTGTGCATTGAGGAAAATGATGGAGTAAAGATTCAACATCAATGTGTCAACCTCTATCATTGTTTTATAGGATACAAAATTAATGACTGTTATGCTGAAGTACCAGTTGGAAAAGTGAACATACCCTTGTATGTAAAAAAAACAACAAAACAAAAACTACAAGAGGCCCATGGGCCACATCGCTCACCTGAGTCACCTTGGTCCATATCAGAAGACTTTCTATATATATTTGCATGTAAAACCGTAGTCCTTATCATGGCCCCAATCTACCCCTGGAGGCCATAGTTTTCGCAAACTTGAATCTACACTATGTCAGAAATTTTTCTTGTAAATGTGAACTTCTTTGGCCCAATGGTTCACGAGAAGAAGATATTTGAAGATTTTTCCTATATATTTGTATGTAAAACTTTGATCCCCCCTTGTGGCCCCATCCTACCCCCAGGGGCCATGATTTGAACAAACTTGAATCTGCACTATATCAGAAAGCTTTCATGTAAATATCAGCTTTTCTGGCTCAGTGGTTCTTGAGAAGAAGATTTTTTAAAAAAAATTCCTATATATTTGTATGTAAAACTTTGATCCCCTATTGTGGTCCCATCCTACAACAGGGGGCCATGATTTGAACAAACTTAGCTCTGCTCTATGTTAGGAAGCTGTTCATGTGAATATCAGCTTTTCAGACTCAGTGGTTCTTGAGAAGAAGATTCTAAAAGAATGTCCCTATATATTTGTATGAAAAACTTTGATCCCCCCTTGTAGCCCCATCCTACCCCAGGGGCCATGATTTGAACAAACTTGAATCTGCACTATGTCAGAAAGCTTTCATGTAAATATTAGCTTTTCTGGCTTATTGGTTCTTGAGAAGAAGATTTTTAAAGATTTTTCATATATATTTGTATGTAAAACTTTGATCCCCTATTGTGGCCCCATCTGACCCCCAGGGGCCAGGATTTTAACAATTTAGAATCTGTACTATATATCAGAAAGCTTTCATATAAATCTCAGCTTTTCTGGCTTAGTGGTTCTGGGAAGAAGATTTTTAAAGATTTTTTTCTATATATTTGTATGTAAAACTTTGACCCCCTATTGTGGCCCCATCTGACCCCCGGGGACCATGATCTTAGCAATTTATAATCTGCACTATATCAGGAAGCTTTCATATAAATCTCAGCTTTTCTGGTTCAGTGGTTCTTGAGAAGAAGATTTTAAAAGATTATTCCTATAAATTTGTATGTAAAACTTTGATGCCCCCCTTGAGGCCCCATTCAATCCCCGGGGTCCATGATTTTAACGAACTTGAATCTGCACTATATCAAAAAAAAAAAAAAAAAAAAAAACGAAAAAAAAAAAAAACGAAAAAAAAAAAAAAAACATCTTTGACCCCCTATTGTGGCCCCATCCGACCCCTGGGGGCCATGATTTTAACAATTTAGAATCTGCATTATATAAGGAAGCTTTCATATAAATCTCAGCTATTCTGGCTCAGTGGTTCTTGAGAAGAAGATTTTTAAAGATTTTCCCTATATATTTGTATGTAAAACTTTGACCCCCTATTGTGGCCCCATCCGACCCCCGGGGGCCATGATTTTAACAATTTAGAATCTGCACTACCTAATAAAGCTTATCTATAAATTTCATCTTTTCTGGCCCAGTGGTTCTTGAGAAGAAGATTTTTTAATGACCCTACCCTATTTTTACCTTTTCTTGATTATCTCCCCTTGGAAGGTGGCCTGGCCCTTTATTTTAACAATTTAGAATTCCCTTTACCTAAGGATGTTTTGTGCCAACTTTGGTTGAAATTGGCCCAGTGGTTGTTGAGAAGAAGTTGAAAATGTGAAAAGTTTACAGACGGACAGACGGACGGACGCCGGAGTACGGGTGATCAGAAAAGCTCACTTGAGCTTTCAGCTCAGGTGAGCTAATAAAACATTCCTCTTTGATCTACTGTAAATTATAGGAAAATATCAGATCCCTGGATCAGAACAATGTTAACATCATAAAATGATAGCGAGGTATTGTACAAAATTTCAAGTTTATCCAATTAGCCATATAGGAGAAGTGTTCACAAGCTATTTCACGCCCTCCATCCCTCTTGGATCCACTATAATTTTAAGAATAACAATTGAATCCTCCAGTCCCTACAATATGCACATCTGCAAATGGCAATGAAGCATTGTTGTGAGCCTATCGGAGAAACCATATGGCAGAAGTGTTCACAAGCTTCTTCACTTCCTCTTAGATCCACTATATAATTGGATCTTCATGTCCCGACAATGTGAACATCTACAAATGGCAATGAAGCTTTGTACAAAGTTTCAAGTCTACATATAGACAGACTGACAGAAAGTACAACAAGAGACCCAATGGCCTTATTGGTCACTTGAGTATTAGTTATAAATATAGTTAGTCCCAAGGCCTATAAAATCTAAAAAAATTTCCCCTGTTTTGAATACTACTGTATATTCAACAAGAGTACATGCATGACTTTTAAGATCACATCTTTCTTTTAAATGACCTGGAAAATGTCTCTAGTGATGAAAGGCTTTACATAATATATGTAACATTAACACAATATGACTAATTTGGACCTATCCCTGAGGTTGCAAAATTCACAAGTTTGGTACATACTTTTCTGCTTTTCCTAATTATGCATTTTATAACATATCAGTAAACTTACCCCTTGGATCATCAAATTTACAATTTTGGTTAAGGACTAACTGCTCTTTCTAAATATCCATTTAGTTTTAATTTAGTATCAATAGCACAAACGAAGATGCTATTTTTAAAAATGTTTTACACATGAACAATATGTACTAAGTATGGCCCCATCCTGGGATCAAAACCTTTTCCCTGGGGATCATGAATTTTACAAATTAGGTAGAGGCCTTCCTGCTCTACATCACTATGCATTTAGTTTTTCTTATACAAGTGCAGTTGTAGAGATGATTTTTGAAAACTGGTCACTTTTTGACAGGTTTTGCTCTGCCCCCCAAGGCCTGGGGGGGGGGGGGGGGGTCCTGAAAGTTATAATTTATGCCCACTTGTCCCAATGATGCTTCATACCAAATTTGACAAAGAAATGGAATGGTATTTATCAAGACGAAGTTCAATTGTTCATGCATGACACACAACAAACCAATATAACTCAGCTGACCTAAAAACAATATATCTCCCCCTGAAGGAGGGGAGACATAATTCATACCTACCTTGGAGGGAAAGAAATTTCAAATTCTGACATTTTTTCTTTGTAGGATTGCATTTCAACATCATATCGCTGTAACTACAATGATAATTCAAAGGCATTACCAAAGACTGATTTTTTTTCATCATCAGAATATTTTACAAGTTAATAACAAACAGACTTAATATGTAATAATTTAAATACAGCATCCATATATTCTTCTCAACTAGATTACTTTGTTGATAATGTAGTCTGGCCATAAACAAATTTCTACAACGTATGGCTTATTTCTGTTATTGGATACCCACCGTTGAGTATGCTTCGCTCCTCTCTCCATCACCTGTGGGTCCAGTCATCCCAATTTGCTAGTTCTCATGAATAATTAATGAGGCAATTTTATTGGTCACTCAAGGAAGACCAAAAGAAATATTGCCCAATCAGCAAGTCCCTTTCTACACAGTATTGCTATGCTAGCGAGGTTAAAGTAATACTACCTCTAAAAACAGAAGAATTCCATTCGTATAACTATTAATTTCAAATCAAATCCTCTTTATTTGGAGTCGGAAATTGTATACTAACAATACAACATTAGTTATAAAGAGCTATTTACTGACCAGACATAGATACCATAATATTATAGGAGAAATACAACGTACTGTGCATTACAGATACTAATTTGATTGGACAGTGAATTTAAATCAGTCATGAAAACGAGTAAATTGTTATGAATGGATTCAAAGGGGATGCAGAGAGGTATAAGGCATAGTCAATCGTAGACCCGTATCTGAAGATGCAATGATTTGATAGATTATTCCCTCTATAGTAACAGCAGACATATTGTCCATGAAAAAAAATTATCTCATCGTTGTCTTCATTTATACAAAGTCTCATTGAAATCACAAACTTATTTTGGAGTAGCACTTTGTTCAAAAGTTTATAATTGGTGGATGACTAACAACAAAGAGTGCACAATGACAAATACAGATATCAATAGGTGATAATAGGCGACTCAGGTGACCTAAACACAACTGATGTACTTGTACAAATATAAACGCAATCAGCATTTTGATCAAAAGTATCCTAGAGTCTGCTGTCTCTCATTAACACCCCAAATATATAAATCCCCACGGATGAGACTGGCCTTTTAAATACTAAAAAAAAAAAATCCAAAAAAAATCCAAACTTTGGAGTAGAGGGGGAATATACATGCATTTCACTCACAGTAGCTTGAAAGTGCACATAATGTCAAGGAAAATAGTTATAAGCATTTCCAATTGTACATATATTAAATTAATACACTGAAAAGTGAAGGCTACTTAAGCAACAAAATCTGTCATCTGAAACAAGAAATCAATATCTAATATAATCTGAAAGCCTGTCTGGATCGTAAAATGAATTATGAACATACACTTTTTGCCCTTTTTGAAAAGACCTCTGAGTGTTTGTCATGGTGATCAAATCCCTTGGTTTCCACTGTCAAAACAACCTGAAAAGATATGCATTTTTAAATACTGTATATTTACATTCACTACGTGCATTCTGATATTCAGTTCTGTTGAAATGCATTACTTGTCATTTGGAACTATGAAGAAATGTTTTGTTTTGACCTTGTTAAAATCCGTTTTTTTGGTGCCATCTGTCCATGTATGAATATATATACATTCTACGAATTCTGCGACCTATTTTGCAGAATTGTTGAAATTGTTAGAAAGTATGTTTTATGATTTTTTAAAAACATTTTATCTTAAAAATTATAACCGGACATATCGACCACATTGCTGAGCTGAGCCACCTTGGTCCTCGCTGCCATTGTTCAGCTGTTGTGATTTTTAAAAGATTTTTTTTCCAATCTTTATTTCCATGACAATTCTGAATCTCCAATTATATAAATAACTTGGTTTTGTTAATCACTGCAGAACTAATTTCATAAGCCCCATTTTCCTGCAATGTTAGTGACTTTCATCTCCCATTTAACCAAAGAAAGCATTTAAATATTCAAAGAATGGATTTGTACATTGCATTAACTACATAATTATGTAAAAGGAAGAAACATGCCAAAGGCCTATTTATATCCATAAATTTTGGTCGCCATGAAATACATTATTTTCTCACCTCACTTCACTTTTCTTTTACATTACACTAATGGGTTCTATATTTTAAAATGACATCATGCATGTTACATGATAGATTAACCCCCACTTCAGCAATTCTTGTTATTCATTGAACTACATCTAATCCTTAAATCAAATCAAATAATCAACAAATTATATCATTTGATACTGCATAGAATTTAATATTCAAAATACATAAAATGTATAAAATACTACACACTTTTGCTTCTCAATATGATAGACAGCCATTTAAGTAATAGCAAATGATTTGCAGTCTACAATGTTGTAATTATACATTCATCAAAGTTTTGATTCTTAACCAGTTTTCACACAATGTTACCTATAGGGTGCTGAACCCCTGTATACAGAATATACATTAGAGTATATATATGCAGTGATACCTTGCCATTGCCTTCTTCTGTGTATACAATCTTCGACACTTGATCTTTTTTGCCCTTGATTTGTTGTGATTTGGTTTTAGCTGTAATATCCTGCATTTAAACAAAAATTCATAACAAATGTACCAATTTTTCCTTTTTGAAACATGTACAACATTCAAATGAGAAAAAAACAACAACCCAAAAACAAAACCATGATGAAACAAGAGACCAATGGGCCACATCGCTCACCTGAGTCACCTTGGTCCATATCAGAAGACTTTCCATATATATTTACATGTAAAACCGTAGTCCCTATTATGGCCCGAAACCTACCTCTGGAGGCCATGGCTTTTGCAAACTTGAATCTACACTATGTCAGAAAGCTTTCATGTAAATATGAACTTCTTTGGCCCAATGGTTCTAGAGAAGAAGATTTTTAAAGATTTTCCCTATATATTTGTATGTAAAACTTGGATCCCCTATTGTGGCCCCATCCTACCCCAGGGGGCCATGATTTTAACAAACCTGAATCTGCACTATATCAGAAAGCTTTCATATAAATCTCAGCTTTTCTGGCTCAGTGGTTCTTGAGAAGAAAACTTTTAAAGATTTTCCCTATATATTTGCATGTAAAACTTTGATCCCCTATTGTGGCCCCATCCGATCCCCGGGGTCCATGATTTTAACAAAATTGAATCTGCACTATAAAAAAACCCCCCCAAAAAACCCCACCCAACTTTGACCCCCTATTGTGGGCCCCATCCGACCCCCGGGGGCTGTAATTTTAACAAACCTGAATCTGCACTATATCAGAAAGCTTTCATATAAATCTCAGCTTTTCTGGCTCAGTGGTTTTTGGGAAGAATTTTTTTTAAAGATTTTCCCTATATATTTGTATGTAAAACTTGGATCCCCTATTGTGGCCCCATCCTACCCCAGGGGGCCGTGATTTTAACAAACATGAATCTGCAATATATCAGGAAGCTTTCATATAAATCTCAGCTTTTCTGGCTCATTGGTTTTTGGGAAGAAGATTTTTAAAGATTTTTTCTATATATTTGTATGTAAAACTTTGACCCCCTATTGTGGCCCCATCCGACCCCCGGGGGCCATGATTTTAACAATTTAGAATCTGCACTATATCAGGAAGCTTTCATATAAATCTCAGCTTTTCTGGCTCAATGGTTCTTGAGAAGAAGATTTTTAAAGATTTTTCCTATATATTCGTATGTAAAACTTTGATCCCCTATTGTGGCCCCATCCGATCCCCGGGGGCCATGATTTTAACAATTTAGAATCTGCACTATATCAGGAAGCTTTCACATAAATCTCAGCTTTTTTGGCTCAATGGTTCTTGAGAAGATTTTTAAAGATTTTTCCTATATATTCGTATGTAAAACTTTGACCCCTTATTGTGGCCCCATCCGACCCCGGGGGCCATGATTTTAACAATTTAAAACCTGCACTACCCAATAAAGCTTATCTATAAATTTCATCTTTTCTGGCCCAGTGGTTCTTGAGAAGAAGATTTTTTAATGACCCTACCCTATTTTTACCTTTTCTTGATTATCTCCCCTTAGAAGGTGGCCTGGCCCTTTATATTAACAATTTAGAATTCCCTTTACCTAAGGATGTTTTGTGCCAACTTTGGTTGAAATTGGCCCAGTGGTTTTTGAGAAGAAGTCAAAAATGTTAAAAGTTTACAGACAGACGCCGGAACACGGGTGATCAGAATAGCTCACTTGAGCTTTTAGCTTAGGTGAGCTAAAAAAATCAACATTTATGATGAAATCTGTACAATTTGTTTTCCTTACTCTTAAAATATTTTGTTTTTTAAGATCAGCTGTCTTTCTCAATTCAACATATTTTTGTTAGTTATCATCCCATTTAAATCCTTTGAGCTCTATAATGACTCAGAATTCATATAAGCTGTCCTTTAAAAACAATTTTTCTTTACCACAAGATTTTCTTGAAATTTCCAAAAGAATTTTCGAAGACTTTAAATTTGAATCCTAACTAACAATGATTTTTTCTTCCACTACCACCATAAAATCAGAATAAAATCATCAATTTCATCAAACAAAACAATTAGATAAATCAGTACAGTTTGTTACATATTTCTTCCCACTTCTGGTTTAGATAAACTTTCATCAACACTGTATGAGTATATTGACATTATCGCTCATCAGTCAAGATGAAAAACAATAAGGTAAGTATTGATTGATATAACCACCCAAGCACGACTTCTTGTCTGAAATCACTCAATTATGTCAGCTCTTTCACTACATTAAAATACACTGCACTCCATGTATTTTTATTTCAGTTTAATTCACAGTAAAGCCTATTCAACATGTGAAAACTTTAACTAAACTGTTACCTGAACAAGATGGTTTATGTCAAGCCGGAAATTAAAATCTCCAAATATAAACATAGGGAATTTGTCATACTGGTCTTGGTCAAACCTGCGTATAAAAGCATTTAAATATTAATATATATCATTTGTATCTTCAGATTATTTACCGTCAAGACTTTTGTAAGTTTTTACATTGGATGTTAATATAGCTATATATTTATGTTTGCAGTACATTAAATCTGAACAAAATATTAAAGAGTTTATAAAATCTTAAGACTTATAAGTTTCAATCCCCCCCCCCCTCCCCCCCCCCCATGAGAAAATAACTTCCATGTTAATTATGTTTTTTCATTTCATCTTGCAAATTAAACAAAGAGAAGAGGAAAAATCAGTGCATCTTATATCAGTCATTCTCCATGAATTCGGTAAGTGTCAGTCGTAAATAAGCACAGTTTTACATTGAGAAAAATGTTCATGGTTTGAGAAATATAAGCATGTTTGTAATGATGAAGAGTTAGCAATACCCCCCCCCCCCCCCCCCCTTCCAAAATTACAGATGATATCATTTTTATGTATCGTATGTGTTCTGTTTGCCATATCAATTGACTTTTACCAAATGCCTTCATTAATATGGCCTTAATGAATGAGTTCCCCATCTAATATTACTACATATCCGCAAAATGACATGATACATACAATAAGATATTTAACTGAAGTAAAACACCACCTCGGTCGAAATTACCCAGGTGGTCGAAATTAGACCACCCTACCCTACATCAATTTGCAAAATCCTATTAGCGAATGAGAGACAGTGCTTTACCTTTGTAGGGTGTGAAGGAATGCTGCCTTTCTATTGTCACTGTACACTGAGGGACTCTACAAAACACACAAACCACAAACATTATCAAGTGTAGGAGTTTTTAATCATATCTGCAAATGGTGAGGGGAGATTCTTTAGATTTTGGCTTTGCTTTATTTTCCTTTTTTCTGTATGTCTACATTTTTGCTACTTTTTACAGATCCCACACATTTAATAAATTCAGATAATACATCGACATTTCTTCTTGGCCTTCACTTAATTCATCTACATTGTATAGTTAAAATCCACATATTTCATCAACAAGTTAATGGAGCTTGAAGATAAGTATCTTGCACAATATTTTGTTTAGAACATTAAAGATAGTAAATAAGTTAAGTAAACAATCCTAAGAAAAGTTTGAAAAAAGGTAATTTACTCAAGATTATATACCTTGCATTGATAATCAATCCTATCTCTATCAATAACGAAAGCTCTCTAACTGAATGAATCTCAATTAAATGCACATTTCATTTTTCAACTGAATTTGACATTTTTGGCTGAAAAATATCCATCTGCATTTACCCAATGAACAATTGCACTGCAATATCATTTTATCAATACCATGATTCTATATATCGCTTACACTTTCGTAGCGAGACCTGTTCCAAAAGTCATATTGTACAAAAACTATAGTGTTTGTGTTGTGGGTACATCCTTCACACACAATGAGAGAACGACTGACTAGTACTACAAAGGACAACAGCTCTTAATGTTACAAACTCAACACCTCACCAACATTTATCTGAGACAAATTGTCTTGATCCATGCATGTGTGGTCAATAAAGGGTTTATAAAAACCTAGTAGTACACCAGTTCCAAAAAACATCATCTGGAAGATATAGACTTGGCATGCAACACTGGATACCGTCTAGTCCCAACCAGGCAGAGCCCAACAGGAAGCAGATTTATTTGTGGTCTGTGTCTACTGAGCAGTCAGAAAAAGCAGAAGCTCTGTTGTGTAATGTAAGAGGCTGATCAGCAGTCAAAATTCAATTAGAAATAACAATTCATAGAGCTGTAGATGCTACTATATATATATATATACAGAAGAAAACTTTCATTTCAATTAATTAGGTCATTTACTTGATTACATATAATTCATTCAATATAAAATGTACTTATCAAACTTCAATTTCAATTTCAATAATTTTAAAAACAACAAATAAAATTTGGTATCCCATCATCATGCGACACACCATTTGCCTAATTTCAATGCATAAATATCAAAAAGCATCAAATATGGGTCACTGTCTTTGCACAAAATATGTGGGGAAAATATTTAAATAATCATGCAAATGCAAAACAATTAACACAGTGATATAACATTGACATCTGCATTTTAGATACATTTGTACTTATAAAGGACTTCTGAACCCTGTTCGTAATACTACTTACTATCAACTGTTTGAAGGCTGATTTTGAACACCAGCAATTTCATTTGGATTGCAGGAATGCAATTACCTCGGCAAAAAGAATGCTTCAGAAACTTCAACTCAATAACTAATTTTGAAAATATAAGTCAAATGAATTACAATTCCTTTGTGCATTTACAAGGATGCATGTTTTAATATAGGCAGGGCCATTACGCAGTGGAAGCACTGACAGATTAGTGTAATTTTTCTCCAAGTTTATTGGTGAAAAACTCATATTGCCAACTTCCATAAACAAGAAATGATGGGTTCAACTTCATTACTTTTCATATTGAATATCAAGTGAAACTACCCTAGATTGATTTTACACAACATTAACAACAAAAGTTTTCATATTGCTAAATTACCCAATCTAACTCAACACTCCTGCTTTGCATGACAATAAAATTTCAGAAAATCATCTGTGTGGTGGAATCCATCTCGGAGATCTAAAATCAATAGGCATTAGATGTTTTAATGCTGATAGACGCACAAATCATTATCTCCCCACTACTTCCACTTCACAAAATGTCATTTATCATATCATGTCACGCCAAGAGTGTAGAGTATCAAAACTGAAGGATATTAAGAGTGCACTAATTAGCTAGCCTAAACCACCGATCACTAGCACAATTTTATAGTATATACAGAATCAATGGACTTCTGTAGCTTGATTAATTATTCGAAGGATCTGGGTATCACTTCTATGAAGAAATGACAGTGTCCAGAAAGATATTCTTGACAAGTTTAAAAATGAATGATCAGGACGCACGTACGATTAACACTGTTGCACGATCCTTCAAAAAAGTGATTCTACACGATTATTCACAAACATGCACGCAAATGTACAATCTTTCACACTTCTACATGCAAAGTACACAAAAACTAATTGCTTGTAAATATGCAATAGATAAAATAGACAATGGAACATATAGATGAATGAAATCATTTATTGATTTATGTACTGATTAATTAATTTAATGAAATAACAAGGCTGGGTTTCAAGAAATGTTTTATCAAGATAAAACACAATCAAAATGTAATATGTATCAATTTAGTCCTGCAAGATAAATTCAATAAATACTGCTTAGCCTTTTTTATAATTAAAATGTGTTCATTTTTCCTAATACAAGACTGACATGTGCACTTTAATTCTTTATAATAAACATCATGCAGATTGTTGTCAGCTGCTCTTCAGCATAAAGTTAAGGATGGACTCTTCTCATATTCAATGGACAAGTTGAGGTATGATATTTTGAATATACATGTATATGATAACTATAAAATATGCATGTAAAAATTGAGTATCACAGTCCTTGTTTTTGTATCAAGGTTAGATCAAGATCACAACCTTTTTATACCTAACGACCTTGAAATTTCATTAGAGCAGACATGAAGTATGTGTGTGTGTCTGTGATTTGTCAGATTTTGTCGAAATTTCCTGCATAATTACAATATATGAACATATTTCTGTCTGTCTGCAAAGTAGAACTAATCAATACTGGCAAATTCACTAAGACATAGTGTAGACCAAATTCCTCCTGACAATTTTAGATTTTTGTGCATAATTGTTATTTCTGTCATGCTGCTATTATTCAGATTTCCTGGAAGCTTAAATTTTCATATAATAACACTGGTATAAAAATGTACATAATGACAGAAAACAAAGTGATATAATGATGTAAGAAAAGGAAAATTATTTCCTTCTCCTAAAAAAAAGAGTAGGTGTAGGACCCAGTTATTTCCAGTACACCATGGCGATGTGAGAGATGACAAACTTGCTGCTAGATAGTAGGGGTCTAATCATTGAATTAAATCGACCTTTTGCAATTTCACCGAAAATTGCAAGCCATGCAGCTAGTAAAAAAGAAAACCAAGATGGTGGCACGATATACTTTGTGAATAGTTTGTTTACAGGAAACAATTGTTTTTTATTATATATATATATTTAAAATGTTGAGAGCCTGTGGTTCAAGAAGCGTAATATGGAGAGGGCATGGTTTTCGACATCTGTAAACAGTTTTTAAACATATGTATATTGACAGATTTTTTTTATTTCTAAAGGTATAGAATTCTACTCATTCATTGCTACTGGGACAAAAGACGATTTATATGCATTTAATACACACTTGGGAACGCTATAATTCTGTAACTGTTTAGTAACATAATTTGACTCATATGAACGTATATTTGGTAATATGCTTTTAAGATAGACAGGAAACATATTATGGTAAATCTTATATAAAATTGATTTTAATTTGGCCCTTTGTCTATCAATAAGTGGATTCCACCCAATTTCTCTCATGCTGCTAAAACGGTAAGATTCATGCAGCTGCTAACTGTAATTTTTCAAGTCTTGCTTTGAACACCCAACCCATACTCCAGATGCAGTATTTGACACTTAACATTTTCACCATAATGTAGATTCTGTAATTAACTAGTCCTGCTTGGTCAGTAGTAAGTCCGGTTGTTGGAGGCAGTCGGCCAAGTCGCAAAGCGAAAAGGGGGGTGGGGGTGGGGGTGGGGTGGGGGTGGGGTCGTGCTGGATAGCCTCCCCCCCCCACCCCCACCCCCATAGTGGTGGGGGTCAAGGGGTCTACCATATAATTTTTTTTCTTCAAAATCTAGAAGCAAAATCCTGCATTTCTGTTGTAAAATGATCTTTTAATAAACTCATTTTACGGATTTTATCATCATTTATTCATCAAACTATGACGTTTTGGGTGTAGATAGTACACCTGAATTGCAGTGTTACGAAGTATATCGAACTTTTTCTAAGGGCAGAATTGACGCAGTTGCCGTCAGGATTAGATATAAAGTAGTCAGTCCCTTCCTTTAGGTTTTCAGTTTTTTCAGTTGTCCACCAAACTACTTGTAACTAATATTCTAATAGTCTGAGGCAAAGTTTACTAGCCTCAGGCTACTGGACAAGCATTAGTGTCGAACCCTGGATGCATATTCCAAATAAGGTCTTAAGAAAGTGTATATAGGTGATCAAGTTTTAGAACTGACCTTGAACTTCAGTTTTTTAAAGCAATCCCAGTTTCTTACAATCATTGGCTAGTAACGAATCAATGTATGTCTGTTACTTTAGCCAATCCTACTTATTCCCATAGCTTTGAAAATCTTTCCATGCTGTGATTTTGTTCTACTGGAGACAAAAATCAGAGAGATACATTTTGCATTACACTATTGAGATACTTTTTAAACTTTCTTTCTTGTGAGATTATTTTTAAAAGAACTTTAGTTTGAGTACAAATTGCTTTGTTTTACTGCAAGATACATTTCAATACTGCCCGATATTTTTTTTTCAAAATTGCTTCACTGCTTAATATTCTTTTATATTGTTTTACTGCCTGATATTTTTTTTATATTGTTTTACTGACTGATATTTTTTTTTTATGGTTTTACTGCCTGATGTTTGTTTTTGCATTGCTTTACTGACTGATATTTTTTTTAATATTGTTTTACTGACTGATATTTTTTTTCATATTGTTTTACTGCCTGATATTTTTTTAAATATTGTTTTACTGACTGATATTTTTGTTGGTATTGTTATACTATTTTTAGTCTGCTTTCCTGATAAATATACTTATAAATCGTTTCACTAGAATATAGTAAGCCTTTTGGAGTGGATTTACAGAGAGTTACTTACTCTTTTTGAGTGGATTTACAGAGAGGTACTTACTCTTTGCATTGCTACTATGTTGGACGCGTCGTGGAACAGATGTATGTTTACCAAGTCAAACAAACTGAAAATAAAAATAAGATCAGCATGAAGGTGACTACACCAACACATTCCTCACAATGCTTATGAATAACACTCCATCTGATCATTTTCTAACGGTGCCCACTGAGGCTCTTAGATACACTTCAAAAAGATTATCAAAATTCTAAAAACAAAATTTATTAGGGCCTACAGGGAGTTAATATAGCGCATTTGAAAACATCATAAGTGATTATACAGAAGACGTGCATCAGCGATCACTACCAATGTTTCTATAAACATGAACCAAGGTCATCATCATCTATTATGTATCATTACAAATTGCAATAATTTGCTTGCATATATCCAAGAATGCACTAAATCCTTTTTCAAAGTCTGCTGTGTCCTTCATAAATTGTTTCTTACAGTGTACTTTAACATTCCATACCTTGTAAGCAGCATGCCCCAAACTTGTTGACTAACAAACTAAAATATGTAGTGCGTACCAGCATGTTTATAAACAGAAAATTTTGCATTTATCTTCAATGCATTACCAATTTTTGACATTCCATCTTGTTCTGATAAATCCTTTCCTTGACCACTTAAACTAGAAAATAGAAATAAAAAATAATGAAAGAATAAATAGAAATAATTATGAAGTGTAAATCATTTAATAATGACATCATCATATTATAGAGAAATTTCTACCTAACATTCCTTTCTCAGAATAACAAGAACATGATAGCACAAATGTAGATCTATACTTTAATTAATTGTTACTCTCTGCATTCTACCCAAGAGATTTTTTGTTATACATGCTTATTTCTGCTAAAGATCTGGTCATATCAATATTCTTATATCAAACTGCATTACTGGTGTATTCTAAACATGCGGGAATGCAGTAAGAATACCAACTTGTATCTATAACATCTTTAAAATCAATAAACCTCATTATCATATCATCTAACACTACTCATTTACCTCAGGGAAGAAATCTTGTGGAAATTTGGCCTTCTCCTTAATCTGAACATTTTCTATATTCCCCGACAAAACCTGTAATATAAGATGGCTCTGACAATGCAATAACAATGCAGTACAACAAGGCACTAAATTTACTATTACAAGATAATCAAAGCACCTGGCTGTACATTGTGATCTAATTCATAATAAGGTACTAAATTTGCTATTTCAAGCGAAACCACCAGCTTCTGAAATTGTGATCTAATTTTTAAAAAATGTCAGTGTTTATGAAATGCAAGCATGAAAAATCCATTTTGTAAATTATGAAATTTGTTCATTGAGGAAATATTTAATTGCAGCACATGTATTGATCTTGGCAGGAAGATGAAAAATTTAAACATTTATATAACCCTATCTTGCTTTAGTCTTGAACTAGAAGAACTGCCATTTACAAGAGGCCCAGGGTCACATCACTCAGCTGACTCACCTTGGTCTTGCTGTTGTTCAGCTGTTGGATTTTTTAAAAAGATTATTTTATTTCAATCTTTATTCCTATGAAAAATTTTGAACCCATATTGTGTTCCCAACTTAGCCCCACAGGGTCACAACATAACTAAACTTCAATTCACACTACAGAGGGATGCCTAACACCAATATGACTAACATAACCTTGCTGTTCAAGAGAAGGTCAAGGTCATAGATCATGGTGTGAAATGAAAAGTCTTGCATAAGAATTCTATACACAAATAATGAAAACTCTATAATTTATATAGTTCAGGAGATATTAAATAGGTAAGGTTTCTTAAAGGAAGGTTGAGGTCACAAGGTTGAAAACTTTAGTGCTATTCTTATTATTCAAAAGTTATGAGTATTAAGGTTCAAGTTTTGAAATTTGGGTCAAACTCCAAGGTCAAAGATCATGTATAAAATGTAAAGCCTTACTATATAAGGAATCTATATGCAAATTATAAAAGCCTTAACTTAAAAAGTTCAGGGAATGTTGAAAGGTTAGGTTTTCTTAAAAGTAGGTGAAACTCCAAGGTCAAGGTCATGAGGTTAACAACTTTGGTACCAAAAAAGATCTTGTTACAAGGAATGTGTACATGAAATATGAGATCCCTATCACTCTCCATTCAAAAGTTATGAGCAACGTTAAAGTTTCAAATAGACAGAAAGGACAAACAAATATGTTCCTCAACTGTAATAGTCATGGGGGCATAAAAAACACCTTGAATCCACAAAACTTGGGAACACTTGCATTTGGATTAACTACAGGTCTGTAGCTTTCTGGGAAAATATTGGGACAGACCAGAGAGCTACAGTTCCATCCCTTATAAAAACTGAATCAAATGAAGCTGTGAGTTTTGAGGTCACTTGGGGCTTTAACGAATATTTGAAGGTATGTTTGAACACAATCATAGTGGAAAAATATGTTAGGAATTTTTTTTATTATCAAATTTTTGAGATGGCGATGCAAGAACACAATAATGTAAGGCCTCAACCTTGTGCATTTTTTTCCTGCAACTTAAACTGAAGGTTTCTGTAGGAGGTGGATCTGTAGCTCTGTACCAATATTTTCCAAGAGAGTTACAGATATGCAGCCACATTTGGGTATGATTTAGTGTGGCCCTGTTACTCTTGAAAAATATTTGGTTACAATAATTTCCACTATATTTTCATGTAAAACTTTGATCTCCTACTCACACCCTACCCCATGGGTCCCTGAATACTTCTCATTACCAGCTCGTTAGAGTTATCGCGCTTTGGTGACTCTTGTGCGTCATTGGTAAGAAAATGCACAAGTCTCGCGAGCAAGTGCGAGATTACTGGGACATAAACGAAACGGTCATACCACCCCACCCCCCTTTTTTTAAGAGTTAAAATACATGGTGTATTTTTAAATAAAATAACCATCGGTCAAACTGCATTTTTAAAATATTCTAACACAATCGTATTAAAAATGTTACATGTTTTTAAACTCCACCACACCTATTTTAAAAATTCCAAACAATGATGTTCTCTGTCCTAAATCCATCAATATTTTGTAATTTTCAAAATAGCTTAAATGCAGTTTGGAAACGCATTAGTTGTGTTAATTAGTGTTATAAACGTCTTTAAAAATGCAGTTTGGCATATATATAACTTGTTCTAAAATATGGAAATTGAAGGGGGGGGGGGGGGGTGTTCGTGTACGATTACCAAGTCCATATGAACCTGTCCTAATTGTATGATAAAATAGAATGTCTTCATAGTCTGACAGACTTTAAAAACATATTAATCACATTAATTACAAGAAAGGTTCTTGTGTTGGATGTGCATATAGGTTTTTCCCTTCACAGTTCTTGCGATTGATGCTTTATATCGGTCAGATTTGGCAGATTTAGTACCTTCTCTCCCTCACATAGTTTAATAAGTTCGTCTGTTTTCTTGTAAGAATAATCAATTCCTAAATTTGACTTTAGAATTTTAATCAGTGTTGTGGTTTGCAGTCGGTTATATATAATATGTATCCGATACCATAATTTATATTATGTATGCCTAAGTAATGTTTACGTATGTTGTCCCGGTAGCACGACTTTACGCGCCTTTAATTTGAAGAGTTCCACTAATGGAAATGATAAGTATTGAATAAACTTGAATTTGAACTACCTAAAGATACATGTATATCACTATGACTAATCATGGCCCTGCTGTTGTTGAGATGGAAATTTCTAAAGATGTTTCCCTACATATTCCCATGTAAAACTCTAATCCCCTATTGTGACACCACCCTAATCCAGGGGGCCACAATTTGAATAAATATGAATCTGCACTACATAAGGATGCTTGCTTATTAACATGACCAATCATAGTCCTGTTCTTGAGAAAAAGATTCTAAAATATTTTTTTTCTATCTACATGTAAATCTTTGATACCTTATTGTGGCCCAACCCATCACTGAGGGCTATGATTTGAACACACTTGAATCTACTCTATGTCAGGAAACTTTCATGCAAAATTTTTGGCTCAGTACTTCTTGAGAAGATTATTACCCCCCCCCCCACCCCACCCCCCGTTGTTTTTGCCTTTTCTTGATTATTTCCCCATTGAAGGGGGCAAGAACTTTCATTTGAATCCCCTTCATCAAAGGATGAATTGTACCAAGTTTGATTGAAATTGGCCCAGTGGTCGCGGAGAAGGTAAAAATATGAAAAGGTTACCACAACAATGACAGTCAATGAACAAGTTTTGATTGGAAAAGCTCACTTGAGCCATTGCCTCAGGTGGCTTTAAATACAGACCTAAAGGGGGGGGGGGGGGGGGGGGGGGAGGGAGCAACAGTGGAAGAATTCATTTTTATAGTGTTTAAGAAACAGAAGCCTGTTCATGGCGACTTGAATTTATGGTTGAGCTGTTAATCTTTACCATGGTTCAGTTTTCCTTATATTTATGATGGATTTAAATTTGTGGGTATGTCTGTACCATGAAAAGGATTAAAATAAAACTCAACAATAATCTATGAATTTATATTACCATGATATGAAAATTGACACAATTACCTCTCGTCCTTCTACAGATATGAACTTGCATTCTGAAAAAAGGAAAATAGATATTAAATAAAATTATGGAGTTAAAAATGTACTATTATGTTTCAATTTGCACTAAATAATTACTTACAAATACAGCATTTCAAAAATTTAAAATGTTTACCAGCTGGCATAACAAGAGGCCCATGGGCCACATCACTCACCTGAGTCACCTTGGCCCATATTTATTGATTTCCCCAATATATTTGCATGTAAAACTTTGATCTCTATTGTGGCCCCAACCTACAACTAAGGACCATGATTTTTACAAAATTGAATCTGCACTATGTCAGGAAGCTTTCATGTAAATGTAAACCTGTCTTAAAAAGAAGATTTTTAAGGATTTCCCCTCTATATTTTCATGTAAAACTTTTGATCCCCTATTGTAGCACCATCCTAACCCCGAGGGCTATGACTTTAACAAACTTGAATCTGCACTATGTCAGGAAGCTTTCATGTAAATTTCAGCTCTTCTGGCCCAGTGGTTCTTGAGAAGATTTTTAAATGACCCCACCCTATTTTTGTGATTATCTCCCCTTTGAAGGGGGGGGGGGGGGGGGGGGCATGGCCCTTCATTGGAAAATTTTTGAAAGCCCTTCACCCACAGATGCTTTTTGCCAAGTTTGGTTGAAATTGGCCCAGTGGTTCTATAGAAGAAGTAAACAAGAGGTACTGTGAGCAATGCTCACTAAGAATACCCCCCGCTTACCCCAATCTCCCAAAGGGTGTTGGTAATAGGTAAAACTTCAGTATTATGATCCAAAAGGTATCTAGGAACACAGAATCTCCATGCGATGAAAAAAGCCATTAAAGAATTTAAATGGAAACCATATTGCTACTTTGATGTCCAGTGCACGTGACCTTTGACCTTTTGACCCCAAAATCAATAGGGAACATCTTCATCCCATGGGTAGTCCATATGTATGATATGGTGACTGTAGGTGGAAAGGATAACGCTTTAGAGCCCGGAAACCATATTGCTACTTCGATGTCCAGTGAACTTGACCTTTGACCTTTTGACCCCAAAATCGATAGGGAACATCTTCATCCCATGGGTAGTCCATATGTATGCTATGGTGACTGTAGGTGGAAAGGATACCGCTTTAGAGCCCGGAAACCATATTGCTACTTCGATGTCCAGTGCGCTTGACCTTTGACCCCAAAATCGATAGGGAACATCTTCATCCCATGGGTAGTCCATATATATGATATGGTGACGGTAGGTGGAAAGGATAATGCTTTAGAGCCCGGATACCATTGCGTCTACAGATGGACGGACAGACGGATGGACGGACGGACAGACAGACGGACAACGCGATTCCAGTATACCCCCCCCACAACTTGTTGCGGGGGGTATAAAAATGTAAAACGTTTACAGACAGACAACAAGTGATCAGAAAAGCTCACTTTCAAGAGCTAAAAATCATCAATGATTATTCTTCTGATGATCAGACAATAATTAATATTATAAAACTGAAAATAGTACAATATGTAAACAAAACCTCATTCTAGATGCATCAATGTGTATCTATAGTGGATTGTATGACAATTAAGATCATAGTTGCCAACCTTTCACAATCTCTTAAACATTGGTTGATGTGGATTTCCAAAATCTTCTAGATTGATGAAGGTTTTGATCACTAAATATTCATTCAGACTGGTAAATGCAATGTTCAGCTAGTAGTCATTACATTGTTCACACTGGCTGCCATCCATGAACTTGAATATATATAAACTAGTATGATCTTAGTCAGAAATCCCATGGGGATCCGGGTTAGAATAGGTCCTCAGTACCCCTTGCTTGTCGTAAGAGGCGACTAAATGGGGCGGTCCTTCGGATGAGACCGCAAAAACTGAGGTCCCATGTCACAGCAGGTGTGGCACGATAAAGATCCCTCCCTGCTCAATGACCGTAAGCACCGAGCATAGGCCTAAATTTTGCAGCCCTTCATCGGCAGTGGTGACATCTCCATATGAGTGAAAGATTCTCGAGTGGGACGTTAAACAATATTTAATCAATCAATCAATCTTAGTCAGAAACTGCTGTGATGTTATTTCTTGCATAATCTTTTGTAAAAATTTGGGTCACTATTGGGACCCCAGCCTCTACTGGACCCAGGCAATTTAAATCATCTGTAATCCACACTGACACTAGGAATCTATTCTGTAAATTGATCATCTCTAATTAAATGTATGAATTAACACATTAGATTTTTATAATTTCCTATTTTCTAATAACCTCTTGGAAGGAGGTACATGTACCTTAATTTCTTTGAAAAGAAAGTGTACTATCTGTCACAGGATCTGTATAAACTATTTTAAAAAGTCCCACTGCATGGTACACAAGAGACCGTGATGCACTTACACAATATGGTGATCTGTATAAACTATTTAAAAAGTCCCACTGCATGGTACACAAGAGACCGTGATGCACTTATGGTAACCCAAACCCTTACAGTAAACATGATGGGAAAGTGGAATAAGGACCATTTAGAGACCCAACATCACATCATATGTCCCAACATGGGTGACTTTTCCTAACAATGTGACTGTTGCCACACTGAGCTCAGTAATTATGGGGGAAAAAAATTACTCATCTGATGAGAATAACACACACACACACAAAAGCACCGATTCATTCTTTTAATTTTAGCTTGTATGTTTTAATTTTAGCCTGTAGATCTTTAAAAATCTGCACTAGCTGTGGTAGATCTATATACTGAGAAAACGTTAATTTCGACCCCTGAAAAATAAGAAGGATTTGTAACTATATATTCAACTGTTTGAAAAGTTGAATATGCCCGTCAGGGATCAAGTTGTCTTAACAGACCTCCTAAACATTAAATTAACTGTATTTGCAGCCATTATCATAAATTATCATTGGAAATAAAGATATTATAGACTAGAATTGCAACAACTCCACTAAATGTCATACAGTAATTCAACCACAATATAGACATATATAACAAATCTACATACAGAGGTCTACAAAATGGAGTCACATCAATCTTACATTTAATAAATTAACTATCTGTTATCTTCAGGAAGCACCATGCACGGCTCTTTTTGAATTAAAAACAGAGAACAATCATATCATGCATGATTACTGAACTGAAATAACTAAATAAATGTTCTTGGTGTATTCTCACAATGTGTTGGTGATCTGTTTATTTTTTATAAGTTTATAATTTAAAATCCAGACCCAATGAAATACCACATGGTATCCACTCATAAGAATCTTCTGTTATTTCAACTTTAACCTGGGGTAGATTACCATGTCTGTTTTAAATTTAGCATATATTTTGATAGTTCCTGGTTGTTGCAAGTAAAAATATAAAATTAGCTCTAATGTATTAGAGTACATTGTAAGTTGTATAAATGGACATTATTGTAGCAAAGGAAAGGAAAATCTTTGTAACAACCCGATATTGAACCCAGGACCTTTGCATTTCTATTTCGGTAATCTATACCAATGAATTACCCAGACCAATATATAAAGTTTGATAATTATTGCTACAACATCAATGTTCAACCTATTTCAGAAATCATACAAAAACTCTTCATATCGAGATAAAAAAATAGTTTTAGAGAAAATATCAGAAACATCGAATATGTTGGGTTTTCATTATGAATTATTAGTATTGCAGCTATAGCACTTAGAAAGTTATCCAGCGTGTTTCAGTCATTTATTATGTAAACTGAATTACAATGGTGTTGTTTATTATGTAAACTGAATTACAATGATGTTGTTTATTATGTAAACTGAATTACAATGGTGTTTGTTTATTATGTAAACTGAATTACAATGGTGTTGTTTATTATGTAAACTGAATTACAATGGTGTTGTTTATTATGTAAACTGAATTACAATGGTGTTGTCTCAATTTTAATAAAAAGATCTGTTATGTATATCATCAAATACATGTGATTTTTACCTTTAAAACATTAAAAGGGCCATCACCTAAATCATGGAGACCCATGATGACATTAGGCCTCGATGCCATAGCTAAAGCTCAACCTAAATCATGGAGACCCATGATGACATTAGGCCTCAGTGCCATAGCTAAAGCTCAACCTAAATCATGGAGACCCATGATGACATTAGGCCTCGATGCTAAAGCTCAAACAATATTGAGATACCTGTCATCTGGAAACCCTTTCTTGCCTCTGAATCATTGACCTTAACCTTTACCATTTGACCTGCGACACAATGAGATCATCCATAATTTGTGATGACTTCTTGTGAAGTTTCGTTTCCATATGCCTTTAAAAGCATCAGTAATATGCATTCCATATACCATCTAGAAACGGTTTCTTACAATGCATGTTTAAGTGATTTTGGACCTTTTGATTTAAAAAACAATAGGTACTATCTTCTAGAGAAGTTTCATTTCAAAAACTCAAATAGTATTTGAGATAATTCATCCAGAAACCAAAGCATTATAGACAGATGGACAGACAGATCCAAAATCTCACTTTCACGGAAGTGGGAGACAATAAGGACATCCACTCATAGCATATGAATTACATTTTGTACACCCAGAATTGCTCAAAAGATTGTATCTTTGCAAGTATGTGTTTCTGAAATTGGACACCAACTTACACATGCTCAAAAACTCCAACAAAAGCAATTTCAGAATTCATGTGACTTTGACCTTCACCAAAAAAAAAAAAAAAGCAAAGGGAATTAATTCAGATCTTTATGCAAGAAATCAATGAAATCCGATTTATACAAAATACAATCAACTTAATGTGTAAAAAGCATTTTGGAATTTATTTTCCAGTGATAAAACAGCTGACCTTGAAATCCAAAAGGAACTAAGATTTTTATGCAAGATACTACTCCTAAAAGTTATAAAAATGTTGCTTATAAATCTAATTGTACACAAAAAATCACTTAATTTCCTTTTGACCTTTTACATCTATAAACATTGAAAATCAAGAGGAAACCAAGTTTACTATGCAATGTATCATTCCTGCAAGCTTGAACCAATAAAAACCAAAAACACTTGAGGGTACAAATAAAGCAAACAGACAATTTACTATTATGCCTATCAAACTGTTCCAACAGGTAAAAAACCTGGCCAGAGAAAAATTTTCTACAACTAATTTTAAAAAGTATGATCTCTAAGCAGGATACTCTTCAAAATCCCATTCATTACCCTTAAGTCCATAAGTATCACTCCTCCCAACCCCACAAAAAACTTCCAAAAACTAGCAAATAGCCATCGATCCTATCACATTTTTTTTTAGGACATTGTACTTTGCAATGCAACTTAATTGTCATAATAAGATAACAAGAGCTACTATATATATCTCATCTGATAACAAAACCGATATTTTCCAGGTGATTTTCTATGACTATGCTATAATCAATACACTAATGATCGCCTCTACCCTTCTCATAGGCAATGTGCATTGTATATATCCTCCTTTCTTACTTACCAACAAAATCCCATATTGACACTTCCTCCAAGCTCTCATGAATAAAGTATAGATTACCCAATGCCTACAAAACAAAAGTATTTCACTTGAGAGAATTTCTTTTGAATACTTTTGAATGTCTTTACAAAATAATGACTACCCCAACATCAATGCTAGTCCCTTATTTCCCCCTATACATCATATATAATGATATAATACTATCTTTGGTCGAAACTCAAATTTTAGGTACATTAATATGTTTTCTTTAACAAAAACTTTATAACCAATTAAAATTTACATTTCATAATAGATCTCTCATCTTTTTTATTTGCAGGTTCATTTGAAAAAAAAAAGAAGAACTCAAATAATAATAGATAATAGTTATATTCAATGGAAGTCAACAACCTCTTTGAGTCTGATTAGGCAGTAGCATGCCCTTGAACCTGAAAATTTGGTTTACTGTCGGACCCGTATAAGGTTTGTGCTATGTACCTGATTCAATGTTGTGTCAGTATTAGGTTTGTGCTATGTACCTGATTCAATGTTGTGTCAGTATTAGGTTTGTGCTATGTACCTGATTCAATGTTGTGTCAGTATTAGGTTTGTGCTATGTACCTGATTCAATGTTGTGTCAGTATTAGGTTTGTGCTATTTACCTGATTCAATGTTGTGCCAGTATTAGGTTTGTGCTGTGTACCTGATTCAATGTTGTGTCAGTATTAGGTTTGTGCTATGTACCTGATTCAATATTGTGTCAGTATTAGGTTTGTGCTAGGTACCTGATTCAATGTTGTGTCAGTATTAGGTTTGTGCTATGTACTTATTCACTGTCGGACCCATATAAGGTTTGTGCTATTGTACCTGATTCAATGTTGTGTCAGTATTAGGTTTGTGCTATGTACTTATTCACTGTCGGACCCATATAAGGTTTGTGCTATTTACCTGATTCATTGTTGTGCCAGTATTAGGTTTGTGCTATGTACCTGATTCAATGTTGTGTCAGTATTAGGTTTGTGCTATGTACCTGATTCAATGTTGTGTCAGTATTAGGTTTGTGCTATGTACCTGATTCAATGTTGTGTCAATATTAGGTTTGTGCTCTGTACTTAATTCACTGTTGTGCCAGTATTAGGTTTGTGCTATGTACCTGATTCAATGTTATGTCAGTATTAGGTTTGTGCTATGTACCTGATTCAATGTTGTGCCAGTATTAGGTTTGTGCTATGTACCTGATTCAATGTTATGCCAGTATTAGGTTTGTGCCATGTACTTAATCCACTGTCGGACCCGTATAAGGTTTGTGCTATGTACTTGATTCAATGTTGTGCCAGTATTAGGTTTGTGCTATGTACCTGATTCAATGTTGTGCAAGTATTAGGTTTGTGCTATGTACCTGATTCAATGTTGTGCCAGTATTAGGTTTGTGCTCTGTACTTAATTCACTGTTGTGCCAGTATTAGGTTTGTGCTATGTACCTGATTCAATGTTGTGCCAGTATTAGGTTTGTGCTCTGTACTTAATTCACTGTTAGGTTTGTGCACACTGTTGTGCCAGACTTTGGTTTGTGCTTGTTCATTGTTGCTATACCTGTATGAGGTCTGTGCTGTGTAACTCGTTTAATGTTATACCTGTATGAGGTCTGTGCTGTGTAACTCGTTTAATGTTATACCAGAATGAGGCATGTGCCGTATACCTGGTTTGCTCTAGTACCAGTATGAGGTGTGTGTTATGCACAGAGGAAAATCAGACCTTTGCATATTATATACTTGTCTGTTCTCTGAAATATTTAGGTTACTGGAGTTTCAGAAATTTTTCAAGTTCAGATTACAAAGAATTAGAATATCAAAAATGATAACAAGTGGTCCCTGGGCCACAATGCTCACCAAAGTTAAAATTCAGAAGATTTTTAAATGACTTCCTATCCCCTTTATTCTCATGGAAAATGTTGATCCTATAGCATGATGGTGTCACTACTTCACCAAACTTGAATCCACACAACACAAACATGCTTCAATATCAATATCACTGACTTGGCCTTACTGTTCTGAAATTCCAGTTTCCTATAGTTTTGTACATGTATATATTATGTAAAAGTTTATCCCCAATTTTAGCCCCACCATGGTCTATAAATTTTGGAATGTTTGCATATTATGATATAGTATGGCTATGCTACTCTTAAAAAGATGTTTTTAAAAATTCCCTATATCATATTCTAATGTAGAACTTTAGCCCCACCCTAGCCTCAGGGTGTATACCTGTATGATGTCTGTGCTGTGTAACTCGTTTAATGTATAGTTCATTGTACAGTATTACAAGGTCTGCTAGGAGGCTACAGGTATCTGGTTTACTGCAGTATGAGGTCTGTGTGCTATTTAGTTGGACCAGTCAGGCCCTTCTTCTGTAGTTATGACACATATCTTACCGTGAACTTGTCTGCTGCAGTATAGTCTTCATCCAAAAACACTCGGGCTCTATCGTACTTCTGGAGTTCTTCACAACCTAGCATTGCCCTTCAAAATATAACATGAATATCAAATACAGTTAAGAATTTTAAATGTTATAGTATATATTTTAACTCTTTAGCTTTAGGTTATTTTATATAGCAACAAATAATTGCATATAGATGGATGTTGGTAATTCAGTTAAAACAATCTTAATTTCCTCAGTTTTAGTGCACAAACTTAACTGTATGGGTACTACAGTATTACACCGGTTCAATAATTGTTCTATCGACCCAACTATTCATCTATTCATCTATATATGTATATGAACTAACCCTATCAAGTTGGAATCTTTTTTTTACGTCAATTAAATTTCAGACAGGGTTTAGAAAGGACAATATTTTATTAGTGGAAGGATTCGTTTAATCAACAGGGTGTACATTATACTTATAAATGTTCTGGGTCAATCAACACAATTTTTTTTTTAAATTTTATCTCTTGGATCATCGAACTTCCCCTTTTTTTTTAAAATCTTCCTTCTTAAACATTGAGTGTAGACTTAATGAAACTTGTGTACAATCTTTAATAATATTTGCAATTTAGTCTTTAAACATTACCATAGATGTGTTAGCAAAACACTGATGCTCCTGTGTTGCCAAACTCCAAGGTCAAGAGGTCAACAATTTTGGTATGAAAAGAAAGTCTTATGACAAGGATTACACAACTGAAATATGAAAGCCCTAATACTAACCACTCAAAAGTTAAGGTCAAGGTTACATTTTTTCAAAAGTACGTCAAATTCCAAGGTCAAAAATTTCGCTACCTAAATGAAGGTTTTATCACAAGGAATATGTAAAATTTGGAAGCTCGTATCACCAACCACCAAAATGACAGCTAGGTTAAAGTTTTTCAAAAGGTCACAAGGTGAAAATTTTGGTACTAAGAGAAAGGTTTTCTTCCAAGAAATTTACAGACACACACACACACACACACACACACACACACATAAATATGAAATGTAAAAGCCCTAGCTAACACCATCCATTGAATAGTTATCATACGGCCGCCTAGGTGAGTGTTGGTGGACAAACCAACCAATAGCTGTAAGCCCCTGAATCTCCAATTATATTAATTAAGGGACATAAAACACAAGACTCTTGCTCTTAACAGTAAACACTTCCTCGCTTGTTGTAGGAAAGGGGAGTGGGACCTATAGTATTAAAGTATAAACTATTAAATGCATTATACCTTATACGAATTGTGACCTTGACCTTTCACCTTTTTATTTCAAAATCAAGATGTCTTTCTTGTGTTATAGATTCATCACATTGAGTGTCATATTGCAAAAACTTGGAGAAAACTATAAAATTATCATTTAGAAACCATTTCATATATGAATTTCTGACCCAGTCTTGGACCTTTTGACCTCAAAATCAATAGGGGTCTTCTTCAAATCAAAGGGAGTTATTGTATTAAATTTCATTGGCAAAGCTTAAGGTGACAGATAAATAATATTTCCAGCTTAACTATAAAAGCGGGGAACAAAATGGACACTGCACAACAGTAGCACCGCAGTCAGTGACTTTGTGTTTTATAATTCTCAATCAATACAGAATTTAAAAATATCCTTACAATCAATTAAATTATAATGCTTTCAGTCTGCAAGAATTTGGGTTTGTTCAAATATGAACACTTAAAGTTGTACTAGTGTATTTGCATGCAGTTTATCTCAAATGGATGTGAATATAATCTGTCAATTTTATAATGATATAAATCATATGTATACATAATGCAGCGATAGTATACATCCTTAATTAATCACACCAACGTACTGTAAAATTAATATACATCCTGCTTGAACACCGCACACAATGTTACACACTTTCATACCATTCAGTAAAAGTACACAAATTAGTTTCCAGCTTCAGTATCAATATACGGGCTGATATCAAATATTGAAGGAAAAACAGAAGAACTGCTTGTTTGAATGAAGGGAACACCATTCAACAAATTACATAATGCTCCCATTGCATTTCTCTCGTAATTCAAACTAGATACTGCGAGATGGTTATTATTTTTTTTACAAAGGTAAACTCAACCTGCAGTAATCAGTGTACTAGCTATAATAGTAGATTAGTTCACATCCCTTGCATAATGTTGAATAATTCCAATGTTATTTATTACGATTGTTTTGATTGGACAAAAATAAAACTGAACAAGAGTTTATACATCAATAAATCCGAAAACGTGATGTATTCATACACACCTGAAAACAAATAACATAGTGCGGGGAAAGTATTAAAATTTTTGCAATTGTTAATAAAGTGAATGAATTGGAATTCTAAGAATCAAACATTCTTTTTCGAAGAATTTATCGATGTGTAAACTCCGGACATTTTATTCACAAACTTAACATAAAAGTGCTTTGCACTTCTATTCAGTTTGTGAGTAAAATGTCCGGAGTTAAACATCGATAAATTCTTCAAAAAGAATGTTTAATCCTATAGTAATTAGGGAAGCTGAGAGACAGTTTATGTAATTGTTGAACAAGTCAAGGAATCTACCATATGGGCATTGCTGTTATTGAAACTGTGAACAATTATCTAATCCGACTTACGAATAGCAAAACATCAGCTGGTCCACTATCAGTATGTATTTACATTTTACTGTGAAAACTTGGTAAAGGACAATTTACGATGAGATATTAAATGGACTACAGGAATGGCAATTGAAAGAATTTTCATTATTTTTTTTATAAACAAGATTGCTACGCGTAGCCATAATTGTCCTCCACCACTGCAAAAATAGTCGAAGCACAATAGTCCCAAAAATCCTGTAAAATTTCTCAAATCTAAATGGTACTGGCACAATATGATTCAACTACACATGGTGACTAACAATCCAACAAAATTTGAACAAAATTCGTTGAGTGGTTTCTGAGGAGTTGTGTCCACAAGGTAAATTGAACGAGAGGCACGGACACACGGATGGACGCACGGACACATTGGACGCACAGACACCGCAGTATTTCGATGTCTCCTTCTGCGTTGTGGCGATCCCGGGGGACAAAAACACAAAGATGTTCCACTGATCGTATATAGTTTACAAACAAACAAGCTTTTCCATGTTAAATTTAGTCAATAGCAATACCCATCACAAAACCTTCAAACTAATTAGAATTTTTAAGCCTAATCATAGTCTTATTATATGCCATGTTAAGAGTGATTCAGAAAGAAACATCATGGTTTGAATGACATTGCATACTATTAGTAGAACGAGCAGATCTTTGCTAAAAAGCATCTCTTTTTAATTTTTTTTTTCAACTGACCCTTGGTCATATTGAACTATGAGTTCATTATGACCATTAAAGGCCTTCTATATTTACCTGACAGTACACTGGAATCAGTTTTTGTGGGAGCCAGTTTTTGTGGATTGTGGAGATTTTACAGTTTCATTGGGATATATGTAATTTCATGGGTATGGTTTCTATACGTTGAAACATTAATATTATATGTACAATGACTGCATCAAAATTCTTGGGGTTTGGGTGTAATTATATGGTCATGACCTTAACTATACAGAATTGTAACTTCGTAAAGCAAAGAGAGCATGTGACTGAATTTTGATAGTGACTCGATCCTACCTTTCCATAACTGGAGACTTTCAAATTTAAGTCAATGTCAGCATCTTTTGCTAAGCCATTTTCAAATTATTGCTCATCTAAGTTTGTACTAATCTACGATTAGAAAAATACTTTATCTGGCGGATGAGGCACCATATAATTATTGCCCAACAATTTATTTCACTGTAGGATTTTGCCTCAATGTTCTTAAACCAATAACAATCTGACTGTTACCATGAGCCAGAGAACACAACATTTTTTATAGGTGAACCCCAGGTGAAAATAATGTAACAGAGACATTTTTATGCCTCTGATGGGATTTGAACCCGGGTCCCTGGCACTCAACCAATCGAACTAAAGGGTTAACCCACTAGCCAGAGTTAGTAGGAATGCCACATCACTCACACTACCACAATAAGTCCAACGGCCAGTCCACATCCATCATTTGTGTATAGTCTACTGCTAAATAACATTAACTAATCAGATCTGGTGGCCACCAGATACTCATTTGGCAGCCATTAGATATCTAAGTGATGGCCACCAGATAATTATGAGAAGGTCGCCATATAAATTAAGTGGCAGCTACCAGATACAATATTTTTGTCATTATGCAGGCACCCACTGGCTTCGTTACCTAATGCCAATTTGAGCATCTAATTTGTCATATAAATAAAAACCACTAGGTGTATTTATTTCAGACAAGTACATTTCTTGTAAAACCAATATTATTTCTTAAATATATTTTAACACAAGAACATTCAAGGACCGTATCCACTTATAGTGCATTCATTTCATATTAAAAAAAAACAATTTTGAGTTAAATAATGGTTTCTGATGTTACTATGGAACAAATACTTTAAAGTCAGCCAGTCAATTTCACATGCCAAAAACATCAATCACATGAAACACTTCGTTACTGATTTTCAAAAGCTGTTCAAAGAAGCATGAAATCCACCTGACTTTGTTAAGCTTAAAACAGATGCATTAACAGCAGATTCCAAGTTGGTTTGCACTTATCTGGAGGGTTTCCAAACTCTTTAGCTTTACAGCTTCTTATTGACAGAACTAAGACATACAATTTCTCTAATCCATCACGTATACTACATGTAGTGTCTATTTCTAGCTTTTCCAGACACGAGTTCAAAATCATATTCTTAACATATCAGACAAACATGTATGTATAATTATAAAGTTTAGGTAGTAACTGCCCACTACTAACTGCCCACTACAGGTGTTACAGAGCTGTGGTCATCATTATATAAGAACTGACAGCAATCCTTCATGCAGTTAATCCACTTGAGTATAGATTCAACCTCATTGTTCAAGATTTCAGTCCTCTCAATCACCAGTGTCTTAAACATTTAGAAAATGCAATTTAACAAAATGCATGTCAACACAATAACAGTCACATCTAATTGCCATATATCTATTAAGTGCTTTTACAATTTTTGAAGGCCTAAATGAAAATTGTGTAATAATTTCCCCCCTTTTCACTAAACCCATGCAGAGACAAAATTTGAATTCTATTGCTACTAAGCATTTCTCACCATTTTATTTCCTTCTTTTTTTTTTTCAAATTTCAAATTTTAAAGGGTAATTTTTTTTACCGAAGTGTTACCTCATTTAGTTATTGATCTGGGAGTCACAGTTTGAAATACTTGAATTTGCACAATAAAGCTTCTCTCTTTAAAATATTGGCCTTCAGAAAAAGATTTTTAAAGTTCAGGTTCTTTTAATCATCTCCCTTAAATTTCTAAAGAGATCTGGCCCTTCAATCTCCTTTTTCTAGGAAATGAAATGGCTGGTTCACCACTGTATCAATTCATCCATGTGTGTACATGTACATGTGTGTGTAAATATATTTATTTCATTGGTGCCAAAACATTCAATACATGGTAAGAAACCTCTATTTTTAGTTCAGTACTTTCTTTTTATTAGGATCAGTAACAAAGTAATAAGGAGTGGGAAAATTAAGGCACATGTTAAACAAAATGGCTGACAAAAACAATAATGAAAATGTACAGTTGAAAAACATCAACTTACATTTAATTCAATTTATATCACTTTGTAATATTCCTCAAAACTGCATGTTCAACAATGCATAATTTTTTCAGAAGTTGAAGACAATCAAAATCTTTCAATACCCATTACAAAGACCCTGTAAAATAAGAAGGCCCTTACTTGAAAACTATGGGAAACTGAAGAAAACAAAAATTGTGATCCTTTCCACATCCACTTCTTCAACACCAATACATCTTTAAACCCCCATTTGTTCATAGATGCAGCTTGTACTATGATCAAAATGTGGCTGAAAATGTTACCAATCACGAGAGAATTGTGGTGATGTCTTAATTTGTAACTGCAGTATGATCAGGGTAGACCGGGAAGCTATAGCTCTTGCCATACTTACTTTGATTTGAACATGTTCAAAACAGTTAAGTGTAGCGGGATCATGGCAAACAAGAAGTGGCATGGAAGTACAATGATGAGATCTTTATGGTTGAAGTAAAAATGGTTGTGAACTTATATCTTAGTCGCACTAATTCTGCTATGCTCCCACTACAAACCCTTATGATCCCTCTACATTTGCCCAACAACTATCTGTTTTGTATTGGTTATAGGAGTTACGAGATTGATCACTGTTCATTATCTTCACCTTTCATTCATGACATACAACTTAACAGGCGTGATATGATTGGCAACAGCTTACCTACACCACTGTACATGCAGTCTTCTAGGTCTATGTGTAACATGTTTTATATGATATCTTGTATATATACATATCACAGCTCGGTAAATCAGTCGCTGGTGGTCTGTAGTGATATTGTGTTAAGAGCTCGTTTGACATAAAAGCATTGTAGTATGATAATAATGATGACATTAATTTGCCAAATTGCTTGGTTTTGAAAATACATTTTGCAAGGATATTTTCACATATCATATATAGCTAAATTCTATATAACAATCAGGAATATACCATTACAGTATATAGCCTGATTCTCTATGGGTCAGATCCAATTACCTCTAGGTCTCCGGTTAGTTTAGACTCAATTGTCAGGCACTTCCACGTAAAATAGCAGACCCACCAGACACGCTGATCTGCATTAATTGGTATATAATTATAAATTAAATATTTTTCAAATTTTCTTCCCTTAGAATTCAAAGTAGCTTTTCAATTGAACAAACCTGAATTCCCTTGACTCAAGGATACTTTGTACCAATTGCATAAATTTGAAAATAGCAAAGCGGTTCTTGAAAAAAAATAACGGATATCAGATGATGATCGACACACATGCACTGATCAGATAAGGTCACTTGAGCCTCTGGCTAAGTGAGCTAAAAATGGCTGATGTTTGGTTTTCAGGGGTGTCAGAGATCTACACTAACGATTGTCCAACTGCCAGAAGCAAGTGAAATCTCAGTTTGGGCGATTGGAACTTTCTATTTACACACTTGCCCAATCGGACAAGTCAATATTTCAGTTCAGAATGTCTGACATAAAATTTCAAATTCTATTCTTTCTTCCAGGTTTCATCACATGTTTGTATTAATGATTAAGTCGTACTGAACATAATTGATTCTCCGTATGACTTAACCTGATCATGGTTTCATAACAAACTGAAGGTTTATGTGAAGGAAGTGCGACTTCTCAAGTCTTCTGATTTACATATTTTGGAGAGAAACAAACAGAAAAGACAAAAAGTCAGATCGAAAATGACAAAATCTTGAATTGAAAAGAAATCTGGGGCCGATTGACAGACACCCAGGGCTCGAAATTAACATATGCCCGTCAGTCTGTGACTGGTTAAAAGTCTGACGGACTGACTGACATTTGTTTTAGTCAGTCCAATGGGACCGGTTAATTTTCTAAAGCATCATTTTGAAATTAATACACATTTGGGCATGTTCGATTTTAAGATATCAGACAAATCTGATTCGTAAATATAAATCTCACATTTAAGTGTTACAATATTGTCTGGGGCATATTGAGTTAAATTTCATTTTAATAACATTCACGAAATATGTTTAATTATTTCTGGAAAACTATTGGACTGGTAAATTTTTCTGCGGACTCGTTGAAATTATACCCCATCAGTCCGGCTGGACTGCATGGTGACATAAAAAGTTGGCTTCAAGCCCTGGACACCAGTATAGTGTGTACCACACCATCTGTCAACAAGAGGCCCACAGGCCATATCAATCACTGGAGTATTAGTTAAAAGTATCAATGGCTACGGAATCTTTAATAATTCTCCTGTTCTGCATATATCAAAGTTAAATTCTGCATATCTAAATTAAATTCTAATATTCTGCAGCAGTGTAAAATAAGATGTACTGCTCTAAAAACACAATTGCTACCAAAAATACCCATACTGATAAAGCTTTACATAAAATAAATATTTTAACACTATAATATATGACTATTTTGGACCCAACCTAGAGTCAGAATTTCACACCCTGGGATTGCAAAATTCACAATTATGGTACATCCCTTTCTGCTTTTCTTTTCTGCTTTACCACATCTTAGTATTGAAAAACCTACAGATTTCTATCAAAATTTGCATGTATTTTGTCGAGGATGTGTATTGACCAAAAAAAGTGGCCTCTCCCAGAATACAGCCACTTCTAAAAATAGAACACATCACTTTAAAACAAGCAGTGTTAATATACATACATTTTAAGGCACTGTCTTTATTCAAACGATAGAAATGTTTCTTTCATATGATTTGAAGAAAATGTATTGCATTTGACTGAATTGTTAATGCATGCAATGGGCGACAAGGCGGACCAACAGCAACTGGTTATCTGAGTGACTTAGATGACCTAAAACTTGAAAACAATTGCTAGTGCATCGTCATTTATGACTGGCAATTCAACTTACAGAATAGATTATATAGTTCACATTTTCGTCTCCCCAAGATTTAGAATGCAACATATCGTATTGCTTTTCAAGCAACATAGGAAGAGGTACTATAATGAATGTCCCACAGCCGCTGTTCCACAAAAACTAGGGAGAAAAAATTTTGTCCACCATTTTTAATACTACATACTGTAAAATGCCATATAATGTATCCTACACTTCTAAAGTTATTTGTTTATTGTCATTTCACTTTACTGTTCTTGGGTTATTTTCATTGAACCATTAAATCATATATAATATCATAAAATAAACTTAAGTAATATTCTTCATTTTTTTCAGTCAACTAATATATGAATTTGAGTAATTTAAGTCAAAATTTGGGTTCACTTGTGAAAGGTGAAGATAACGAACAGTGATCAATCTCTTAACTCCTATACGCAATACAAAATAGATAGTTAGGCAAACACTGACCCCTGGACACACCAGAGGTGGGATCAGGTGCCTAGGAGAAGTAAACATCCCCTGTCGACCTGTCCCACACCCGCCGTGAGCCCTATATCCTGATCAGGTATCCAAAGGGCAAGAAAGTGGATTTGAAAGTTTATGTCTATATATCCAAGTGGTTGGTGTCGTGAGAATTCCAGTATAAGGAATTATATAAGATGTTTTGGCAGGACTTTCAAAAGCAGACTATGTCAAGGAGAGGGGGCACTATTGAGGAGTTTTACGGTATTATTATATCAAATTAGCAAGTAAATATAAAGTTGGTCATTTATTTCTACTATAAAAAGAATATATCAATGACTTTCTTGTTTGATATTAGGAATCCCAAAAAGGAATTTAGAAAGTTTTAATGTACTAGGCCTATGCTGGTATTGATCGTTTTACATGTTCTGATGCAATGAATAAATCAAATTAAAATCAGGAGTTTGACATATATATATATATATATATATATATATATATATATATTATATATTTTTTTAAAACCAGTTTGAAGACACTCAAACTCAGACCAATGTTTAAAAATATTTACTTAGACTTTATATATCTGTTTATCCTTGCAAATGAAAGATAGCAAATGTAAATAGTTTAAATTGACTTTACTGATAGGATTACAATGAACAAAGAGTGGGTGGTAGTTAGTGCATACAAGCAATCTGCAGGATGAACTATACATGTGATTGTACAAATGTTTCAGAAACAGTCAATGTGAAATGGCAATTGGTCCATTTTCCATACTTTCAGACTTTTAAAGAGCTAATCAATGTCAAATCATCTAATTATTTCCCATGATGTTTGGTGAATATGTCAAATATTCATAGTGATGCTCGGGCATCCTACAGGAGATTTCCAGAGGCCTTTTCACAATCTCTACATCTGTCAATATATAGGGTCAAACGCACATATGGTGGTGATGTGTGATTGATTGAGGACTATTACTTGTTACGGCCCTTTATGTTAGCTCTGTACTCTAAAGGCGGTGATGACTGCCAGTATGAAGACTATTACTTGTTACAACACTAGATCTATATGTAAAGCTCTGTACACTAAAGGTGGTGATGACTGCCACTGTACGTGTTGACCATTCTTCAGTTGATAGTCTTTAGTAGTCGCATATATAGTTAGACAAAGATTAAGAGTACATGAGTGCCGTATTACATTTAAAACAAAGTCACGCCCCTATTATGTGTCAATAGATATGGATAATCAGGGAGTTGCATGTCATAACAAAATATAAAGTCCTATAGCTACCTTGAATAAGGAGTCAGCCTTTGGCAACTTTATATGATGTACTCTTACACATTATAAACTAACATCATAAGAAAGCATGAATTCTTTCAATTATAATATACTCATGCTTACATCAATGAAATTACAGGAAGGATTCACTTATTTATGTGTCCTTGCTAAGAATGCAACTATTTTACAATATATTCATTTCAGTACAATTAAGATCATGAACATGTCTGAAAATAGATTTTACATGCATGCATGAAAAATTTTATAACTGGTGAAACTGGCCTGCCTCTTTAATAAACTGTCTACACAGCAGACATCATGTGTACTCTTTCTAGCAATTTAATGAAGGGGTTCTTTATCAAACATATTAATACAAACTTAACCTCATATGTCAACAGCATGGAATACTTTTGCTAATATTAATATATCCAATGTTAGATAACCATGTGTCTGAACATATATATATAGACACAAGATGATCATGCCAAAATGTTTTTGATTATCAGTTTATGGGTTGTTACATTAATATATATGATGGTGCTTGCAATTAATAGCACCATGATCTTATGTGGATAAGTAATCAATTAGATCTCTTCATGAAACACCTGGCATACTGAACATCCTATGATATGGGCATTTTGAAGTGGACCTCTGACAGAGACGAGTAAAGCAGGGCAAAAATGGTTTTGTTTGAGTAAAACAGAACGGTTTTGTCTGATCTTTGTGGGCTTTTATAATTCATTTCATTAATGTTCAAAAGCCATCAAGAAAAAATGTACTGTAGATCAGTAAATATTTGCAACATATAAATATTTTTAAATCAATGTTTGAATTCTGATCACGTTTACTCCTTTATCCACGCAGTGGATGTCACCCTTTACATATTGTATAGAGTGCAGTTACTACACTGTTTTCCTATGCTGAGTGTACATGACATCACAAATGTACATGTACATAAATTTTACAAAGTTAAACATACTAGAGAGTAAACTTCTCAACAATACTGTTATAAAGATCAATTAGGGTCTATCATGAAAAGAATGACAGCTGCAGCAGGAATTTTAAGGGTATTAACATAATATATGACAGTGCTCCCAAACATTAAGTTAAACAAGACGCCCACAGGCCTTACCATGCAGTTACCTGAGTATTACATGTAGTTTAAAGTATCACTATATAAAAATGATCATTTGCATGCCATTGGGATGCTGGAAGCTGGGATGTCTCAAAGCCATGTGGCAAGGCAGTTTGGAGTTCATATTAACACTGTAAAAGCTTTATGGAGACAATATCAGCAAACTGGCACCATTCGGGACCGCCCTCGATCAGGACGTCCGTGTGTGACGTCATGTCGGCAAGATACGTATACATGGACGTCACATTTACACAATCGATTTGGCTAGAATCATCCCTGGGCATCAATAGACAAGTCCTCGTACCATAAGGAACAGATTGCGGTAGGCCAACATCTGTCCTCGACATCCTTCTATCCGTCCTGTTCTGCTCTGGAGTCATTGTGTTGTAAGGTTAGCATGGTGTAGGAGGCATCATCGTTTCAATGAAAGAATTTGGGTGGAAGTTCTGTTTACGGACGAGTCGTGCCAGAGAACAGCACATCGACGTCTGCGTTAATCATCGCTACCAATTTGACGGAAGGAGCGTTTGGGTCTGAGGTGGAATTACAACACATGGAAGGACCCCTTTGGTGATAATGGAGGGCAATCTAACCAGTGTACACTACTGTGATTGTATGTCAGCACATCATTCCATTCATTCACAACAACCAGTGTGACATCACTCTGCAGCAGGACACGATGGCACACCACACGCATTGTAAGTAACTACAGCAGCAAAATGTGAATGGGCTACCCTGGCCTGCGATGTCACTGGATTTATCGCCTACGGAACATGTATGGGATGAAATGGAACAATGTTTACGTCAAAAGCCAAACACCCCTGCCGAACGCAACTATATGGCATACTCAAGTTTATATATATGTAATATTCTTTAGAAATGTAAATTGGGGCACAACTCCCAGAAAAAAACCCATCAGAATTTCCTGTGAATATATATATAAATATTATATATGTACATCTACACATATGCCCATATTAAATACAAAATTACATGAGATTCTGTTCAGATCACAGGATTGCACTGATGAACTGTTTCAGTAATATTTGATTTGGAAAAGATCAGAGGTCCACATAGCCCGTAAGGTTTCAATTTTGTCATGATACCACAACCCTCCCTGTAAATTATTCACTGCTGCTAATATCCATAAAAAAGTACTGCAAAATGTAAAAAATATTTG
Organism: Ostrea edulis; assembly: GCF_947568905.1. Taxonomy (NCBI): domain Eukaryota; kingdom Metazoa; phylum Mollusca; class Bivalvia; order Ostreida; family Ostreidae; genus Ostrea; species Ostrea edulis. The sequence goes on along the minus strand of NC_079172.1, from coordinate 3,404,896 downwards.
GTTTAAATTGATATTCTCTTCTCTCATGATGTTCATATTTTGCATAGAAATTTAAGAAGGGTGACATGGACTGGCCAGATGGCAATACCACCTTGACATCACTGGTAAACAATCAGTGAGGCTATGCACTTGCATTTTCTCACCTCCAGTAATTTGCACCCTAAGCCAGTTGGTCATTTTTCACACCTGGCCGATCTTGATCACCCCTCTGGGAAATATTTTCTTGTCTTAAATAAGTGACTACATAGTCTTATGAGGGGAAATTACAGTTTGTTACCTGGTATGCTTTAAAAAGTGCCCAGTTTTAAGGGGTGGCCAGTTTGTGAGAATTTATTTTTAAAGAAATATTCAAATTTCTGTCAGAACTTGAAATACTGGGTGATATTTAGGGAGAACCAGTTAAGGGGCTGGTTTGGAGAATATTCACTGTATAAAATTAATCCATCATGACCCTGTCTTTAATAAAACTATATTCCACAAGACAATTATCATACTGAAATAATATTAAATGAAACGTTTTTACTTCGTTAGTACCTAGCAGATTTTAAATCAATGAGAATATTAAACATAATATTCTAAATCAAAGTTGTCAATTAGCCATAGAATCGTTCCTTTCAGCTAGGTCTTTAAAATCATTTTGAAACTTACTCTACAGATTATTTCTAAACTGCTGCCAATATTAGTTTTCAGACAAGCAACAACAAAATAACACCCTCATTGTTGTTCATTTTTGTTAGTTAATATAGTTTGTTATGACGGTTTGAATAAATGAACAAATAAATTTGGTGTCCTACCAGAAGTTGTAAGAACCGCTAATCATTTAAACGCTTACAAATAGCATTTATACCATTCATTTGCCCGTCGATTACGTTCCATACACATTGCTACATCATCTTACATCCTTTTATAGACAAATGTTTACATTCACCAAATCTTTTCTCTTATATTTCTTTTGAAATTGACATTGCAATAAATACATGTTTGTTACAAACTACTTCAATTCGGGGTTTTCTATAAGTACCACCTGTCTGCAAATTAAATCATAACCAAATATGAAGTGTCATCAAGGTCAAAGGGTGCATTGTCTGTTCCATTTAATGTAACGAATGGGTCCACCATGTAATATTTTAGATATTAATTCTAGTTTATATTTTTAGATAATACATAAAAATATAAATATAAACAATAAAATGTCTTTCTTTGTTGTTTTATCGGGTGATGAAGGTAGCAATCATTGCAGAAAAATATTCACATTTTTTCTGCAATGCTATGGCTACGTAATTCATCACCTGATAAAACAACAAAGAGAGCATTTTATTCTTTAATTACAATTATCATGTTGATCCCAAATTATATGCCTTTTGTCAAACTTGACTCAGTGTCGGGCACTGGACAGTTACCAGTAAATACTGATAACTCCTAGTATGGATCCGCTTTGACTGACACTATCAGTAGACTTACTTGACAAACTGGTTGACATGTTGCATAGAGGCCTCATAGTTTTTCCCTCCAACCTCCTGACAATGTAGAGCCACAAATTCAGGTTCATAGTACGCAACACACTGAAACAAAAAAGGCAATCTAAACATATAGTTATGCTATGTTTTAACTTTGCATACAGTCTGCTTTGAGCACTTTTTTGTGCTTCTGAAATTAAAGATCAGATACATACATTTAGGTCACTATGATGACTGCACAATAATATCGATATTCCAGAGCTTGTGGACAAAAAAATCGTATTGCGATACATTTTTTAAGTACCAATTTACCAACAAAACGCTTGGGCTCAGAATTAATTTATAAGTTCAGGATTCCTAAAATAAAATCGCATAACATACCACAGGCATTATCATGAAAGACGGTTTTATTATAGGCCTATATTTCATGGACAAGAAAAAGAAATCCACGGTTTATTCACTATATAGTTAATTCTACTTACCAATTGCTTAAATTGTATATATACTTGGATGTTACGGTGTATAAAGGAATGGGTTTGAGGCAACTTGCATCCTACATTTTTAATTGTACATCAAACTACAAACACGTCCCAAAATTTGGAACACAAAAGTGCATATAATCTTTAATCTTATTGAAACAAGAGATGTTTGTAAAACACATATGCCCCCATTGTGCAAAATTGAAAAGGGTTACACACACACATCATTTATTTGATAGTAGTATCATCAATTCAAAATATTGAGCAGAAAAAATATCTTCCTATATCAAGAGAGGATTGACCATGTAACCTAAAAATCAATAGGGCTCATCTACTCCTTATGTTGTACCAGTGTACCAAGTTTGGTGTCAATCAAGCAAATAATTCTTAAAATAAAGGAGACAATATATCATTATGTCCAGTTTAACCCTTGACCTTTGACCATGTGATCTCAAAATCAATAGGGGTCATCTTCTTCTAAAGATATACCAGAATGTACCAAGTTTGATGTCTGTCAAGCAAAGGGTTCTCTATAGACATTGAGTGGTCAGTATATTCCTATGTCCAGTTCGACCTTTGATCATGTGACCTTAAAATCAATAGGGGATAATCTAGTCCTTAGGATGTAGTAGTGTACCAAGTTTGATGTCTGTCAAGCGGAGGGTTCTCAAGATGTTGAGCAGACATTATATTCTTATGTCCAGAGTAGATTGACCCTTCACCTTTTGACATGAAAAACAATAGGGGTCCTCTTCTTTGCATCAGCAACCCACATATGAAATATCAATGCGATCAAGTGAATGGTTCTCAAGATATTGAGCACACAACATGTGGTCTACCGAACGACCGACCAACAGGTGCAAAGCAATATGCCCCTCTTCTTTGAAGGGGGGCATAAATATTGCAATACATACGAGGGCTGTTCCATATGTAATGTGTATTCTACGATATATCAAAAGCATTCGACTCAAATAGTTAAATGAACACTACATTCCTTCAAAGTATTCTCCACGGTTTGAATTTAACTTCAATCTATGAATCCCAGTCTTTGCGAAAGTTTTTTGGACCACACAGAACATTCGGTCCTGTGTAATCAATGAACACACAGGACCGAACCAAATTTTGTCAGTCCGAAAAACCTAATGTAAAAAAGTGAAACATGTGAAAATGCCATGGTCGGGTATTTTTCCAAATCGTACGCATTAAATCTTCTCGCAGACCGTTAAAAAAAATCGATGCATAGTCCATATTCTTCTCTTGAGTAGGCCTAACATCTTTTCTTTTACAGGGGATCACTCCCGCATAATACTTTAGATGGGCCATGTGGTTTTAATCACATTTATTTACTTATTTGGATTTGTGCGATGTTTTTTTACTTATAACAGACATTTAAATGACTCAGCATCAAAATAGTAAAGTTCAAAACCGGACATTGAGACATCGGACATTCCGGTCTGGTGTAAAGAATGACGCATCGGACCTGAGGCACTGCACATCGGTCAGGTCTGACGGTCCGACGTCTTTCGCATAGACTGGAATCCATTTCTGAAATTTGTCGCAGTTCGCTGATTTATAGGTAGACCTCTGAGGCACTGACTGATGGCTGAGCCAAGGGCTTGTCGGGACTTGTAACGACAACGACCAGATAAGAACTTTCTAAGTTTTGGGAAAAGGAAAAAGTCGCATGGGGCTAGATCTGGAGAGTAAGGTGGGTTTGGCAGGATGGTAGTCTTCTCCTACTTTAAAAGTTGCTTCACAAGCTCAGATGTATATGTGATGGAGCATTATCATGAAGTAGACGAACATGTCTAAATCCTAGCTGACACAGGGCGTCATTTAGGATATTATTTTAAAAAAATCTTTTTTAGTATAATATCTCGGTAATACCGACCTGTAACACTTAAAATTGCCATTTGGCACCGGAATTTGTACGGCTATACCATCCCATGAGAAGAATATGCAATAAAGAACCTTCTTTATATGCTTATGGTTCTTTTGGCAACTACAGGTCTTCTAGCGTGTTTAGTTAGCCATATTTTGTTTCCAATTTTTCTTATTGGTTCGAAATAGTGAACCCATGTTTCGTCACTGGTTACAATATTTGTAAATTGTCTTTGATTGAATTTGGAAAACATTTTGAGCAATTGCTCAACGGTTTGTACTCTAACCTGATTTAATTTGGTCATCTGTCAATATATGCGGTATCCATATGGCACAAATCTTTCGTACTTTCAAAGCACGCTTGAAAATGAAATACAACCCCAATAGCAATATGCCAACAGCTTTGGCAATATCACAAATCGTGTATCTGCCATAACTTTCAATTATTTCCCTGAATTTTGAAACATTTACCTTGCCTGTTACAGTCACAGGTCGGCCAGATTTTGTTGCATCTTTGACAGACTCTGTGCCAGTCAGAAATTTCTTTCTCCACCTACAAACTGTCTCACAAGATACCTTATCAGACCCATAAACTTCCCCCAATTCAGTAAAAATCTGCATTACCGAATGACCGAGTTTTGTGCGAACTTTTATATACCGGGTAAGCTCTAATTTCTTCAATATTCTCAACCCGTTTCCCAACCATTTTTACAACAGTGGTCAACGACTGGCTCTATTGAAATTACTATAAGTTTAAAACTATGTTGAGCTGATGGCACGTGGTTATAACGTTGGAAAGATATTGAATACAACTATTCAAGAGTGTCATCATCCACGAAATCGTGCAAAGCGTCATCACACTGTGATAAAATACACATTACATATATAGAACAGCCCTCATATATATCACAATACAGTTAAAAATATCACAACACGAAATTCCCAAGCAATAACCAGCCCTAGTCTCTATCTGTATTTGCATCTTTGTCTCTTTCTCTTCAACTCAGGTTGCAGCTTTTGAACTACATAACATTAGAGACTTCATTCTTAGTGAACTTCAAGGTCAAATCTATATTATGCCACTAATAACCAAATAAGTGTCAAAGTCATTCATCATGGTCAAGTTCAATTTTGGTCACATTACAGTGTGGCCATGCCCTAGAACACAATGTTTCACAAACACATCTGTGACATTACCATGATTACGATCAATATATATTTGCATCATTTTAAAAGAAGAAAAAATTGTGATGTACCACAAAAATAATATAATTAAAAATAGGATTATATTAATAGCACGGAAACCTGTTGCACAATTTACCGCAGTGAACAACTGACAAGATCAAAAGAATATAGAGCTAAAACATTCTAGCTGATTCAATGAACTTTACTCCTGTGAAGTTTTAGACTCCTAGTATATAATAATTATTTCTGACTAAATCAAAAATGAAAATTGATATTTTTTACATCTCAATTTATTCTGAACGACTTCAGAAACATATGCAAATCATTTTATAGAAGAAACAAATAATATTAACGTTGAAGAAAAGATTCAATTATAAAGATCAACGGTCACGCAAACTGTTTCCAAACCACCAAACGTTAAGATGCCAGTGGCCTCTGTAGTTTAAGGACATACACAACATTTCTAACAATAATTTTTTCATCTCCTCAATATGAACAATTCTTACATGATAACGCTCAAGTCATAAGACATTTGTATGCTGCAAGCAGGCATTAGCCATTTGGAAGTACCAAGATGCTTTAATATCCATTTCTGTAAAATATGAGCGAGTTGTTGCGATCGTATAGTCAGATAGGATCAGTAAATGATTGCATAGACAAGGTCGATGGTTTGTGACAATGCCACGTCAACAAGCATACAATCTACATATATGGCAATGTCATTTGCGGAAAAGATTTACGGCTGCTGCAATTATGGTGAGGCAAACGATTGGATGTCATGGTAGTTCATTCATCCTAGAACAGTATCCATAATACTGAAATGCCATGGATCTGCTGCAGAAAGCGTTACAAAGAGTTACGTACAACTAAAACTATATCACCGACATTACAGTGCAGTGGACCAGATAGGGGCTAAATCAATGCCAAAACTTGACACAAGTCAATTTCACAAATATTTTATAGTAGAAGAGCTTGTGAGTCTACCGTTGTGTACATGAACATATTATATAGTCTGACAAATTTATGTGTCCTCGTATGCGACAGATTCGGCAGATTCATGGGCTGGGGTGTGTTTAACACAAATTTTCATTCACAGATCTAAGTTATCTTTAAATGGGACCTTAACTAACGTACTGTATGTAGATGAAATTCTGTTGTCTGCGGTACCAGTAAGACAACAGCATATAGGGAAGACAATCGATTAATTTTTCTGCAAGACAAATGCATGCACACACACAGCAAGATTGACTCAAAATTCCTTCAAACAAACAGCATCAATGATTTTTAATTGGCGAGCTTTGTCCCTGGACTTATAAACCCAATTGAACAATTGTGGGACGTGCTAGATGATCATAAACATGTGTGCAACCACCAGTCTCAGAATGATGATCTGCAAGAACAGGATATTGAACATTCGAAGAGTGGTAAAGCATTCCCCAAAGGACCATTTGGAGTGTCTGTCAGTCAATGATACGTTGCTTATGTTAGCAACGTTAACAGTGGGCATACCCCTTATTAGTGACCAGAAGCACTTTTCTGACACACCCCTCTTGACATCCACTTCACATGTAGCGCCTCTCGGGGATTAAAAATGACAATTAAAATCAATGGATACTAGACTTTTATAAAAAAAAATATGATATATACCAGATGTTTATTTAATGAATTAATAACAGAAAATTATTCTTTACTGTGTTCTTAAAGTCTGTCTAGTGACTCAGTATATCTATATTGACAAATACTTACTTTTAGGAACTCCCTTAGCCACAACTTTAACATATGCTCTGGCTGAAATCAAAACAAAAATAGAAATTTAAAATGTGAACGGTATTATGAAGAACTGAGGATGACAAAACACAACTTCACAGGGAAGCATGTTATAATGTTATGACTCTACTCCAAAAAGAGGCTGGAAGTGTATCACATGGAAATCTACAGGACAGCTTCTGAATTGCTGTATTGAGAGAATGGACACTCAGCGCAACATTATGAAATGTGCTAACATAGAAAGAAAAATTGATAACTGTACCAAAATGCCTTTTCATGTCAGAAATAGGGGGTACAAGGGATACTTACAAATTATGGCATTTCGCAAATTCTATGGTCCTTATAATGATCTAGTTTGCCAATACAACCTATCATTGGGTCGAATGTTGTCCGACATGTTTCATGCCAATTGTTAGGCCATTCTTGGCACACTGATTTTGACTAAGAATAACTCTGTTTACCTGATCAAGATATAGGACTCACAGCGGGTGTGACCGGTCAACAGGGGATGCTTACTCCTCCTAGGCACCTGATCCCACCTCTGGTATATCCAGGGGTCCGTGTTTGCCAAACTCTGTTTTGTATTGCTTATGGAAATTATGAGATTGATCGCTGTTCGTTATCTTCGCCTTTCATGAAACATGTCAGACAGCATTTGACCCAATGACAGGTTGTATTGGCAAACTAGATGGTTATAACGACCATAGAATTTGCAAAAATGCTGATTTTAAACGAGACTGTTGGTCAGTAGCCTGCTTCAATTTAAAACTGATCATATGGAGAACAAACTCTTGTGTATCGAATCAGTTTACTTGAGAAGTTGAGAGATGTAAACACCACATGCAGGTGATAATGGAATATTGCTACATAAATATTGAAAGTTGATGATGGAGAAGATAAAATCATCCTGTTTGTCATAAAGTTGAGTTGTTAGTTTGCCGTTAATATCTACTTTCAATAAAATATCTCAGTATGAAGCAGAAGTGGACGACTCTGTGGTGTCTTTTATTTCAAGTTCACTGGGATATATATTGAATCGACATGAATGAAAATTATTATTGTTAATAGATAATACATTGCCTCTAAATGTCGAATTGAAGTCCACAGCAAGAGATTTCTTCTTCTCACGTACCAGGTTTTGAATAAATTCTGCTTCATAGGAATATAAGAACAGGTCAGCTAACAAAGGAGCACAATTCGTGCACATGGGAATTCCAACAGACTGTTGTAAGACCGGATCACCAAAGACCAAGAAGATATTGTCAATCCATTTTATTGAGATCCAAAGCTCAAAATCATAAAAGGGGGGATCAAGAGGCTCTACTGATAGTCATAATACACTGTTAGCAACATGTACAATGATAAAATTATCGAAATTAAATACAGTGTCACCTTAGTATATCGCCACCCCCGCATACCACCAAAGAAATGTGTCAGAACAGTTTTCAATATATATGCTAAAAAAAATATATAATGCCAAACTCGCCTATCACCATCCGTCAGAGATCTTCAGGTACAAAAGGTCAAGTTACCTTTATATATCCCCTGATAGAAATGTCAACAACCAGGGATTCGATGCCATAACAAGGTTTTCAGATAGTCCTAATGTTCTATTGTTAAAATGATAATGTCCTGGGCACAGACTTGGTTTAACAATAGAATGCCTCCCATATACTCACAATGTAGCAAATTAAAAATTGCACTCAGTAAATGATTTTGTAATATCATATCACATGATATCATTAATATACAACCAAAAAAGTTAACTTCACAGCTGACTCGCCTCTACTTCCATTTTAGTTACCGTAGAAAGAACTAAAACCTAAAAGTTTGAATCTCACTGTGTACATCAGCTTCCATTTTACCAGAACTTTTCATTGCGTAAGCGAACAGCTCACATATATGGAGATATGACCTTTTACGTAAAAAGTATAAGATCTTTACTTCGTCGTCGTTATTTTACAGGAAAATTAACTTATACTTTCAAATTAACACTGTAAATTTAGAAATAAAAGTTATTTCAACATTATTGCATTTGCAGCTTTAAATCAAATTAATACGAAGGTTTCATATTCTTCTTTTGATGAAAATTGCTTTCACTAGGCTTGAATGAAGTAAATTAACCAGATTGCACTGGCAAAACCATATATCTTTTCCCTCTAACACTGCAGAGATTATTTCTGCCTGTTCATCTTTCAATTCTACAGGGTAATTCTGTGTCCACTGCACATCGTACTGTTTTTATCTTCGAGCTCTTTGCAAAAGGTATGTGTATGCTTCACTGTTTTCCATATATGGTAGTGGGAGGTTCTTCATTTCAAGAGCATTCATTTTCGGAAAACAGCAGGGTGTTCAGATAACAGTTTCCGGTAAAATGGGCAATCGGGAAAAAACTTTGGTTTAAAATCATTATCGATAATCACTATGTAATGGGGAGCAGAAAACAGAAAATTTTCGATTAATAATTGTTTTCTATGATATTCAAAAATGTACTGTTCATTCATTATTATTTCTGCACCATCATATATATGTTACTTTCTCAAACTCAATCATTCATGCATTATTTTTTATTTAACAGCAAACTACAATAAAACTGCCATTATAACCTTAAAGGACTGGATTATATATTTTGAAAAAACACTGCACATATAAAACTGTGCTGAACAATAGGAAGATAGCTAAGCTTTGTTTTATTTAACAACGAAACTGGCACTATCTGGAACGCTCACCATTTCAAAATGAACTAAAATACGAAACCAACTCGGTCCTTGTTGTCCTCCATTTTTATTTCCGGTTTTGACAGCGACTTTCGATTATAAAATTTTCTAATCGATAATCAGAATTGGAAAGGGTACACCAATCAATTTTCGATAATCGATCATCGTCCCATCACTATTTATAAATACTAGTTATTGAATAAAATTAATTAATAAATGGGATAATTTTCTATCATATATTGGACGGATTAGAGAAATGCTTTGTAGACTAGTAAACATCAATAGTCACAAGTCCATAAGGACTAGTAAGTTTTTGAAAAAGTTTAATTCAAACCCTGATTATGTCATTACACGGTTTAAAATTGTTTGCAAAGTTTTACAGTTATTTTTTAGTTGATAAAATATCTTATCATTATGGTTTATAATGAAGTTTCTTGTTTATTTTTGCTACACAATCAGTCAGACTAGTACACCAACATTTTACCCGACCGAACTTGTTATTTAGTAGACTTGGTTGGTCAGATGTGCCTTAATGTAACCTCTGCATAATTATACATAATCCACCTGTCCAGTGAATCATAACAAATCTAAATAATTTAGCAGGTATGTCATGAAAACAGATAATTATAGGTAATTGTTATCACAACTTGAATATAATCCTTTAAAAATTGTCTTTGAATTGTCCAGCAGAACTACCCAAATGTACATAAAAGAGGAAAAAACTACTGACTGACAGCTGCTGTAAATTTTGTGCACCATTTGACCATTGTGTGTATTGATGTGTGTGACATCATATCTCTGTGTTGAGTACAAAAGTTGCAGTCATTATGCGTTTGTCAACCGTTCAACACATTCAGTTATCGTACAACTTACCATGACACAAATGAAACAGTTGTAAAAGTGTTTTACAAATTCATGCACAAGCATAGAACATCCTACTATTTAACATGTTTAATGAAGTTTTAAAAACTAAAGCAAAACAATTTTGTGCATTTACATATATCTTGTCATATGCTGACGACAATAAAAGGACAATAATTTATAAATCGACCACAATTTTTTTCAAACTGATGAACTAAAATGGTCAAACTCTTTACAATGACACCCTCAATATAACACAGAAATAGGCTGGGGCAAAAGCTGGCCATATCTTGGTGACACTGTACATTGAACTTGGCAAGGAACAACACTACACTACTTCACTAAAAAGGAAATGGGAGAAACAATACACACACACATGTATATAGTATTCTGTTCTTAAATCTGAATAGAGATTACCATTCAACTTACTTGTTTTGATTTACATTACTAAAACTAAAAGAATTCTTGAAATTTAATCGTGAATTCTTATTTTGCGAGTAGATTATTTTTTGGAACCATGAATTTAATTGGGGCGATAAAGACGTCTATTGGGATTCTACTTTTGAACCTTGGTCATGGGTTGTATGTAGTAATTAAAAATATAAAAATACACAAATTTCTGTTTTAAATGCAGACAGTTCATCAACCCCTGACATGTAAATGATTCTAACTATTTACGTGGAATTATACGACAATCTATAGTGTGGTGTTGTGAACTGGCAGTGGCAAGCAGCCTGCGATTTCACTGATCTGTGTCAAGATACATGTATACAACACCATAATTAGAAGGAAAACACACCCACCCACCCACCCTCGATTCTTCGATGCATAAGGGGGTATTGATTTACACAGATTAGTGGGAGTATGCATTCGCGAGATAAGGATAATCAGCATTATTGTTTATATAGACTGTATAAACATACGTACGTCCTCAAAAATAGACCCAACGTTCGCGCTAACAAGTAGCACTCTCGTGTAACTTTCCTCCATTCTAAGCAATATAGTTCATCCAGTAAAAATTTGAATTTTGCATTGCAGAAATTTCACATGAATTCCATTCACAAAATATCCATGTTTTGTGATCTATCCCATATTTTTTCCAAATCTTTTGCTCCGCCTTCGCATGCCAGCAGACAATTGACGTCACTTCCGATAAAGTTCGCGCCATCTGTCAGGAAAACTACTCGTCATTCAAGGGGAATAACACATGTAGAGTACTGCTTGAAACCAATTACAGGCAAATAGACGCCCACTTTTGGGACTACGTTCATTTTGTGTTATTTTTACATGCAAAGTAAGTTATATATACATGCAAAATAAGACATTTTGGGTTACCCCCCCCTTCCACAGTACGATGAACGATAAAGATGTGTCACAGTGATGTTGTTCAACGCTATGGAGACGGTGAAGAACAAACAACGCTCCCCCCCCCCCCCTCTCTCTCTCTCTCTCTCTCTCTCTCCGACTTAATTTAAGACTTTGAACTTTTCTTCTTTAATTTGGTTTTATTTGCTTGAACACATGAATTTTCGACAATAGTGAAGTAAACTCCTGTAAACCTTTCGTTCGGCTGCCCCTCCCCCTTTAAAAAAATGCTATTAAAAAGGTGCATACTTTTTCAAATGCAGTGCACCTAGTGAGATTAACATTTCATCAGGAAATATGTCTTTCTCATTAAGATTTTAATACAAAAAGAGGATATGTTGTTGGATGTGTTTTCAAACATTCAGGGAATGGATCTTTCATGTACAAATTATGTGAAGCGGAAGAAAGGTTTTGTTTATTGTTAAAGAAAACTTCTTGATGTGCATGTTGTGAAATTATTATGCATCAGGATATTATATTTCATTTCGAAGTGGATTTGTTATCTCCAAAGAGAATATATTGTTGAGAACTTCATATTTACAATTGTTTGACATTTAGGCCTATGCGTAAATGTGTATTACATTAAAAATTTACTCTTTTTCACTTCTGTTGAGTTCCAAAAAGGTTTTTGCGTTTTATGTATTTTTCTTGTTTTCAACATTTAAAACCTGTACATTAAGTTACCTATGCTAGAACATTAATTTAGAAACACCAAAGATTACGGGAAAAAACCCCCTGTTTTTATCATGAAATACAAACACCCTTAAGAAAAACCCACCGCACACTCAATGATGATGATGATAGTAAGGATAAGTCATGTAGTGCGTCTGCTCTTAATTTTGAACTTTGATTTTATAAAGATGATTTTCCAGTTTATATAATTCTTTAACATATGTCGATGACAATGTTCAGTTGAATAAGTTTTAAAACACTTTAAAACGGAGGGATTTCGAAAGTAATATTTCTTTTAAAAGTACATTTTTCTAACTTTATCAAAATGAACAAACCAGTATAAAATGATATTCGTCTTCAACCCGCATGTGACAGTGAACATGTACATGAATTACTTTCATTTTTTGGAATATCAAATTGCTCGTGTTCAACCTCTAGGTTTCACTAATATACAGTACCCCTTGCTTGTCGTAAGAGACGACTAAATGGGATTGTAGCAAAAACCGAGGTCCTGTGTCACAGCAGATGTGGCGCGATAAAGATGCCTTCCTGCCGTAAGCGCCAAGTTGCAGCCCTTCACCGTCAATAGTGACGTATCCATATGTCCAGTCAAAGAAAGTCCAAATTTGCAAAACCCATAACAAATTGCAAAAGATTTGTTTTCGTTGTATATGTTTAACATATAAAAAAAAAAATCTCAAGCGGAACGTTAATGTACAGCCATTGATTCCTTACAATTCCACACATATCCCAATCTTAAGGTTAATCAGTTCTTTTATATTTCACAACCAACATGGGAAAGCTTTTGAATCACATAGATCGAACTTTTTTTTTATGAATATGACATATACATGTATATATATTGATATTCAAGGTAGCTCATTACACCAAAATACACTTATTGAAACAATTCTTATGAAGTATGACTTCGCTATCGAAAGAGTGATACGAGCTCTTAGTTACTTTATACGAATTTTTTGTGATTTTCCCCTGAATGATAAAAAAGTTGTTTTGTTTGCAACGAAAAATATTGGTAGAGTCCAAGTTTTGCTGTATTGATTAATATTGATTTGTATTGTGTTGGTATTGTATTGTATTGGTGTGTATTGATTAATATTGTATTGATTTGTATTGTTTTCATTTGTGTTGATTAATAGTGTATTGTACATTGTATTGATTTGTAAGAATCTTGATAAATATAGTAGGACTGGGGATAATCCGACAGAAATTAAAGTAATATCAGCTCTAAATCTGAACCATAGTCATTGATAAAATCAAAACTAAGTTTAATTACAAAAGTTTATAAACCTTAAATTTTTGTAATTAAAATATAGTAAATCACAAGTTCGCAACAAAACTTTTCGACTCCAAAATGATAGCTAATGTTGCTTTAAAATGTTTTTTTTTTTTCTCTTAATTTTTGAAAATACACGAGGGTATAAACAACAACACTTCATGTCATGATACTTTACAGGAAGCGATTTCGTGTATAGATATATAGATGGACTGATTGATTTTACATTATATAACGTCCCTCTCGAGAATATTTCACTCATATGGAGACGACACCATTGCCGGTGAATGGGTGTAACGTTTGCCCTAAGTGAAGACATATTTAATATAAAGCACAGAAAATTCCACTTTATTTGGATATCCACTCCCACCCCTACCCGGGGGTGAACTCATGACCTGCGGAACCAACTCTCCTAGCAGCATGTAACCAGCGCGCTAGACCGCTCGACCATCTAGGCAAGTCAAAAAACTCGCTTTCGATGACGATGGAATTCTCGCCACGCTGTCACACGCTACACGGTCACTGAGAATGGAAATTGTGTGTGTGTGCATGTATGTGTGTATTTTGGAAGCAAATTGGTTAAGTTAAGACATTCGCTTTTTCAACCGGGTCCAATTGCTGACAGCCTGAGAAACCATTTGTCAGTGAATGTATTTTTACCAATGCTTTTATATATAATGATAATTATGATAGTAAATAAAATAAATTTATATAGCGCCTTATTTAAAACAAATTACTCTAAGATGCTTTACAAGGGTAACGGTGAGGAATGCAACATTAAAAAAAAAGACACAGTTAAATGAAATTAAATGACAGTATGACATAAAATATTATCAAAATAAGACATTATCATTAAGATCGACAGTTTAAGTTTTTTATGTGACTTTTCGTCCCAAATCTTTCTCCTTCCATCTAGCATCTCTGCTGCAAGTATATACAGCCATCGTTGCAAACCACGGGTTATTGTTTCATTCTATTTCACAAACACGAAACAATGACCCGTGGTTTGAGACGATGGTATACAGCTTACAAGCTTCAATACATGTAACCTGCAAATCTGGAATGAATCTTTTCATATGCTTACTGTATACATATGCTCTTTAAACAAAAAAATAAATAATGGTCAATTCCTTCTCCGTTGCCGTCATCCCAAGTGCATATGTGTCCACTACACCAATTGTTCCAGAAAATTGTCATGAAACACATGCCTCTATCTATTTATGTACACTGTATGTAATATAATAATAACAATGACACACATATATATACGTATTGAAACATGTACACTGTATGTGATATAATAATAACAATGACATATATACACGTATTGAAACATGTACACTGTATGTGATATAATAATAACAATGACATATATACACGTATTGAAACATGTACACTGTATGTGATATAATAATAACAATGACATATATACACGTATTGAAACATGTACACTGTATGTGATATAATAATAACAATGACATATATACACGTATTGAAACATGTATGCTCAATGGAACTGTCAGAAAAAGAACCGAACCTTTAACGACTGCTTAAATTCTCTGCATATTCATTTATATATATATATATATATATATATATATATATATATATATATATATTGTAAACCTTGTCATTTTCTTTTTGAGTAATTTCGGCTAAAGCATGGCATTTAGGATTTATTATATGTATTTCAATTGTTACCAAGACGACTTAAACTGATGTCTTGTGTCGATGTAAAAGTGCTTTTAATCATGTCAGCGCCAACTATCTGGTTCTAAGGTTTCGTCCGAGAGAACACTGACATTTATTCTGATAGAACAGAAGGTCAAGGTCACTAACCATGAATAAAGTGCAATGGACACCCCAAATTCCTAGTTACGAGACGATACTTAGTGAAGGCTTTGTTGTTTTGCATCAAGTTCTATTCAAATATTTTTTTTATACATAGGCCTGTCCATAAAGCATGTAACTGTTAAATACTTTGTACATGTGCATGTGTGTTCAACACCGTCTCTCTGTGTGTCTCTGTGTTACTGCCCAATCTGCTTGTCTGACATTGTCTATTTGCTTATCTGTCGGCTTGCCTTACATTGTCAACATGCTTGTCTGTCTGTTTGTCTGACATGTTCGATTTGTCAGTCTGTACGCTTGTCTGCTGCGCGGGAGATACACTCGTCCCTCCTTCTGTCCGCATGTATTGTAGAAATGTGTGGCCTTACGATCGTTAAACCAGATCAGTGGTTAGATTGTCACCTTCAGACAGCTCTCGTCTAATTCTCTGAATGTACTATACACCACATAAGTGTTATAGAGAAGTCCACTGAAATAGTGCGTTGATTGATTCTATCTTGTTTAACGCTTCTCTCAAGAGTTTTTCACTCATATGGAGACGTCACCAATACCGGTGAAGGGCTTCAAATTTAGGACTATGCTCGGCGATTACGGCCATCTTTAGCGTGACACGGGACATCCGTTTTTAACGTCATCTCCGAGGACCAGTGGCATTGATGCCGAGTGTGTGGCGATGGAACTGTCACTGTTTTAATGACTTAAGTCTGTCGCGTCTAAGACGAAGGACTTGTACCGGTGATGTGGACCTACGTTTGACGACCGTTATTCGCCAGTTTCATGCGTTTCTTGTCCGTAAACATGCGGGTGGTGTCCATTACATCTTCGGTTGATCCGTATCATGTCAGTTAGTAGTCCGGATATGACACATGTCCACCGGACATATACGGTGTGAACTGGACACGCACAGGAAAAGAAACGCATGAGTTTCGATTAAAACGCATAACAACGCCTAGGTAGCGTACATTAAGCGGACTCCATAGTCCGGTGATATCCGTGTCAAGTTTTGAACATGCTCAAAACTTTCCGTCAGACAAGGTAACGCGCTGAAAGAGAAACGAACAAGAAACGCAAAGGAACGGATACGAACGGATTGACAATTTTGTTATCCGTATGACGTCCGTTAGCGGTATCCGGTAAGGCGTGGCTGCTGTTTTCGTAGCTGCCCTTCGCTGTTCACCTCGTCTCGATAACATTTCTTCTGCAGAATTCCAATTAATAGGGATGTCTCGTATAAGGTTTCGTACGGAAGTTTTCGTCTATTTTCAAGTTGAAATGTTTAAAATTGTCGATTGCTTTTCTGGTCCGGGACAATAGTTTAGATGCAGAGCTTATTTCAAGTGCGGATTTAATGCAAAACTGATTGTGTACCCAAAACAGTGCAGGTTACTAAGAAGTCACTTCGATTAAAAAAAAAAAAAAAAAGCAGCATCAATATTTCGTGCATTGTCGTGCACAACGGCGGTAATTTTGCTTTCTAATCAAAATATACCGTTACATCAAGTGCTAAGGTTTCAACCGCTACATGTATGTCTCTCGGGTATTTCCCTTGTTACCAGCACATGCAAACACATCCACCACTCGTCGCTCACACGGTGTTCAAATTCTTGACAGCAGTTGAAGTCCACGTATCGGTAGTGAGGCTAACATAAGACGCATGTGACAATTTTGAAATAAAATCTGCCTCGTGTACATTTTATTTATTCGGGATTTGATGCTATTTGAAACCTGGTTCCACTAAACCCATAAGTAACAGAAAACCTTTCCCTACAATTATGCAAAGGAGAGTTAAGAGTTAACACATAGTTTAGTCCCTTCCCTCTTAATTTCAAAACAAGCACAATGAAGGAAGGAGGGAAAGATGGGGGAAGAAATAAAAACCACCCCAACAATTCATCGCGGTAAAAAGTCTTTGACGATCGTATTTGTTATCGCACATGTGATACCGATGTTCTCCGACTGTATACCAGCGGGTCTTCTCATACGACGAGAGCTTGTCATGAAGGACGTTATAGATGGTTTATTTTCTGGTGTGCCTAAAGTTTCTGTCGGGTGCCGGGATTTTAGGTAAGACAGCATATTTGAAATACCCCCGGTGTATGTCAGTTCTGTCGAACATTACTGACATTTGTCGTCACGCTCTTTCTTGATATATTGCCAAGCTGCTGATGTTGGCGGTGGCATTTTTCTAAATGAATTGCAAAGTTTCGGAGCGATTTATAATACGAGAACGATTACTGAATGACATTGATCAGTAGAAAGTGTTTACGCATGAATTGGAACAAACACAGATGGAATTTTTCATACGAGGGCACCTCGTAAATTTGTATTTGTATTCGGGTGATAATGACTAAATTACGGGGGTTTTGTTTTGATAGCGGCCGTGTCCTGATACATGTAATTTTTTATCAGTCTTGCAGATTTAAACACGTCATCTAACTTACTTTTTGAAAGGTAAAAATATTTAAAAAATATTTTGACAAATACTGTAAAAAAAACCAAACTCATCGACTAACATGTCATGAAATTTATAACCGAATACAAATTTTGCAACCGATTAATCGGTTAACCGTTGCCATCCCTAATAATTAGCCATGAGACGTTGAATCTGTTCTTTCTGGTAAGTATTCAAATGTCCTTGTTTGGCATCAAGATTGACAAGATCTTTAAATGGACACTCTAATTGAAGTCTTTTGTTTACCTAATTTTCCATACAATTTTGCTATGTCTTAAACTGGTTAGCACAGAAACTGATTCTACAAATTACTCTGCGTATGGTCAGTTTTTAAATTGAGGCAAGCTACTGACAAACAAGTTGATGGTACAGGGGTTTCAACAGTCTCGATTATAGTCAGCATTTCGCAAATTCTATGGTCGTTATAACGATCTAGTTTGTCAATATAACCTATCATTGGGTCAGGTGCTGTCTTACATGCATGGCGGAATGTTTCATACCGATTGTTGGACCGTTCTTGACACACTGATTTTGACTACGGATGGCTCCGTTTACCTGATCAAGATATAGGGCTCACGGCGGGTGTGACCGGTCGACAAGGATTACTTACTCCTCCTAGGCACCTGATCCCACCTCTGGTGTGTCCAGGGGTCCGTGTTTGCCCAATTATCTATTTTGTATTCCTTATAGGAGTTATGAGATTGATCACTGTTCGTTATCTTCACTTTTCTTTCAACATGTTAATGTAACAAACGCGTTTTTCTTTACGCCGGCCATGTGTCTTAACAACATAATTCACATCACTAAGCCTGCTTTCAGTTTCATATGGACCATAATCCTGGCCTGCAAAGGATGACCAGGACCAGGCAAAAATACAAATAGACATGCACCTTATCACCAGGTTTAAAAACTCTATTCCTGGCTTACTTGTCATACCAAATCTACATTTTGGATTGAGCTTTTCTAGTGCAAATTTACAAGCATTGTAAAGTATCTCTTTGAAATTAGATATATAGTCTAAAAGGTTTAAGATAATTAGTGTCAGCCAACCAATTTTCCTTCAGCAATTTCAAAGGACCTTTGACTGTATGACCAAACAGCAATCAAAGGGACTGAACCCAAGAGACCCCTGAACTGCTTCTTGTGCAGCAAATAAAACAAGACGAACTCGTTCATCCTAGTCTTCGTCATATTGATAACAATATGTTTAATCATGGTTTTAATGGTTTCATGAAAACGTTTCTAACTTGAGTAAACATATCTATCTCACACTTATATATTGGTTCATCTAAAATAATGTTGAAATATTCAAAAGCTGAATTGTGTTGGAGAGGGGCAGAAGGAATTTTCTGATGAGGTCTACCTACCAGCTGGCAAACATGGCACGGTTTGGAAAATTCAGAAACACCTTTTCTCAACTTAGGCTAATAAATGACTCAAAATTTTGTTACAAGAATTAATGACACCCAAGTGACCTGTCATGGGTGTGTCGTGAGCCAAACTGATGATGTTCTTATGATATGTCACTATCTGGTGAAAAACATGCCATGCTTCATCTGGGGTGCGTCAGGTGGTCGCCGTTTTTCCCATAAGGATCCCTTCTTGGTATAGAAGCACTCATCGACTTTGCCGGCATTATCTGGTAGAAGTACCCTCTTGCTAAGTTTGACAATATCATGGCCTTTGTTTTGCTCGGACAGTAACTGCTCTGGACTGAAGGAGTTCTTGCTGTGGTGTAATTGGAGATCATCATCATTGATTTTCAATGGAGACTTAATGTTATATGGCTGTTTTCATGTGATCTGCCACCAAAGTGAGTGATATCTATAGCATTCGCCTCGTAAACGGAAGGTCGTGAGTTCGATCCCCGCTCGTGTCATTCCGCGTCAAACCTAAGACGTAGACAGGTAGTGATTACTCCCTCGCTAAATGCTCGGTATTCAGAAGTTAGAATCACGGGTGTTTCGGATATAACCTTAAAAACAAAGGTCCCGTGTTACGACAGGCGTTGGTACGTTACAGGATCCTCACTGATACGGCCCTGAGTGTCATGTATAGGTCTAAATTTATGGTACGCCATCCTACAATACGCGTTGAACGCTTCGGTGGGTACAAGATGTACACTTACAGTATAGACGGGCTGTGTAAATAGGATAAAAGTTCAGAAAGCGTCAATTTTGTTTATATCAGCCGTTGGTTAGCTTCTTTCCTTCTGGTCATCGATCTAGTAACAGCATAGACTGGATATATGTTGTCGTCTTCATCCTCGGATGTGATTTTTCACAAACTATTGGATCTGGTACAACTTTACCATCAGCTAAATCATTGTGTAACAACAAGAAAACGCCGTGAACAGGAAAAGTAGGTCGAACTACGATAATTAAATCTGATAAATTCTATTATCTATGGGGACATCAATGAAGCCTTGCTCCACACCCTATGATAAAACTGTTATCACAACAAAACTAAGCCAAATATAGATATCAACTCATACATCTATTTATTTTGTTGGTATCAAGTGTTACGTAATCTTTTGCATTGAGCTGTACATGTTTTCCCTTTAGTATGAAAGGATTTTCATAATCTTCTGCGATATGTGGATATATTTTTCATCTCTACATTAAAAATACATCTAGTACACGCGAAATCACTGACACTTATACAAATAACTCACTTAGCAAATTAATTTAGTCTATAATAAAAACAATATAAGGATGAGTTGGTGAGCAATCTTTCTGTAGTTGCAGGCTATTTATTACAATGCATATTTCGGACGGATGCAGTGTCATACTTATTTTCAGAGCGATAGACATATATATCATACCCTAAAAATAGAAATCAAAGTATACTGAAAAAATACAATGAATAGAATATCACTTCACTAGTGTATGTCTACTTTTGATTGTCCCTTCAGTCTTTTACAGAATCCCCCAATTTGAACGACTAACGTTGAGAGGTCTAGAGCCATTATGGATCCGAATACGATGACGATGAAGATCACACCGATGTACCCGGTAACAGAAGCGGAAGTCCGACTGTCAGGGGCGCTGATCTTTTTCATTTTTGTGGATGTCAGATCTGTGATATTAACTTGTAATTCTTTTTTCATTTCATTTATTTTGGAAACAAGAACTTCCTCCTCTACCTCAGGTTGACTGCCAGAATGTTCCCAGGATGCAATCTGGTCTTCGAACTCGCAGGTACAAGGACACATTTCAGGTTCCTCTAGGTCTGTTACAGTAGCTACAAAATGTTGCAAAAAAAGCCAATAAATACACACATGAGTCTGTTTTAAAATAGATATTGATATCGTTTATAACGTTAGTCTCTTAATGTATATTATCCCTCTGTACATATCCCGTGTGGATCCGGGTTAGAATTATTCTTCAGTACCCCTTTATTGTCGTAAAAGGCGAATAAAAGGGACCGTCCTTCGGTTGAGATCGCAAAAAACCGATGCTCCGTATCACAGCAGTTGTGACACGATAAATATCTCCTCTGCTCAAGGTCGTAAGCGCCGCGCATAGGCCGTAATTTTACAGTCCTTCGTCGGCAATGGTAACGTCTCCATATAAGTGAGAAAAAAAAATTGAGTGGGAAATTAAAAATTGATACAACCAACCAACCAACCACAAAAGTTATTTTGTTTACTTCCTTTGCTACCATTTTCGTCTGAATTACCCGTTTAAAAGTAAATCCTCTGGTGGACCTGTACTGTCCTCCCTCGTTGAAATCATTAGTTATGTCCCATAATGGTTGTTCAGTTTCTTTTTTACCAGCTATCCTCCCGTTTTATAATTTTGCAAGGTATCCCGGATCAAAGTAAATTTTCCACATTTCCCTTTTCCATATGGATCAATTATTGTTGATTCAGATATATTCAATAAATTGTGAGACGTCTCTACAGCCCAGTAGCTAAGTACTTCGTTACTAGCTTGCAAATACGGATGTATATTTAATTGCTGTTATAAAATTTAAAAATTCATTTCAAAATTAAGGATTATCTCCCTCATGCATAGCTCTTATCCTTGGACTATTTGATCCTTCGTATTCCGAAGGTTAGAACACACTTAATGAAAGAATCCAAAATGTTATGAGTAACGTTTTTTTAAGTGTGATAACGTAAAATAACAAACAGTGATCAATCTCGTAACTCCTATAAGGAAAACAGGATAGAAAGTTGGACAAGCACGGACCCCTGGACATACCAGAGGTGGGATCAGATGCCTGGGAGAAGTAAACATCCCCTGTCGACCGGTCATACCCGCCGTGAATCCTATATGCATATAGAAGTACGAATTACTTTTTCAAAGTACCCTTCCCGGTAGTTCAGTGGTTGGAGCGTTCTCTTGACAACTACGAGGTCGTGAGGTCAAGCCCTGCTCATGCTCAAACATAAGACTGTCAACATTATCGATATATCCTATATTGCACTAAGTATATGTATGGTACCAGAATATCGAAGGTTTAATGTGGGTAATATTGCTCCTTACCAGGAACTGTTAATCTAGGACGTTGTCGATCTCTACTGAAAAGCTGTGGATTTAATCAAATACAGATAAGATACAGGAATGTTTAATTGCAACATAACAAACGTTTAGGTTGTACCGAACCCCGAACAAATTGGGAGAGGACCTACATAGGCTGTGCTTGTTGCCCGATCCTATTGAGCTTCTCAATAAAATATGTTTAAACTGGAACACCCGTAAAGTCAGTTTTCACTTATATCTTCTTAATCATTAATTTAATGAATGAAATCTTCATAATAAAATTACTTACTATTTTATGCTAGAAAACGTTTTAGAAATCCAAACGAGTGTTATATTGCACGGCACGAATGTTTTAAGTGGGCAGACTCCCAAATAAAGTTCTAAACTGAACTCGAGGACAAATTCAGGATCGAGGAACAATTCACCACGCCCCCCCCCCTCCCCCAATACCAGGTCCTTAGTAATTAAGCAGAGAGTGAGGAGGCATTTTGGAAATGCAATATATACAAGTCTTATTTCACCGATCCAAACGATAAGCTTCTCAAATGTTAGATATGTTGAGCTCATTATTGCTTTAAATGTCTGGGGAAATCAGAGATGAAATATAATTTGATGTCAAAAAGTGACTTGATGTGGTTTTTGTGGAACATGTAGAGAAAAGGCTGAGAGGAACATTCTAACAAATAGGGAAATCGAGGAAATGTGTAAGCTATATATGACAGATTTTGAAGACAGAATAAGGAAATTGGAAGGAACTGTAGAAGAAAAGTGTAATACACAGGAAATAAGAGAGATTGTCAGAGAGGAAATTCACATAAGTTCCCAGACCAGAGGAAATATGGAGGAAAGAGAAGAACGGAAGATATCAGGAAAGAATGAATTAGGATTACAACAGTCATGAGTGAGATAAGTGAAAGAAAACAAAGATAATCCAATACTATCAGTTATGGAGTGTCAGAGTGAAAAGTGAAGATATCAAACAGTAATCAATCTCATAACTCCTATAAGGAATACAAAATAGAGAGTTGGGCAAACACAGACCCCTGGGCATACCAGAAGTGGAATCAGGTGCGTAGGAGGGGGTAAGTATCCGGTCACACCCACTATGTGTTGATAAACGGAGTAATCCGTAGTCAAAATCAGTTAGCCAAGAGCGGCTTAACAATCGGTATGAAACACCTCAAACAGCATTTGACCCAATGATAGGTTACAGGGGCAAACTAGATCATTATAACAACAATATAATTTGTTAAATGCTGACTTTAAACGAGACTGTTGAATCCCCCGTAACATCAACGTGTTTGTCAGTTGTCTAACTTGATTGAAAACATGATCTTGCGTATCGAATCAGGTGAGAGACATAAACACCATATGCTGGTGATAATGAACTATTGCTGCATAAATATGGAGAAGCTAAAGGGATCCTGTTTGTCATAAAGTTGAGTTGTTAGTTTGCCGTTAACATCTATGTCAATAAAATATCCAAACAACTTTCTTTAATGTCAATAAGCCTAGTTTTTGATTTATCGTGAGGAATGATCGTGTAAAGTGTTGAAAAGTAATACGATTTGATGATGCTGATTTTGAAAAAAATGAAAAAAAGTTTTGAGATTTCAATTTACTAAAAGTTCTTTGGAATATTTTAGAATCCACATTTGATTTCCACCACCTCTGTTGCCTTCAAAGTTTTTCTTTCACATAAGCTAATATTTTCGTGAGGAGCAAAGATAGGGGTTTGGTAAAATATTTAATGGATCCAGCAATGCATCTGTTTGTAAGGGGTTTTGTGAAGTTACATATAATGTATTTTCAATAAATGACTAATGTGAACCCAAGAGTCATGAATGTGATGGGTTTGGTAGAGGGCTTACTGTTCATTATAACCATGGGAACATTTTCCTCCTTGAAGTGCAAAAGTAAAGAAAAGTTTCTAATATGTAATACATTTTCAATGTATGACCAACTCAGCTCCATCCTAGGGCCTGAACCCAGGTGTCATGAATTTCACAGGTTTGGTATAAAATCAATTATTCTTGATGTGCATACCATCAATTTGATTGCTTGATGTCCAGAAGTAAAGGATATTTTCTAAGGGGATGCTTACTCCTCCTAGACACCTGATCCCACCTCTGGTGTGTCCAGGGGTCCGTGTTTGCCCAACTATTTATTTTGTATTGCTTATAGGAGCTATGGGATTGATCACTGTTCGTTATCTTCACCTTGCATGTATAGAATTAGAATGACCCCACGACACATACATGTATAGATAATAC
Source organism: Ostrea edulis (assembly GCF_947568905.1). Classification (NCBI taxonomy): domain Eukaryota; kingdom Metazoa; phylum Mollusca; class Bivalvia; order Ostreida; family Ostreidae; genus Ostrea; species Ostrea edulis. The sequence continues at coordinate 3,380,152 of NC_079172.1, read as the reverse complement.
ATATTTCGTTATATTCAACTTGCATATGACTATTGTTTGCAAAGTATGAACAATGTAAAAATGAATAAAATAACGTGTATAACAAAGAGAAAATAACAAATGCAAACTCTGATTTCTTGAAGAAAAAACCCCGATAACGTTAAATTGTCTCTTTCAATGCGAAAATAAATAGCCCAAATAAATAGATTCATTATACCGAAAATTAGATTTACTGACACAAATGTCAAACTATTTATTAAACAATGATAGCTTTTGATATATCATAAATGCATGCCTGCAGTAAATCACAGTCGTTGTTCTATATCCATAATATATAATCGCCAGCCTCCTGGCAGAGTTGATGGAGGTGCAAGTAAAGCTTGTGTAAAGTGTCCTCTGGTGAGAGAATACCATAAATGAGGTCGCCTATGATTTTTCTGAGAACGATTTACTGGTAACTGAAAACTGCGACATCTATATGGGTAGCATTCTGTCACCCGAGGGCACGCTTAGCAAACTTCACTTACACCTCTGTACAAGATTCTTTTAATGACTTCAACAAACTCTGGTTTTGTGTTCCGACATGAAAATAAATATTCAATTGATAGAAACTGTAGATGTTTCAGTTAGATCACGTGATTTCCCTTAAAGTCTTACATACCATATTCAGAACATGCAAAGGAACAACAGTCGAATATCTGTGCGATAACGGAAGAGTTGGTAAAACAACAACGCATCTCCATTCATCATAGTGCTATGTTTGATGTGCTAATAAACATAATTCAGACAGACCAAACACATTAGCTGCACGTAATACCATCCGCAACGTTTGCCTGGAAACCGTCATCTTTTAGTTTCATAATGTTTGAAACGAATATAAATTTTCCACATAAAGCGGTCAATTTATTTGCTTTCACAGGCATGAATTTCACGATTTATCTATTGATTTGTGTGATTTTGAATTGTCACATGATGCATAAACTATTTTCTGGGCGTTTACAGAGGTGCTAGTGAAACTTGCGTACCATGCCCTCTGGCGAAAGAATCATATAAAGTTCACTTTAACGGCATACTAACAATTCGGTTTTATGACAAACGGGATGGCTTCAGCTTCTTCAACGTCAATTCCCTACATTTATGAAGCAATATTCCATTATCACTGGCACATGGTGTTTATGTTCGATACGCAAGAGATTGTTCTGCGTATGATCAGTTTTTAAATTGAGGCAGGATATTAACAAACAGCGATCAATCTCATAACTCCTACAAGCAATACAAAATAGATAGTTGGACAGACACGGACCCCTGGACACACCAGAGGTGTTTCAGGTACGTCGGAAGAGTAAGCATCCCCTGTCGACCGGTCACACTCACCGTGAGCCATATATCTTGATGAGGTAAACGGAGTTATTCGTGAAAATATATCCCCAATTCTGGCAGTTGCTCAGAGTCCCATATACTAGTTTTAATTTTATCTATGACGATAAAAATTCAATTATGTGTATTAAAACAAAAACAATTTCGCATACATATTCAAATTTGAAGCTGATGTTTATCATTGTAGATAGGAATGCTACAGAACTTGCTTTTCTGCGGTTTATTTGCACAACACTCGTATACATTGAGGGTAAAATCATTACTGTTGCATAATTCCAGAAAATCAAATCGCTGAGCTTACGAAAATAGTGACCATTGACCCACTGAAATCCTTTTGGAAAATGACCCCTTTATGAACACGAAGAGTTAAAATGGTGGCTATACAAAAATAACCCTAATGGCAAAATGTTCAACTGTTGAAAATACTCCTCCTACCTTCTGTATGCGATTTTGGAAACCTTAACACTTTTATCGTAGTTTGAATACTAAAATTATATGGCATTACCTGATGTTGTGAAATCTGGCGCTGTCCCCGGATCATGTGGATCAGAGGCTGAAATGTCCAATGATTATGATTTACATGTGAAGTTTTCTCTGTGATCACACGCAGCATTAGGGGATTTACAACTTTGATATGCATTAAAAAACACACATTAGTTGGGAAAGTTCTAATAGCAACAGCTTGAAACCTGTCTTCATATACTTTGAAACAAGCCTTTCTAAGAAATTAAAAATTTGAAGAAACAATTCAGAGAATGAAGAATGAAATATTTAAAGTCCGACCTTTCTGGGTCTGTTGCTAAGAGGAAGTAAACGTCAAACTACGGTCTAAGGAGTTGATACACGGAGGAGCGCGTTACCTACATGGATCAATACGGGACGATCTGGGGAAAATTCAACATGTCTAATATTTTTCACGGTTTGTCTTGATGAACCCGGATGGTCCCGGACGAAGATGGATGCATAAACGGTTTGTACACGGTGATGACGGATCGTCACGGACCATCACGAATCGACGATCCGGCGTCTAATCCGTGAATATGTGAAAGGGCATTAAACGCAGTGGAGAAAGACCATGATAATCCGTGGACATCCGCGTATCTCCGTGAAACAACAGTGGATGGACCAGCAGAAACCGTGATCTTCCGTACGCTCCGGGATTTTTTTCCGGGGACGTACGAGTAGCTACCGTGCTTATCCGTAGGGAAACCGGCGTTTTCCGTGTCTACATCGTGAAAAGACCGTGTTGACACCAGCATTACGACATCAATGAACCCAAAGACGCCGAATCACCCCAGATGGCTAGAATTTTGCATCCGGCGCCAACTGGCTCCTGACCCGTAAATGTGTGAAAGGGGCTTAAGACATTAAATGAGAAGAATTAGTCTATTACAATTTAAACAATGTCTTTAGTATCCGAACTCACTGGTCACGTTCAGTGCAGATGATGACAAATCGATGTACCCGCACAAAACTTCACTCTGAGAATCTGAGGGGGAAAAATAGAAAAAAAGAAAAGAATTCAGACTTTCTTTTTGTATTTTATATAAAATTTAACTTCTTTATTTATTGTTCATGAAATTCATTTTCTTTATTCTTTAAACCACATAAAAGAGACTTTGAGAACAGGTCTAACCATGAACAAAACTGATTATAAAAGAATGTTTATAAAGATGAAGAGAGAAGGTTTCTTATGATAAGTAGTAAGGACTTTTAATAGAGTGGCTAGTACCTTTAAATATCCATTATCTTAACAAAATACTTATCCTGACTAATTTTAAGTGTTTCAATAATGAAATTACTGCTACATCCGTTCCTGGTATCGTCTGCTGTGCAATTTCCACAAATGGTGACATACTTCCCATTGTTTGGTACCGTCGCTTCCTCCCATTGCCCAGAAAGACAGACTTCATATTTATTACAATCACATCGTCCTCTCATCACTCCAATGGTACACTGATCTTTAATGAGTAGAAAAATTGTATGATTATCAAATTTTCTCATAGTTTTACCAGCAGTGATTTCATCTAAATACTTAACAAACTTGGCTCTGATGCGTGTGGCAATTTATTTGCTCGTCTTCGTCAAAGAATTTTACTTTATCCAACCTGTATCCTTCTCAGTAACTGCATGTTTTAAAGACCAAACAAAATTGCATTTTTTATTTTGTGTGGTAACTTCTGCTCCGCCTCGTCCGTGAGAAAAATTGCATAAAAACAAGATGCTAACAAAAACCCGAGTAAAAGAGATCTATTACATGTTGTACTGGTAGATAAAATTGAATTTTGTACAAACACAATTTCGTAGAATAAAATAAATTCTTGCCTTGGTCACCTCGGACATTTGCGGCCAACAAGATGATCAGAAGAAATTCCTTGCAATATACCATTCTTTCGGGCGTCAATAGGAATTTCCTAAAAATCTAAATAACCTATGTATTGAATTATATATATAATCATATATTGACATATAGATGTACCTTTTTAGTCAGTACTTAACACATCCCGTTTTAAAGTATTTTGTCCCTAAATACACGAACTGAACCTTTCAATTTATTCGCTCAACCCATATATGTATAAACAATGATATATATACATGAGGCACAATAAATATTGAGAAGTACATAAATCGTAATGTAAATAACAGGAACAATTGTCTATATAGTGATTATTATGGGGACAATGGGAACAATAGGAGCATGCATACGTTAATTTCTGGATGCACCGATTGAACATACCCCCATATTTTCCATTGTTTTTATATCTCGGGGTGTTATCCCCATAATACAAAAATGTCATTTAAAATATCCTGGTCCCGTGGGGATCCGGGTTAGAATAGGTCCTCAGTACCCCCTTGCTTGTCGTAAGAGGCGACTAAATGGGGCGGTCCTTCGGATGAGATCGCAACAACCGAGGTCCCGTGTCGCAGCAGGTGTGGTACGATAAAGATCCCTCCCTGCTCAATGGTCATAAGCGCCGAGCATATGCCTAAATTTTACAGCCCTTCACCGGCAGTGGTGACGTCTCCATATGAGTGAAATATTCTCGAGAGGGACGTAAAACAATATTCAATCAATCAATAAAATCTCCTGTTTCAGTTTAGTGCATTTCTCGATATCAGCCTTTCAACTTGGCATAGAAATGTATATTCATAGAAAAAAAACCCAAATATGTTGGGGGGGGGGGGGGCGGTATCTAAAGAATGGAAGCATGGTGTGGTTTCCGTACAATCCGCATCGTCCATCGTACGATATATATTGAAAAACAAATCATTTAGATAAATGTCAAAAAGCTACAGCTATTAAAGGAATCTCACCTGAACATTCACACTTTGTCAAACCTTTAATTTTGTAGTTTGATTCATCCCGATGTTTGTGTATACGTCCAATTATGACAAATATACACAAGAAAAGAGTAATTAGAGAAAAACAATTACTACCAACACATTTTTCTACCTCCAATTTCAATTTACTTGTAGAAAGTCAGTATACTTTCATCAATTTCTAAAAGGAATGTAAAATAATTGAAACTCAACTTGTAAATTATTTAGAAAACATTTTCACTCCTTATTTGACCGTGATCAGATCGGGTTTTGAATAGCAGCCAACCCTTTTAAATGTGATTGAAAATTAGGAAGAAAGCTCGAGCTGTAGATGATAATGAATAAAAACAATTATGACGGATTTATCTAAGGCGTTTGGTTGTCTTCCTCATGATTTAACTTCAGTTAAACTGGAAGCATATGCATTATCCCGATCAGTTAAAAACATGTTTCACATTTAATGGACTAATAAAATTGGGCCAGCATATAGGTGGTATATTATACCTTTAAAGGGATACTATAAAGATCCCTACCTGGTGCGATCCTTTTTAAGTTATATATTTTCTTTATTGTTAAGAACTACAATCACAATAGTTTAATATTTTGTTGTCTGCTTATGATATGACTTTACGTCAATTATAATATTTTAAGTATTTTGTTAATAAGTTATATGTTTATTTGTAAATATGCTATCGTCAGATAAAAAGCCTTTGAGCTCATGTCCACTGATAAATGTATCTATGTGCCGACTCTAAATGGAATGTACTTACTTATGAATTACCACATGCTTTCATTGTTTACATATCCCTATAGTACAAACAATATTGACATTTAATCCTTACTTCATCTTAATTTTAGTCTACATATCATGAATATTTTAGATTTGTTTTATTTGCGTTGCGTCCTATCGAAACTTTTCACTAATATTGCGAATATTTTAGACAAAGAGCAGAGATTTCACAAGTGCACAAATATCTGGACTGTCTAGGTTTTAGATCCATATATATGTACAGTCGTGAGACAAAACTGAGCTCAAAGAAAATTTCTCCAGTGTATTTCATTCAAAAATATCTTTTAAACATTGAAAAAGCTTTTGTTGAAGCAAATTTCCCAACAATTTTAATGAAATAAATATAATTCTAGAAATGTCAATCGTTAAAAGTAATTTTATGACGAACTAATGCACAGATTACAAAATGAAAATCTTTCATAAATACTCTTAAATTATAGTTCCTATCAAAATTGTCTCATTTCGACAATAGGTGATCGCTGAATTACTTACAAATTATCGGAAGATACTGACAGTGCGAACATTTCTGAAATCACTGTATTTCATCAAAACTGAACCAGACATTAATTCAGGAGATATATTTATTTTTAAAAAAAAAAAGACACTTCCCTAGCGAAAATATTTTACTCATGCGGAGATGTCACCATTGCCGTTGAAGGGCTACAAATGTTAGGCCTATGCTCAGCGTTTACAGCCTTTGAGCAAAGAGGGATCGTTAACGTGCAACACCTGCTGTGACATAGGGACCTCGGTTTTTGCAGTCTAACCCGAAGGACCGCCCCATTTAGTCGCTTCTTACGACAAGGGATACCGAGGACATATCCTAACCCGGATGCCCACGGGATGTGTAGAAAACATAAGTTAAGGTTGAAAAAATGTCAAAACTAGCACACCGTCAATACAAGATAAGGTTATATACTGTTATCGGTGATGCTTAACATTGGGTGTGAACGGAGAACGCCCCCTCCCTCTCTCTGGTTAGTGGTTAACGGTCCGATTAGAGTCTAATATTCGTGTACTGGAAAGTAGAAGACAAAAATAATCAATTTCAAAGACGGTGATGGGAATATCGAAAGAATCTCACTAATCAGTTTAAGCTCATGACACAATTCTAAGTAGAGATACATGACGAGGCACTTACCGAAAAAAGACCTACGTATTTCCGATCGCTCTCTGTTAATGAATGTGAACTGTACCCGTCATTGCATGCAATGTCATATCTTGCGTTGCCGGTATTTTGATACGAAAATGATTGATTATTTGTCATTCACATAAAAGGAAGGCTACAAAGGTGTAATATTTCTAATGATGAAAGTATATCATTTTTAATCAGCCACCTTGGTACATGTTTATAATCACAATGTGGATGGAATTCAAAATTATAGGAATAATAGACGAGAGGGTTATTGAATATTTAGTGTAGTTTTAAATTAATCTGAAATTACACCTGTCAATGGAGAGAAACAGCTTAGGTATCATAATTAACGATTAGAAAATCAGCATATGTTTCCTCTTTCACGTTAATGAGTTTTTGCTCAGGGTTATTAATATACGTAGATGAAAGACATGTTGCCATATAAAAGGTTTCATGCTAATTGAAGTCTTAGTGATTGATTGATTGTATATTGTTTAACGTCCCGTTCGAGAATTTTTCACTTATATGGAGACGTCACCAGTGACCATAAACTATTCATACTGTGTTTATAATGAATTATTTGTTATGTTTAATAAATGATATTCATACTGTGTTTATAATGAATTATTTGTTCTGTTTAATAAATGACATTCATACTGTGTTTATAATGAAGTATTTGTTATGTTTAATAAATGACATTCATACTGTGTTTATAATGAAGTATTTGTTATGTTTAATAAATGACATTCATACTGTGTTTATAATGAAGTATTTGTTATGTTTAATAAATGACATTCATACTGTGTTTATAATGAAGTATTTGTTATGTTTAATAAATGACATTCATACTGTGTTTATAATGAAGTATTTGTGATGTTTAATAAATGACATTCATACTGTGTTTATAACGAAGTATTTGTTATGTTTAATAAATGACATTCATACTCTGTTTATAATGAAGTATTTGTTATGTTTAATAAATGACATTCATACTGTGTTTATAATGAATTATTTGTTATGTTTAATAAATGACATTTCATTCTACTGTTTGGTCTAGTTGTTTCGTCATTTAAAGCAACAACAAACTTCGGTGAGATGTTTCTCGTAAGGAGAAAAGTATTTGATATAAAATTTCATTATGAAGCATGTTTTCCATAATATTAGAAAACCTGTATTGTACCCTTGGGTATTAAACCCCATCAGTATAATGGCGGGTGTGACCGGTCGACAGGGGATGCTTACTCCTCCAAGGCACCTGATCCCACCTCTGGTGTGTCTAGGGGTCCGTGTTTGCCCAACTATCTATTTTGTAATTGCTAATGAGATTTATGAGATTGATCACTGTTCGTTATCTTCACCTTGCATGGTTAAATTTTATATATTTTCTGACTTACTCTGTTTGAACTACACAGTAGTATTGTTATTTGTGATAACTGTTATAGGAAAAATCAGGACAGACGTGTTGTGTGTAATGATATGACAGATGTTCTATATTTGCTGATTTTTTCCTTTGTTAGTGAACCTTTATTTTCGTCAATTGTTACATTTGATATTTCTTTCACAAGCTACTTCTATAGTTTTTATCTGATTCTAATCAATGACATATTTCATTCTCATACTGTTATGTGTGTTGATTTGTCATTTAAAGCAAACACATGTTTTGATGAACTGTTTCTTGTAAGGAGAACAGTATGCAATGTAAATTAGAAATCACACAACATTGGTTATTGTCCGGTACAACATGTGTAAACCAACATCACATACATGTAGGCAGTATGAATTAAAATTGTCATTATAGATACAAACTTTCTAAATGTATATTTTATGTGTATAGCATCTGGTTCATCATATGTAATGATCAAGGAAAATAAAGTCTTCAGCTAGACATCCGCTCTTCTCTCTCCTCTTACTCTCATACGATCGTATCCATAAAGGTTTAACTTGGTATCCTCATCTGTGAGATCGAGACATGTGTAACTAATCTCCTATCTTTCGTTATTTTTTTTTAAATACTTTAATAATGCTATTTTTGGCATTATTGACCTGTGATGCTTATGTGTTGATGAGATTTGTAGAGTTTGTGTGCTGTCTGGCCATGGTCAAGTGTTGGCCCATCTGTCTGTCCGTTCGTCTGACCTAAAATATTTTACAATCTCCATCTACAGTTTTTGTCTAATTTCAGTCAAACGCTGAACAAATGAAAGCTACAAAGGGACATCATTCCGTGTATAATTTCTTGAATTCTTTGGTAACCCTACCTATACCCCGACATCCCTTTCGAAAGGGGAAAGTATTCAAAATCCTGTTTAAGTTTTAAACAATTTTCATATCCCAGTTAATGGGACGAATGCATACGAGTTACTGTACCTATATTGGATTCCTAAACTTCACAAAAACACTTACAAGTAAAGATACATTGCTAGATCTAGTAAATGTTCTACGACAAAACTTTCTACAAAGTAGAACATTTGTATAAGATGTTGTATCTCAACATGTAGCAATAGACTGTCAAGTGAAAATTCAATGTACAACTTGTGGAAGTCACAGTCTTTCTTCAGCATTACATATCAACAAAGTTTCTCCAGCGAGTCCAAGCCTGCATGGCGGGGGGAAAGCGTATGATTCTTCAACTTTACAGACCATGAAGTTGGACGTAGAAACAGTATCGCCTATATCTACCACTCTCACAAACACCTGTACAAGATGTACTACTTTCTGTTCACCAGTACAAGATGTACTACTTTCTGTTCACCAGTACAAGATGTACTACTTTCTGTTTACCAGTACAAGATGTACTACTTTCTGTTCAAGGAAGATGATGCAGTAAAACTTTCCTTGTCGACATATATCTTCAAGACAACCCAAACTATAGACATGGTGTTTACGTAATTGTGGATGATCAGTGCAACCAGTCTCTTGCATCTCCAGAGTTATTCAATGCCTTGAACACTACTTCCTTACCTATTCATTACGCGGGTACGTTAAGGTAGGTTATGAATTTTTTTACTGGGATAAAATCCGCGAAACAATGTGACGTCATAATTGAAATAAGTATATCACTAAGTATATATTAAATTCCGAATTTATTTTTTTATCTAAGTTTTATTTATGCATAAAATAAACCATGCGGCAACTAAGATCCAACAAAATTCGAAATGCTATACTTCTGTTGTGTAATTTCTGTCTGATCGATATGAAAGTAAACTGATAACGTCATGACTATACACCGTGTGACGTTGACACATGCAAGGAATTTGTTTATGTGTGCCATGCAAATATCGACAAAATGTGGAGTATTTGATATATATGACATGGGATATATGGAATATATATGTGAAACGCTGAGAATTTATTGATATTAAGAAGGTATGTTGATATCATTCAGTGACAGTTTTGTTTAACGGAGAAAACATTCCATTTAGCATGTTGATCCGATTTTCCTCTGTCACAGACTGAAATAAAACTGCAAAAGTAACACATTATGCCGCATACTTTTAGAGACTTTTTATACACCGTTTGAAAGGTCATAAACTAATGTACACGGCAATTACTGATAGAATCGTTTGTTAAGAAAACTTTTAAAGAAAACTGCATAGCATCAGTGCAAAATGTAAAACATAGGCTAGATGGTTTCGTGTTTTAATGTTCAATAATTATTTCTTATTGAAAGTGGTAGGATTCTATCAGTAATTCTGATATACTATGGGTATCTTACCGTCATTATCGCCAGTTAGACCAATATTTAAATCTTGGGATAATGTGTTACTTTTACATTGTCTATTAAGGTACCTCCATGATCTATTTATAACAGTCATGTAATGACGTCATACGGAAGCACATGTTTGTCATGTTATGATACAACATGTTCTCATCTAAACAACCAAAATAGTTTTAAAGAGTTAGTAGCTTCCTCTCTCTGTGTAAGACAGATTTTAAAAATTATGCAGTTTACGTGCATAAATGAAGCATGACCTACCTTAACATACCCGCGTACACTTTCAAAACATGTTCGGGAAAATGGCTCTGGACGGTCGACAGGCATTAGGACTGAAAATGCGTTCATTTGACATATCTGCAACAATGAATCTTCTTCTTCTGATGGAATGTGATGACATTTCCAATGAAATGTCCGAAAATCTACACCGGAAGTTGTAATGAGTTACCCGCATCTACCCATGATTTCATCCAGTATTCCAGAATGTGATGTGAATGCAGCTTCTTGTTGGTAGAGACTTAATTGAAGCCCATCACATTACAGAACATATTGCTGGACCTCGTGGACAACCATTTGAGCAAAGAACTGGTCTTAGTTGGGCAATTATTGGCGATATCTGCCTTGGTAAACTTCACAAACAAATTACAGTGAATATGAACTAAATCTCTATTCTCAGCAATGGAAGTGTAACTTGCTGCCAACCGTGTCAAAACCATATTGAAGTGAAAGAGCAGATGTCATCTTCTAGCTACATCATAGGAAATCGTGACGTTCGTTTCCGTGGTGACAATGTTTTCATGAAAACCCTTGACGATGATCGTACTGGTTTGTCAGTAGAAGAGAGGATTTTCCTAAAGATAATAGATACGTCACTCACTAAGGACAAGGACGGCTTATGGACCACACATCTTCCTTTTCGGGAAAACCATTTTGATTTGCCTTACAAAAGAACTCAAGCTCTACGTCGAGCTCAGATTCTACACTCCAGTCTGCAGAGAGATCCAGAGAAAAGTGAACGGTTTGTAAAGTTTATGGAAAAGGTTCTGAATAGTGGAGCAGCAGAAGTTGCAACGCCACCTACACCAACTATTTGTTGGTACCTACCCTTGTTTGGCGTTCGACACCCAAGGAAACCGGAACAAATCAGATACGTCATTGATTCGTCAGCTATGGATGGAGGAATTTCCCTTATCGGTACTCATGTCTGGTCCAGACATGATCAACAGCCTGCATGGTATCTTACTTCGCTTTAGGAAGGACGAGGTGGCCATTTGCAGCTGATATAGAGCAGATGTTTAACCGATTTCGTGTAAACAAAGCCCACTATAATTTCCTTCCTTTCATTTGGTCGAGAGGAAACAAACCAAAATGGCATCATAATAAAGTACAGAATGAATGACTTCACATGTGTTTGGCAATAGTTCATCCCCAGCTATTGCATCTTATGGACTTTTTAAGACTGTCAAAAATGCTGACCCTGATGTGAAAAACTTATGGTTATGTGATGTTACAGAAATGGAACCTACAGTTTTCACTAGTAGAACCAGATAACGATAGAGAAATTCGACCAACTGATAGATCTGTCATTTGTGTACAAACTAATGTTACTATTATGACAACATTTAACCTCATCACCAAGAAAATTGATCATTTTGGTGATTTGAGAAATCTCATCATAGGTATTGCCTATCTCAACCAATTTTGTTACAGGTTTAAAGCCCGTCATGACAAGAATCCAGTGTTATCTACCCATTGTGACGAAATACGTGAAGCAGAGCTATTTGTCTTGAAACAGACTCAGCAAGAAGGTTTTTACAAGGAAATCAAAAGTTTAAAGGCAGGAAGATCCTTGACCAAGGACAGTTGTATCGCAACACTTTCGTCATTCTTGGATGAAAACAAACTTTTGCGTGTCGGTGGAAGAAAACATTTTGCGTGTTGGTGGAAGAATAAATAATGCTGCTGGAAACCTCTCTTCAAAGGAAACGAATCCGATTATTCTTCCGAAGTGCAACAATATCTCTATCCTTTTGATACGTCATTTTTATAAGCAAGTAAAGCATTAAGGGAGATTATTCACAGAAGGTGCACTTCGCACAGCTGGATTTTGGATCCTTATAGGGAAAAGAGTACCAATTCATTTCCCATAGACCGCAATGTTAACCTTTGGCCCTCTCACTAATTAACTATATCGATTTTAAACAAATGACCGCAAACATTTCAAAGTTCATTCCAAGTGTTGATAAAAAATGACAAAAAATATACAGGGTCCCGTGCCTTTTATAGGCCATATTTGTACTTTTTTTTTTTTTTTTACAACACATAGCAATATGCAGTAAATTACACACTTCATTTTAAGCACACCCCTACCATGGTAATTTCCTCAGTCATTTCTCGATTTTGTGCGATAATTTTTCATCCTGACAATTAATTTAAACCTCTATAATATTTCTTTCAATTCCAAATAATTTCACTCTTGATATTAGCCAATCACGCAACACCTAGACATTTATACCTCCGCTCAATCTTGGGGTAAACTCTGTCCGGGTTACGCATACGGGGGTTTGGTACTCTCAATCCTTGAGGCGGACGTATGATTTCATCCATTATACTATACGTGTTGAAAGTTATTGGAGAGATATCGAGCTCCTCATTTATAAATGTATTGCGTAGATTTCTCTGACTTCGTGATACCGTGAAAATAATACGATCTGACCGTGGCACCAATTATTGGAGTTGTTGAGGAGATGAAGGTGAACACCATTAACGTGGTAGAAGGACCAGTTCAACAGTTCCAAGACAAATCTTGTATCACCTGAATTTTCAATATACACACATCTCTAATATAGGTGGAGTCTGGGAGCGAGTTATTGGAATGACACGAAAAATAATCGACTAAATGCTTTTAGAATCCTGTGGAAAACCTCTGACACACAAGGCACTAGCAACGTTCTTATGTGAAGTTTGTGCCGTCATAAACTTTCGTCCTATCTCTCCAATATCTTCAGATCTAGATGAGCTCATGATTCTTACTCCAACCATGATTCTCACCGGGAAAGTTGACTTCCTGCCTCCTGTTGTGCCCGATTTACTTAGACAAACAGTAGTTTTTTCAAGCACAGTGGAAACGTTGTACAAATACTAACAGGCTTTTTTTTTTTTTTTTTTTTTTTTTTTTTAAAAGTCAGTAGCGTAAACAGTATCTTGCTATTCTACAGAACAAACGCAAGTGGAAACGCAGAACAAGAAACATTTGGACTTTGAGTGATTATTAGACTTGATGTGTATTTGTGGACTTTAAATAATCAATGGACTATGATGTGCATTTTTCTGACTTATATGCTAAATATACCAAGTGGTCGCCAGCATGTACTATTTATCCGTTTTTCACCATTTGTCGTTATTTTATCCTACATTGTGGTACTGAGTGAATCCGTGTGATGGAACCAGCAGTTATCTTTCTTTGTCCTTGTTCTCGCTCCTTTGCGCAGATCTTCAATTTCATAAAGTAATGTTTACAGCGCGGTGCCCCATCGCATGATACAAATGCCAGTGGACTATATTTTCTCATATTCCATCTCTGTCCCCTCAAATTGTTAGTATTATCATGTATTTATGTGTATTAGATATTCTATTTATGTGTTATACATTTTATAAATTAAAACATGGTTTACTCTATTTTGTATAACTTTATTATTTTGGTTTACTCATTTACTTTAATACATAACTCTAAAGTCAAAGTGTAAATTCTACATTTCTATATCTGGGGTTTATTGTCCTATTTAGAACGACATGTTAATTTCTGTCAGGTTACAGTTTTGAAACTGGGTGCATATTTTTGGCATTTTGTCATGTCATATCATTACAAGTATTTTCTTGTGTCGATTCATGTGTGTATGTGTGTTTGCTATTTTCTATATGTTATATTCATGTATTAATTGTATCTGTTTCAGCACTTTACCACATACACAGCTAGGCAATAAAGTATCAATCCTTATACAGTGTCTAATTGGTTATGCTAATTGTTTTCCAAAAAGCATATAAAATTTATTCGATTCAAAACAAAGTAAGCAAACCGTGTAACATCATATTGAAACGCCAGGACGAAGTCATTATTTCAAGAATACGCATCGGGCATTCAAAATTGACTCATTCTTACATGTACCTACTAAACAGAGAACTTCAGCCTGAATGTATATCTTGTGACTGGCCATTAACTATGTATCACATTCTTTTAGAATGCATTGGTTTTACGCCCATACGGAATAGACTTTTTAATAGTGTGCAATCAATGCAAGAACTTTTTACAAGTATTGGTAATCAGTATATCATTTGTCGAAATGTACATCTGGTGCATCAATATTGGTACCGTATAAGTTTTACATTATACAATGTTTACAAGAATACGACTTTTATAGAAAAAATGGAATACATGTACTTTTATAATACAACTGTATATAACGAAATGATCGGTATTATTAACTGTTGATGTATTTTTAACTTTTATATCCGTCGTATGGAGACGTCAAAAGGTGTCCCGTGTCAAGGATCACAACCCCTTTGCCACGCAAAAGACCGTTTCCCTGATTTTTGAAAATGAGTAAGCTCATTGGGGGCCGTCAGGGAAACTCAAACACTCACAACCAAACATATTTCAATAAGTTATCCGCCGTAAAATGGCTGAAATATTGCCAAAAACGGCACAGAACCGCAATCAATGAATGCATGTAGTTTAAACTTGCACGAGTGATGCATCTGAAAATTCTCACTGCAATTTATTACTCAGCTGATGCATCTGACTTACAGTTTCACAGTAGGTCTATTGATTATTATCAGCGTAGCAGATTGTTAAATACAGTTTGAGGTCTTCGATACCCATATTTATTTCCTTAAGGAGGTGATCTACATTGTCATAATGGCTGACTTCCTTTTAAAACACGGATGAAAAAAATAACTTTCAGCAATATTTGACTTTTCGTTTTCAATTTAAATACCTAGCCGAGTATCTTAACATACCGACTGCTGAGGTTCGAGTTCAGCAGGTGTTTTAAAAAAAATTCAAATTAACTTATATTAAAACTGTATTTTTTGACAAAATAAAGTAAATTTGAAAATTTTCAACTTCAAAACAATGTTGTACATATCCTCCACTCTTCATCTACATCAAATTTTGTGGTGTACCATACCTCCCTAAGACATACGATGATTATAAATATCATACTCATTTCAGCACGTTCAGTACTTTGATTGATGATAGAACGTAACACTGATCATAGTCACTTATAATCTCTTACACACATTAATAACATTGCTGCTCGCCGAGTTCACTATTCATAATCATGTTCCCCAAACAAAGTTTGGGAACATATTGTTTTTACTCTGTTTCTTACTATTATTATTATTTTTCACCGTTATTTTTTTGTCCGGGAGTGTTCTCAGAAACTATACGAGGGATCGATATGAAACTTTCCAGGATGATAATGTAGCATTTGCAGATGTGGAGAACGATATTAATTTTGTCTGCACGTGCATGCATGCATGCGCACGCACGTGCATTGCAATTTTGGTACAAACTATTGGAAATCAGAATACACAAGGAATCGCCATGAAACCTTAATAGGATGATAGTATATCATTTGTAGATGCGCAAAATGATTTTTGTCTGCACGCGCGTGCATGCGCATGCACGTGCATCACATGTTTTGTACACTAACTTTGTAATCAATCTAACTTTTTTGTTGTTCATTGAAATAGTTTGATATTCATATCAGAGGTAGATATTGAGACATTTAACTGGTTGCGTGGTCAAAATTACCAATCTGCACGCGCATGTACGTGCGCTTCTTTTTTTATTAGATAATGCTTCAACATATGCAACTCTCTTATTGATGAAGCGAATAAGTTGATATGTTGATATTCACAGCATAGGTAGATAATATGTGTATCTGTATATATATTTTTTTTTTGGTGTAATAAAAAATGCCAGGACATGCGTGCATGCGCGTGCATCGTCTTTCAAATGCTTATTTTTAAAGGACGATAACATTTTTGTTTTTCATTAAATTCTTTTGATGTTGAGGTTTTAAATGTGTCTTAGTACTCCTTACAAATTGCTTTGGTTCAAATTACTGCTCAGCACGTGCATGCACGTCTTCTGATTTCTGATTGGACGATTTTAAGATCACTATAACTTTCTTATATGCGATGCAAACATATGAAATTCATACCGTGGGTATATGATACAAATGCCTGTTGAATGACATCAAGAAAAATACGGAATCATACTCGCGTGCGCGTGAATGCACGTACATTGCTCTCTTTCATTTCTTGGTACTGAATTGACCATATTAAAGGTACTAACTAAAGGTTAAAATAAAATGATTTTTTGCTATATGTTTACTGTGACACCACTTTTTAATATGGGGAGGTTTGGGGAACATATGTAACGGTCCCCGTTACAATTAGAACTAGTTATAAAATGATTTGTCACACGTACGAATAAATCATACTCGTTTAATACATTATTAACAATAATAGTAATTCATATAAATTAACCACTGGCATATTAAACATGTTGACATTGCAAAACTTTGAAAAGTAATGAAGACAGGTGTTTTGTTACTGTTACTGATCGGGGATTTGAAAGTTCATGTTTTCTCACATAGATAACAACGTTAAAAGGTTAAAACAGGTTATATATCATGGCAAGCTGATATACAATTGAGTGTAGCTCTTCTAGTCGGACTGTTTGTACATATCCACTCTAGTGTACTTTATCTACAGGTGGCTCTCCAAAGTAGGCGGATCTGGCGAGTTATGATTAGAAAGTCTAACACAACTATTCCACCAATAACCAAAGCCAAGACGGTAGCTCCAATATAGCCCACAGCAGCGGCAGATGGTCGCTCGTCATTAGCACTGATCCTTTTGTTAGATGCCGATGACAGATTCTTAAAATCCATGCTTAGATGACGGTTTATTTGGGTCAACTTCTGATTTAGTTCTAGGTACTGTCGAAGCTGGTTAATTTTATTGTTCCAAAACTCAATTTTCTTTGCGTATTCGCAGTCACAAGGGCACATGTCATCTGCTGAAAGATATTATTGAGAATCAAATTTTTTTACTCTCTTTAAGATAAATCCATTTTCATAGGGATCTACCTACATTTTTAAATACATTTATTATGATACGTCGCATTGAAGACAGGAGGTACACAGGGCATGTGTATAGTCTTCAGGAATGATTGATTGTATATTGTTTAACGTTCCTATCGAGGATTTTTCACTCACATGGAAACGCCACCAATACCGGCGAAGGGCTTCAAATTTAGGCCTATGTTCAACACAGGCTTGTCGTAGCTGGGATTCGAACCCCGACTTCCCGCATGCGGGGCGAACGCTCTACCTATAAACCACCACGGCGGTTTGGCATTCAGGAAGAAGACAAGGAATGTGTATGACCTTTAGGAAGACATGGAGGAATGTGTATGACCTTCAGGAAGACAATGAATGTGTATGACCTTCAGGTGGAACACAAGGAATGTGTATGACCTTGAGCTTACCGGGAATCAGTCCCAGTCCGGAACCATACAATCTCACCCCAGACATAATCGTGATTTCTATCCTACATCGTATCTGTTAGATAATAAGAAACAACTTATTTGATAACAAGAAATATGTGCAAAATTGAAAAGGGATATATACATGCATCATTTAATCTATAGTAGTGCCAACTGCCAAAAACAATTCAAGATATTTTGCGGACAACAACTTCATACCTCCAGACTGGATTTACCTTTGACCATGTGACAAAAATCAATAGGGGTGATCTATTCCTTGGGATGTACCAGTGTATCAAGTCTGCTGTCAATTAAACATGGTTCTTAAAATATAGGAGACAATATATTACTATGTCAAGTTTGACCTTAGACCACGTGAACTCTAGATTATTAGGGGTAATCTACGCCTTATAAATGATATGCCAATGTACCAATTTTGATGTCTGTCAAGCTATGGTTTTCAAGATATTGAGCGTACAGTATATTCCTATGTCCAGTTTGACCTTTACCTATGACCATGTAACCCCAAAATCAATCGGGGTCATTTACTCCTTACAATATACCAAGTATGATGTCTATCAAGGAAAAGGTTCTCAAAATACTGAGTGGACAGTATCTTCCTATGTCCAGATTGGATTGAACCTTGACCTTTTAACTTGAAAATCAATAGGGGGTCCTCTTCTTCTCATAACCAACCCACATATGAAATGTCATTACGATCAAGTGAATGGTTCTCAAGATATTGAATGGACAACTGTACAAAGCAACATGCTGCTCCTCTTTGAAAGGGGGAGGGGGGGGGGGGGGGTAAGACATCACATTCAATGGAAATATTCATATCCTGTGATAAGTCACCAAAAAATTACTTAAATTTGTAAAACACCACTCTGATTCTACGTAAAGTAGTATAAAGTTGATTATGGCGTCGGTGGCCGAGTGGTTAGGCCGTCAGACTCTCGACCGAAAGGTCGTAGGTTCAAGTCCTGGCCGCGACAGGGCTGACGTTGTGTCCTTGGGAAAGGCACTTTACATGAATTTCCTCTCTACCCAAGTGTAAATGGGGTACCTGGCTATAGACAGTGAAATATATTGTTAGAATGTTAGTGCTCTAGCGATTGTAATGGAGCTTGCACTGTATGCTTCCTAGGAGGCTGAGAAAGTTCTAGATTGATATAAGGTCTGTCGGGGTAATAATGTACATTGATTATTGTAAAGCTGCTTTGAGCAGCATACGCTGGAAAAGGCGCTATATCAAACCAATTATTATTATTATATTAAAAGATGATGTTGTTCCTAGTTGACAATATCTATGTAGTGTTTGGTGATCAGGTCTTCCAACAGTCTGTTGGAATTCCCATGGACACGAATTGTGCTCCATTATTAGCTGACCTGTTTACATCTTCTTATTAAGAGGCAGTATTTATTCAAAAGTTTGTACTTGAAATCTCTGCAGTTGCCTTCAACTCGACATTTAGATATATCGACGTTTTATCTATCAACAAAACAATTTTCATGTCGATTCGATATATCCCAGTGAAAACTCGAAATTAAAAAAAAAACACGCCAAAGAGTCTTCCACATCTGGTACAATTGGACATTTTATTAAACATAGATGTGGACGGTGAATTAACAACTCAATTTTATGACGAACGGCATGATTTAAGCTCCATCGTCAACTTTTCATATTTATGTAGCAATATTCCATTACCACCTGCATATAGTGTTTATGTCTCTCAACTGATTCGATATGCAAGAGCATGTTCTGAGTATGATTAGTTTTTTAAATCCAGGCAGGCTCTTAACAATTAAACTCACGTTACAGGGTTTTCAAAAGTTTCGTTTAAAGTGAACATTACGCAAAATCTATGGTCGTTATAATAACGATCTAATTTACAAATACAATCTGCCATTGGATAAAGTGCTTTCTGACAAGTTTCATGCCAATTGAGGCCGGTTTTTACATATCAACTGTTAGGCCTTTGTTTTCATGCAAACTTCGAATAAAAGTTATTCCGTTTCCTGATCAAGATATAGGGCTCACGGCGGCTGTGACCGTTCGACAGGGTATCTTAGGCACCTGATCCCACTTTAGGTATGTCCCGGGGTCCGCGTTTGCCCTACTTTTTAATTTTGTATTCTTTATAGGAATTATGAAATTGATGAATGCTCGTTATATCCACCTTTTTCAATAAGATTCTGTGTAAACATTTAGTCCGATCCACATGTAAACAATCATATATCAAAACTAGAGAAATCTAATTTATAGCGATTAAATAGAAAAAAAGTTTTATAATATTCTGCTTTGTGCTACATACATCTAAAATATCCTATCATGAACAACGCAATGCTACATGTGTAATGTACTTAATAATTGGACGCAATTCTCGGCGGGACGTATAACAATATCCCGATATTGTTTGTAAACAAGCCATTGTGATCCGGGTTAGCATATGCCCAGGGGTCCGTGTTGCCCAAATATCTATTTTGTATTGTTTATAGGAGTTATGACATTGATCACTGTTTGTTAACTTCGCCTTTCATTCAGTTCTCCCTTGCTTGTCGTAAGAGACGACTAAATGGGAGTCGGTCCTTCGGATGAAACCGCAAAAACCGAGGACCTATGTCACAGCAGGTGTGGCACGATAAATATCCCTCCCTGCTCGAAGGCCGTAAGCGCCAAACATAGGTCGAAATTTTGCAATCCTTCACCGGCAATACCAGATGTCAAATACTGCGGAGGCGTTGTAATGGAGGTAGTTATTGAGGTACCTACTGTAAAAATGTACAGAGATTTTAATTAATATATTAAATATAAATACAGTAAAAATATAAGACATTTATACTATAATTAGAGTAAGAGCTCACATATAATTAACAGGCGCGGGTCATCAGAGCAAACGCTGTTCCTCGCGGTTACGTCGTTTCAATCACCCTTTTGCTATGAATACATCGTTTTTTAAAGTTCTGGGATGAATAATATTGTCCATGGGTAAATAGTATTCTCGCTTTTCCCCGAGAAAAAGGGTACCAATGTTATCTACATTTGATAAAACAAATGTTGACTTTCGGTTGATACCTAGCTTAATCAACTGGGATAATAAGCGGGGTCCCAGCCTCACCAAAAGTCAATGGCTAGTAATATATCATCACCGGCCGCCATGAATCAATCCATTGGTGTCTCTTGTATCTAAGATAATCTCAGTCGCGAAAATTAGTCGCCGTGAACTAGTTTATCACTGGTAAAGCGCGAAATAACGTAGTCGCGAATGGTTTACAGGATGTGTTTATACGGGAATAATATGTCATTAGATTTATAGTAATACTATAATAGAAACATATCTTTCATTGTTACTTTTCGATGTTCGGCCGGGATTACATTTGTTATTTAAGGTGATCGGCATCATCTAAAACAAAGACAGAGTATAAATTCCTATATACTTTCTGTATATTCACAGATATTCATTACATCACCCAAGTAAACTTGTCAGCGTCCGTCAAAAATTGAACATTTTAACTTGATAACTACCAGTTCATTTTTTTTTTTCAAATTTGGTAGGAAGCAAGGAAAATGGGATTTAAGAACGCTGTGCCCTTGGGCCTTAGGGGCGGTGGAAAATTTGACAATTAAAAAATCTTTTATACAACCAAGCATCTGCAAGACAACTAAATGCAAGGGATGTAGAGCAGGAAGGCCTCTACCAAAATTGTAAATTTCATGATCCCCGGGGTAGGAGTTCTGACCCCACGGTGGGGTCCAACTAGGGATATAGTGTTTAGGTGTAAAACACTTAAAAATAACATCTTCTTTAGTGCTATTGATACTAAATTGAAATTAAATGATCTTAGGGGTTAAGGGTTTGGTTTCAGGGTGGTGTCAAAATTATACTAATTAACGATTTGAAGGACTTCTTTAAGTTTGCTGTTACTGTAAAATGCATACTTAGGAATAGCAGAAAAGAATGCACGAAAATGGTGCATTTCACAGGTTTTGACTCTAGGATGGGTCCAAATTAGTCATATCTTTTCATGTTAATACATATATTATATGTAAAGCCTTTCATCAGTGTATGCACTATTGTGGGCATTTTAGTTTTAAGAACACATCTTGATTTATACTGTTGCTGAACATTAGAATTCAGAACAGGTTTTTTTCCCTCTAGATTTCATAGCCCTTGGGAGTAGTGATACTAATAAGAATGCGTTTTCTATTTTGGGTGATAGAGGGAAAGTTCCTATGGTTAAAAAACGACAGAAAATGCATTGCTTCTTCCTATTTATTGCAGTTGCAAACAGATATTAGGTATTTTTACAAACTATGATCCAATCTGATTAAAATAAGACTGAAAATTTGAGTTAGCAAATTTTGGGATTCCGAATTCCTACCTTGTGTAAATATAGAATAGACGATGTCAAATTTTGATAAGACAAAAATTACATGACAAGCCCCTGTGGCTACACTGGAAACTTTCGACGTGAAAAGTAATTGATTGATTATTATTCAACGTCCCGCTTAAGAATTTTTCACTGATGTGGAGACGTCACCATTGCCGGTGAAGGGCTGCAAGCTGTATAAAGGCCCATGCTCGGTGCTTATGGCCTTTGAGCAGGGAAGGATCTTTATCGTGCCACACCAGCTGTGACACGGGACCTCGGTTTTTGTAGTATCATTCGAATGCCCATCCCATTTAGTAGGCTCTTACGACAAGCAAGAGGTACTGAGGACCTATTCTAACGCGGATCCCCACGGGAAATAAAGTAATGGTAGAATAAAACGGTCAATCATGTATTAAATGTGAACTAGGGAACATAAATAACATACCACACACTATTGGCAGATAATCTGAATAGGAGATGACGAACACAAATTGATCGAGCATGTTGTAAAAATACAATTTATTTACCAATAGATAAATAATTCATAAAAAATTACGACCATTTTCTGATTCTCGATCACTTTTGTAAAGACTATTATTATTTCGATGACGGATTGTTTGGGAAAACCCGGCATTGACGAAATCAATAGACAGACACGTACTATGCAGGATTTTGTGGGCCATTCAAAGGTGAATCTACACTAACATTTATTAACACGTTTCAAATAAGCGTAGATTGCAACTATGGAAACATTGAAAAAGAACAAAATGGCTGTTCGATTATTTTTGATATCATATTTTTACACTTTGGCCATACAACTACAACAGGGCATGCTGCTCCCGCGTCGTCCTCTACAGCCACAGCCGCTGCTGTTTTTTCCAACAGCACCAACTGACTTTCAGGCGCAGACTCCACGGTATTCCGAGACCGACGGACGCCATCTATGTAACAAAGAACGATAACCTCTTGACTTCCGTGATCGGTAAACATGAATTAAACTACATGTCCTTCTATTTGTCAGCTGATGAAGAGCAAACCACGTGAGTTTCATTGGAACGAGATCGTCGCGTCACTCAAAATTATGAATAACATTGCATTCAATTTGTGCTTGAAAAGACGGCAAATATCGGGTTTTTGTATACCACTCTTTGACTTGAGAAATATGATATTACATACACATATTCGATATTAGAGAAAAGTATTTAAATCAAAATATATGTAACGTTAAATTATCCATAATGAACTTACCAACAGTTTTCAGTGTGCTTACATTTATATCTGAAAGAACAATAATACGTATCATGTGTTTGAAATTTTCACTTATAATTTAGAACAAGGATGCATTTTAAACAAGAGGCCCATGGGCCACATCGCTCACCTGAGTCACCTTGGTCCATATCAGAAGATTTTCCATATCTATTTGCATGGAAAACCGTAGTCCCTAGTATGGCTCCAAACCTACCCCTGGAGGCCATGGTTTTTGCAAACTTGAATCTACACTATGTCAGAAAGCTTTCATGTAAATGTGAACTTCTTTGGCCCAATGGTTCTTGAGAAGAAGATTTTTAAAGATTTCCCCTATATATTTGTATGTAAAACTTTGATCCCCTATTGTGGCCCCAACCTACCTCAGGGGGCCATGATTTTAACAAACCTGAATCTGCATTATATAAGGAAGCTTTCATATAAATTTCAGCTTTTCTGGCTCAGTGGTTCTTGAGAAGAAGATTTTTAAAGATTTTCCCTATATATTTGTGTGTAAAACTTTGATCCCCTATTGTGGCCCCATCCGACCCCCGGGGGCCATGATTTTAACAATTTAGAATCTGCATTATATAAGGAAGCTTTCATATAAATCTCAGCTTTTCTGGCTCAGTGGTTCTTGAGAAGAAGATTTTTAAAGATTTTCCCTATATATTTGTGTGCAAAACTTTGATCCCCTATTGTGGTCCCATCCGACCCCCGGGGGCCATGATTTTAACAATTTAGAATCTGCATTATATAAGGAAGCTTTCATATAAATTTCATCTTTTCTGGCCCAGTGGTTCTTGAGAAGAAGATTTTTTAATGACCCTACCCTATTTTTACCTTTTCTTGATTATCTCCCCTTGGAAGGTGGCCTAGCCCTTTATTTTAACAATTTAGAATTCCCTTTACCTATGGATGTTTTGTGCCAACTTTGGTTGAAATTGGCCCAGTGGTTGTTGAGAAGAAGTTGAAAATGTGAAGTTTACAGACGGACGGACAGACGGACGGACGGACCACGGAATACGGGTGATCAGAAAAGCTCACTTGAGCTTTCAGCTCAGGTGAGCTAAAAATGATAGAGATATTTTAAGGACCTCAAAATGTGAAAATTCAAGTAAAATCGCTTACATGCATACATACAAACTTAACTTCACAGTCTGTTGCAATTCCCTTGGGCACTAATTATGCTCCTTTGTTAGCTGACCCGTTTTGTATTCTTGTGAAGCAGAGTTTATTCAAAAGCTTCTACATGAGAAGAAACAAATCTTGCTGTGGCCTTCAACGCAACATTTATATATATCAACGACGTTTTATCTTTTAATAATAATCATTTTCATTTATATGTCGATTCGATATATCCCTGTGAAGTCGAAATAAAATACACCAGAGTCCTCCACATCTGCTTCGTATTTGGATGTTTTATTGAAAATAACGGCAAACTAAGAACTCAACTTTATGATAAACGGGATGATTTCAGCTTCTCCATCGTCAACTTCCCACATTTATGTAGCAATATTACATTAACACATGCATATGGTGTTTATATCTCTCAACTAATTCGATACCTTGTTATTGCAAACTAGATCATTTTTATAACGACCATATAATTATAGAGAAAAGCAGACTTTAAACGAGACTGTTAAAACATCTCTAAAATCAACTTATTTTTCAGTAGCCTGCTTTGATTTAAAAATTCATCATACGTAAAACATGCACTCGCGTATTGAATCCACACCTTATGCAGTCGGTACTGCAATATTGTAGCACATATATGGTAAGATGACAATGGAGAAACTGAAATGATGTCGTCTGTCATGAAGTTGAGTTGTTGGTATGCCGTTGATATCAATGTTCAATAAAATAACGAACTATGTAGCAGATATGAAGAACTTTGCATTGTGTTTTATTTAGAGTTTACTGGGATATATCAAATTGACATAGATAAAAATAACGGACAGTGATCATGAATGAAAATGAGTATTGTTATTAAATACAACTCATAATATTATGCTTACTTTTATAACGATCCCCATTCGAACATTCTACAATAGGGTTCACAGCGGCTGTAATTCAATGAAAACTTCATGACAGATAAAAGAGTCTCAATGTACAAAAATTAAATCTAATTATTGACACAAAACATTGGAGGTGGATAGTGTCGACCCACTAACGCTTACAGCTGCCTTCACAATTGCAAACTTGTTTGAATGTCAACTGTGTGTTGTCGCTGAAACTGTAGCCATTAGCTTTATGCCATTGTTTATTATAGCAAACTAAGAAAGTATGCTCATTTTCACAGTTTCCCTGGAAGTGACTATCTTCGCATCCATTTACACCTGCAAGCAAACGTTATATATATATATATATATATATACATAGATAGATAGACAGATAGACAGATAGATAGATAGATAGATAGATATACAGATAGACAGATAGATAGATAGACAGATAGATAGATAGACAGATAGATAGATAGACAGATAGACAGATAGATAGATAGACAGATAGATAGATAGACAGATAGATAGATAGACAGATAGATAGATAGATATACAGATAGACAGATAGATAGATAGACAGATAGATAGATAGACAGATAGATAGATAGATAGATAGACAGATAGATAGATAGACAGATAGACAGATAGATAGATAGATAGACAGATAGACAGATAGATAGATAGACAGATAGATAGATAGACAGATAGACAGATAGATAGATAGACAGATAGATAGATAGACAGATAGATAGATAGATATACAGATAGACAGATAGATAGATAGACAGATAGATAGATAGACAGATAGATAGATAGACAGATAGATAGATAGATTCAATAATAAAAGTCAAGAAACACAGAACTCGAATAACATTTCCCTGTTAGCGTTCTCGGCTTTAATGCCTCTTCAGACAGTTAACTGACTGTATGAAGAGGCATTACAGCCGAAAGTGAAATGTTATTCGAGTTTTGTGTTTCTTGACTTCTATGATTGGATGTATTTACTGTATCAAATACTGAATTCTTTTTACAAACTATATACAGTGAAACTTCTCTGAACTATATACACGTATATATATATATATATTATCAAGTACGCGAAGATATCAGACAACATGCATTTATTTGCATTTCATAGAATATTTTCTTCTAAGATACATTGTATGAAATTGCTTTATCCGATATCATAAAGCTGCATAAAGGTAAATTATTTTGATACTCACTTTCAACGCCAATGGCATTAAGAATCAAACCAAAAGAGAAAATCAACTTTACATCTCCCATTGTAATGCTTCACTGCCGTGCCTATTAAATAATGTTAATTGTTGATAACAGTTCAGAATAGATGTTTAAGGAAGGTAACACTATTGGATTGGATTATTTGCACGATTATAGACGTCTGTTCGGATTTATTTGCGCATGCTACAGCTCATATACAATACTTCAATCCGGTAATTAATAATGGATAGTTAGTGCAATACCTGATGTAATGCATACTATGACCCCCAAAATCAATATTTTGTAAACAGAAAGGTTTTATACCGTTTTGTCATTAAATAACGAACATTTGCCGAGATGTGAAATATGAAAAAAACCATTCTGCTACATATATGACATACACATACCAACACTGAATAACAAATAGTAGATCTACAGGTGATATAAGTATTTCTTGATTCATTTCTATTTTATACCCTCTAATATTAATCTGCTACTGATTAGCCCTAAAGTAGGTCATGGTGCACCAAATTAAGTTGAAATTTGAACTGATTATGAGTTTCTCCGAGATGGAGATTGTGACAAAATTCCACAGTAATACCTGTGATCATACCAAACATTTTTTGGAAAACTGTTTAATTTACTTCTACCCTAAAGTAGGTAATAGTGCCCCTATCCAGCTGAAATGCTAACTGCACTTGTATTTCTCCGAGATGAAGCCTTTGACTAAATATCAGGGCAATATCTGTATCCGTAATGAAAAAATCCCGGAAAACTGTTCGACCTATTTTCAGCCCAAAATTAGGTCAAGGAAAGACCAATCCAGCTGAAATGCAAACTGAACTTGTATTCCTTTGAGAGAAAGCCTTAGATTAAATATCTGGGAAATATCTGTATCCGTGATTAAAAAAAAAAAAAAAAAAAAAAACACCGGGAAACTGTTTGACCTATTTTTAGCTCAAATAGGTCAAGGATGGGCCAATCCAGCTGAAATGCAAACTGAACTTGTATCCTCAAAGAGGAAGCTTATGTGGAAATTTCAGGACAATATTTATATCTGCAACGAAAAAAGTCTGGAAAGCTATTAACCTACTTGTAGCCCTAAAGTATGTTAAGGACGGACCAATTCAGCTGAAATGCAAACTTAATCTTATACTTCTTGAAGGAGAAATTGTGACCAAATTTCAAAGTCGCACATCCATCTGTTACGTGAAAAAGTCCGGAAAACATGACCTTGGACGGACGAACAGCCAGCTTACCAGACAGACAGACGCACGGACAGCGCGTAACATATGTCTAATGACAGGTGTGTGAAAAGTATATAAAAGTCTATCATAAAAAGATGGAAGAGGAAATTCTAACGATAAGAAGAGGCAATGATATATTTAGAAAACGCGTGGCATAAGTTCTTGATGCTATTTTCCCGAAAGCATTTGACCTTAACCAATCCGCCAACATGATTGTTTAGCTAAGACACCCTTAGTTAACGATATACATACTTATGAAAGGCAAAGATAACGAACAGTGATCAATCTCATAACTCCTATAAGCAATACAAATTAGAGAATTGGGCAAACACGGACCGGCCCTGGGCACACCAGAGGTGGGATAAGGTGCCCAGGAGGAGTAAGCATCCCCTTTAGACCGGTCACACCATTTTTTGTTTTCATAAGTAAATGAATACATGCATGGAATGTAGTTTATTCCACATGATTGTTCAATAAAGTCCCAAACGTGGGGAAAATTTGTATCAAGTTACATGTATAATGGAGGGGTTAATGAATATATTTCAACTTTTAAACATCGTAGGAAATTTACCAGTTCCTTATTTTGTAAGAAATGTTATATTTGTACTGTATTATAACCAAACTAAGACAACAATTATACATCAACCCATCCATCCATTTTCATACGCTCGTCTTTAGACGGGACGTATTATGGTACAGCGATGTCTGCACACTACGTCCGTCCGTCCTTCTGTCTGTCCGCCCGGTTTTTCTGTTTCTAATTTCATTTCTCTGTCACATATCAAGCTGAAACTTGCTATGTAGCTTCTTTGTGGATCCCTCTATATAATGTTGCAATTCTGATCCATTTCAACTTCTCTTGCAGGAGTTTTGCCCCTTTATTTGAAAATTATTGTAATATGGAGGGTACATAATTTGTCCGGTGAACTCCTCCCATAATTTTGAAGTGAGTACCATCTTGTTTTACAGAATGTTTGCATGGGTAGTAAAGATGAGGATTTTGATTTTCTTTAATTATATGCATTTTCACAAGCGTCTTACGTATCGTTTGCGGTACTTTGGTTTTATTTCAATGTATCTTTTCATGTTTTGTGCATTAGCTGTCGTAAAATAATTGATCGAAAGAACATCTAAATATTTCTTTTTTGCATTATTTACTGTGACTTAGTTCCTTCTCTCTTTTTCGGTTTCCGTAATCGTGTGGTTTTTTTTTTTTTTTTACAGTGTAGGGTGATTGGCCCTGCGACCAACGTGCTACCTGCAGGAATCGGGTTTTCCTGTCTGGGGTGGGGTGGGGGATACCCCTCCTTTAGACGACGGCATTTGCTGTGCTGACGAACTCCATCTGTCCGGATTTTCTGTCTGGGTTTATTTGACCCATAACTGGGGGCTTGGTTTGCAGACGTCAGGGTATATCCACACGCCGGTGGGCCTTGCACGTCTTGCATCTAGGGGCCAAGTCTCCTCCGAGTCCTTGCAGTTCAGCCTGGGTCCTTACGGTGCCCAGTTTCCATCTGTCACCACGGGGAGGAAAACTGCATAGGGCTTGTTGTGGAGAGGTTATGTACTGTAAGGAGAGGCTTACACACTCGGCTCTCTTTTCAAGATATTGAGCGGACAGTATATGCCTATGTCCAGTTTGACCTTTGCCCTTTGACCATGTGACCTTAAAATTATGAGGTGTCATCTTCTACTGATTTTGTAATGCTTAATTCTCATTACTCTTGCCAAACAGGCTGATGAGATTTGTTTTCATATATTTATTCCATAATTTATGTTCCTTTGTCAGTAGATTGATTAATTTTTTTTAACATATCGCATATCGTAATGATTACTGTTACGGTGAATTCGATAAGTTTGATGATCACCCACTTGTAAACAGACTGAAGACGTGTTCAGATTTTATTAGATCTATATACATTTATAGTAATCTTGGTCCCATAATAGATTGCAGTTGTCTGCATTTAACTATTCTGTAAAATACGAACAGCAACAATTATACTAGCCTACACAATGGGATTATGAATAATTTTCTTCAATACTTCTCATATTGGTATAAACTGTACAGCATTGTAAACGGGTGGATTTAGATCCCCCTCCCTTGTGACAACTTGAAAATAAAAGTAGTACCCTTGACATTATACTTACAGACAAGTGCATAGAAATAAAGAAATCAATTATTTCTTGTCATTCATTGATTTTATTATGTATAAAGAATAGCAGGAATAACCCATAAAATTAACAAAAAATGCCCCAAAACCCTAGAGTCCCTAGCCTATATTGGGTTCCCTTTTGACAAATCTTAGATCTACCACTGCTCCATGTAAACATTTTAAACTAAACCAGACTTCTCCAAAGCTTTCATGCAACTTAATTTGCTTCATTAGTGGTAGGGGCAATTAGACTAAGTGGGCTTCTAATTTAGAATTATTTTTTCATAGTTATAAAAACTTATAGGTCACTCTTATGCCTTTGTAATATAGAACACTTTCCCCCTTATTTTAAATTGTTCTTAAAATATGACCTAAGAGGTTTTTCAACCTGCATCTGTTTCATCCATGGTATTTTCAAAGTACAAGCCAACTCCAAGGAAGAAGAAATTCATTTATGTACATAAATAAAATCAAATTGAATCATAAATAACACCAATGTTATTCACTAGCAATTCCATTTATTTCAATAAAATACATGAAGCAATAGGGTGATCACAATCAATAATGATTTCGAACCTTCGAGATGAAAGGTGTTATGAAATTTTCCATTAATTCATATAAAATTCCTGATGCAAATTTTTATGATATCAAAATGTTTAAACTTGATCTACTATTGCGCCTATTATATTTGCTGTGAAAATAGACTTGTATAATGATATCATATGTAGCCAGAGTGTTATGGCCAATTTTTTCTTAATGTCCTATCCTCCTTTTTCTTCTTTTATTTGCGAGTTCTTGTTGTATGGATACTGTTAAATTTACATACCTGTAAGATACCCCATATCCACTGGTTTAGGTTGGAATGTAGGGGTTTCTAAAGTCATAACCCAATAAATGACAATATTAAAACAAACAACATTTACTCGTTTTTTTTCCATTGCAACAGCATATTGGTTGACAACAATTAGTAGGGACTGGCTTTAGTCAGACTGACAACAATCCTTTGGTGGGACTTATTCTTCAAATATCATGTCCGTATTAGTCTCTTCATCAAGATTGATTAAATTAATAAGCTTTGGATGCGTTTTGAAGCGTCTTCAATAAATATGGTCTTCGAAATTCAGTAATTAAAAAATGTACATAATATTGAAAAGTTTCGTTATTTCTTACCCGTTACTTACTTTTTTCTCTCTAATTAATTACATTAATATTTCAGATTATGAGTCAACATTTTTAAACTATGTAGTGTCTGTAATTTTTCTACTGAAAAGTTTAAAGCACTTGAATTGGTTTATTGTTCTATCCAAACTCCATATGTATCCTGACAGGTGCATTTCCTCCTATTTACATTTAACATCACACGGGACTTGGTATCCAGCTATTGGCTCATCATATTGCTAAGAAAACAAAACAAAATTACTTTCAGCAGATCCCGGTAGGATCATCGTTTAGGTTTTGTTGAAACATATGCAACTAAGTTTAACTGATACATTTATACAAATTAATACATCAATTATCAATGTCATTAGTATGTAATCCATGGCTAACAAGCACAGTACAAACTGCAAACATTGGATTTTAGTTGCATGTTTTACAACTTTGCAAACATGCATGTAGTGCTCAGAGCAGTGTAGTGTGACAACGTATCGACCCCTTTCCCCTTACAATGACAGTTTTACACTTCCTCTGACTCTCCCCTTTTGTGACAGTTGTAAAAGAGAATACATAAAAATTGAAGATATGTATCAGCAAGTGACCCCCCCCCCCCCGGAAAAATGATGCTATGTGCTTGGATTATAAATGTCTGCGTAGTACAATAAACAGCAAAACATCTTACCGAGTTCATAGATACGTATTTCGTTATTTTGTGGACATTTAGCTGACTTTGAGGCCTGTGATATAAGGCAATAAACATCATGTACACTTCTGCAAGTCTGTCTTTCGTTGATGGAAATGATGTGAATTTGGCTCCATTATGTTAGTCTGGATACCTACTGTGTGATTTAAAGATTCCAGAGAAAAATGTTTAATCATTCCTCATACAAAAAGATGCATACACACTGTATTGTTAAAACATGATCGGTCGATAACTTTCTGTGTTTACTATACAACACAATGGCGGATGTCCGATGTTTGTCCGAGGCTCAAGTTGGTGGGCGGGGCTTATTTTTTCAGCGCATTTCATTGGTCAAAATATAAGGTCACGAACTGCAGTGAATCGGTGTATTTCTTAGGATGTACCAGTGTACCAAGTTTGATATCTGTCAAGAAAAGGGTTCTCAAGATATTGAACGGACAGCGTCTTTCTATGTCCAGAGTAGATTGACCCTGACCTTTGACCTGAAAATCAATAAGGGTTCTTTTCTACCTATAACCAACCCACATATAAGATATCATTACCATGAAGTCAAAGGTTCTCAAGATATTGAGCAGACAACATCTAGTCTACCGACCGACCGACCAACTGGTGCAAAGCAATATTCCCCTCTTCTTTGAAGAGGGGTATAAAAAGTTAATATTTGCATAAAAACTTTCTAACATGGGTGTTACTAAAACACGGAACGGGAGACGGACAGAACGGAACGGAATTTATGAATTAGAATGATTGAAATATCTAAAAAAAAAAAAAAAAAAAAAAAAAACCAAATATGAGGGGAGGGGGTATTTTGATTAAAATAAAATTTTTGGGAATTTTTTCACAAGCGGTAAAACAATTTTATCTTAAAATTTTGCATCATAAATTGATTAAGCGAAGTTTAACGTTTGTATAGGAATTTACAAAGCGTTTTATAAGAATTTTAAAATTTCGGTATTGGCAGATGTGTTAGCGAGCAGCGACACCTATGGGTAGAGAATGGAAAGAACACACGTGGTTTATATGCCCATGTGGTAAAACATCATTAACGCATATGTACGTGTATTTACACATAATCTCGTGTATGCATGTACTTACAGGAGGGAGTGTGGTATGTATAAAACAATGATAGTTCAACAATTTTAATCTGAGTTTGATTTATTTATTTTTTTAACTAACAGAGACTTTAGTGATCGCAGCAATCCAATCCTAAATAGGGAGGACTTCCAAAGTAAATACTTGTTTCTTAACTTTTAGATTGATTATGAGATGACCTTTTAATTCCTTTCAAATTCTCTGTTAACCTTTTTATTTATTTCATAAATTATGAAATAAATCTGTTAATTCTTCTTACTATGCATCGTAAACTTCATCTTAGCTTTTCATTGGTTCTGTTTCAATCTTACTTCTCCGCTGTATTTCTTCGGGTTCAACACTAATCCGCAGGGTATTGGTAAACCTATGAATTTTCACATAAATTCATCCCATATGAGGCAAACACTTTTATACACACCGTCCACCACCGTGGCCAAACATCATTTGGATACAATCATTTCTACGCAGGATACAATCGTGTTTTTAACGCAGAGTACAACCAACCCTGGCAATTTAGTATGGAGAGTGTAGATGTCCGTGAGGAGGGGTTAGAAAGTGGCCAATATTTTTCTTTATACAGACGATTCTTAAGAATTATATAGCCTATCAGGTGACGCAATGAATTCTGATTCGAATGCTGTTGTCTTTATTGCATACATCTAAACTACAGGGTGAACCTAGGATATCACGAAAAAGAAACTTGCAATAAAAGTAAATGTTTAACCACAAGTTTCTACAGAGTGTTTTCGGTAATTATTAAATTTGTAAATGGGGGCCTCATGGGGGAGGGGGTCAGTAAACAAACGTGGCTTTAACATGTTCACCCCGAACTCTGTTAAAGTTCAGAAAACAAGCTTATAACAAAATCAATGATACTCTATTTTCCTCACGAACCTGGAATGTTTGCTAGCCAAACGATTTGATAAACAACTCTGGTTACAAACCACTGTTTCTGAGGAGAATA
Organism: Ostrea edulis; assembly: GCF_947568905.1. Lineage (NCBI taxonomy): Eukaryota > Metazoa > Mollusca > Bivalvia > Ostreida > Ostreidae > Ostrea > Ostrea edulis. Next base: position 3,346,120 of record NC_079172.1, on the reverse strand, counting down.
AAATTTAAAAAACAATACCAAAAACACATGATCATAGGAAAGATGGAGGTTCATACTAAAGATCTAAACGTAAGATGACATGCCGGTACTATATTCTCTTTAGATAACAATTGAATAAAAACCCGATACATGCAGAGTTTAATCACAATTTCCCGAGGTAAAGGTTAGAAACAGTAATATTTAATCTTCGCCAAACACGAACAGCTCCGATATTTAACAATAATGCATAATCGTACTGTGGTACGGACTCGTCATTTTTGTTATGTAAATATGTTTAGGGTTAATGCCTGAATAGTGCATACAAAACTAACAACGACTGCTAGCTTAATTAAAATATAATGTGAAGGCAAAAAAGTAAAATCATTATAGCATCCAGTTCTACACTTATTGTGTGGGGTAATATATTGAAGTACAAATAAAGTATTGGTTAATAACAAGAGGACCACATGCGTTAACGGTCACCTGAGAATTAGTTAAAGTATCACTACTCCCAAGGGCTATAAAATCTACACAAACGTCCTGTTCTGATAACATTTTAGGTCACCTCAGTCATTCACGTAAGCTATTACTATTAATATACGTTCGTCGACGTCCGTAGTTTACAGTATAACATTTTTAACTTCTTTTTGATAACTACCTTTAGTACAATTCCTTTCAAACTTGGTATAATGTTTAAACTTGTATGGTCCGAATTTCGACTATTTTTGTCCACCTTATAAAACAATGTCCAATCACCATACGTATGTATTTATGAGGCTATACACGCTTTAACCTCTAGACCACCGCGGCGGTTTTTTTGGTAACTAAAATCAATCCAAGGCCTAAAACGCACTAACCACACAAAATCTGATACCCGTTGTTCCATAACCATCAAAATCCTGCATGAAGTTGTGCGAACACTCCCACATATCTCCTTATCTCGGCACAAAACGACCTCTTTCAAGTCTTCTGCTTAGGATATTTTGGTCTTCTGCGGGGGGGGGGGATAAGTCACACTTCAATTGTTTCACAAAAATCACCGCACCATCAGATGTTAGGATGTAATAATGGGTTCTATTAAAGATAAAATCAAAATACTAATCACACTGCGGATAACTCCATTTACCTAATCAGGATATAGGGCTCACGGCGGGTGTGACCGGTCGACAGGGGAAGCTTACTCCTCCTAGGCACCTGATCCCACCTCTTGTGTGTCCAGGGGTCCGTGTTTGCCCAACTATCTATTTTGTATTGCTTATAGGAGTTATAAAATTGATCAGTGTTCGTTATCTTCACCTTGCATTCAAAAACTGATCAAACAGGGCACCACACCACCTAAGTTATCATGAGTGAACCTACATTCCATTCAATATGCCCATTCCAGGCATTACGCATTTACCAGAGCCAGAGACCTACAACCATTTCGTCTTGTTCATTCTTTGTTCATAGTGATGCAGCCTCCTTCACTAGATATCAATGCAATTCTACAAAAGATTTCGTAATTGCTGAGGTACAGTGTCATTTTGTAAGACATAGGTTTAGAATCGGCAGAGCCACTGACATGACGTTAAGGGGTGCCTCTGATTTCGTAATAATGAAATCCGGTAGATGGAATCCAATGCATTTACCACATGCATTAGAATGTAATCTCTTGTGCCAATTGTATTAATACCATCGATACAATCCCCTTCCTCTTTATGCCCTCTCCAGTCTGTCCCGATATCGTCACTGCTTACACCCAAATCTACTAATTTCACTGACCCATACAAAGTTATTATAGGTAACAAAACGATCTGAATCAGGGGACCCTCAATTCCATAATGGACAGGCGTATATACTAGTCAAGATGGAGGTAGAAACATGGGTCTTCCAGCAACAGTTCAGTGGGACGTCATACGTGGAATGGAAAGGCATGATCTCGGTCCCCCGCATTCTTCATCTCTTAAATCACTCCCACCTCCAAATATCCTGATCATTCATCTAGGTCTGGGCAGGAATTTCATTGCTCTTTTCTAAAGTATCATGCGCTTATGCCCTGAATCAAACTTGTTTGGTCGGGTATTCTTCCAAGACTATTTTGGCACGATATGCCCTTGGCTAGAAATAAGAAAATTGCTCAAAAGCGCAAAAAGGTCAACCACAGCCTTTGCATCCACTGTCATCCCCGATGTAGGGGGGTACATTATTAGCCACCCAAATATTTCAATACAACCCAGTAGCTAAGTACTTCGTTACTAGCTTGAAAATACGGATGTATATTTAATTGATGGGATAAAATTTAGAAATTCATTTCAAAATTAAGGATTATCTCCCTCGTGCATAGCTCTATCCTTGGACGAATTTGGCTCCAGTTTTTGGCACTGTAGTTTTCCTTTTAGCTCTCAAAAGTTTATTGTTATTTCGAATTTCCAAAATTTCGGCTTGAGCATCACTGGAGAGACATTATTTGTCGAAATGCGCATCTAGTTCATTAAATTTGGTACCGGATAAGTTTTACATAATCATGATTTGTTTCGGTACGATGGAACGCACTTGTCTAATTCTAGTAATGCTAGTTAATAAGCCGTAACTCGCTCTCATCATCGGGGTTATGTCATCGGCGCTAGCCACGTTTACTTAGTTCCGTAGTACCTACCCTACCCCAAACCCTGGCTGCATGATCAGCAAAACCCTCGATTTTCATGAATATTTATGTTAACAGCTGTGAAGGAGAAACTTCAAACTTACTGTGCGACTACATATGCCAGAAGTGGTGTTAAACAAATGTGGATTCTAAAAAATTCTAAAGAACTTTTAGTAAACTTGAAATCACAGAATTTTTCCCAAATCAATAGCATTAAAACCTATGACTTTTCAACACTATACACGATCATTCCTCACGATAAATTAAAGACTAGACTTTTTGACATCATAGACATTTGCTTCTTCAACAGAAACGGAAAACGGAAATATTCATATCTAGTGATCAGTCATTCAAAAACTTACTTTGTTAAACACCACTCTGATTCCACGCACAAGTACTCTGAAGTTGAAATAAAAAATATGCTAGAGTTCCTCATTGACAATATCTTCGTGGTCTTTGGTGATCAGGTCTTCCAACAGTCTGTTGGAATTCCCATGGGCACGAATTGTGCTCCTTTGTTAGCTGACCTGTTTTTATATTCATATGAAGCAGAATTTATTCAAAAACTTCTACGTGAGAAGAAAAAATCTCTCGCTGTGACCTTCAATTCGACTATTAGATATATCGATGACGTTTTGTCTATTAACAATGATAACTTTCATTCATATGTCGATTTGATATATCCCTGTGAGCTCGAAATAAAGGACACCACAGAGTCGTCCACTTCTGCTTCATATTTAGATATTTTATTGAAAGTAGACATTAACGGCAAACTAACAACTCAACTGTATGACAAACGGGATGATTTCAGCTTCTCCATCGTCAACTTCCCTCATTTATGTAGCAATATTTCATTATCACCTGCATATGGTGTTTATATATCTCAACTGATTCGATATGCAAGAGCTTGTTCTGGGTATAGTCAGTTTTTAAATCGAGGTAAGCTACTGACAAACAAGTCGATGGTACAGGGATTTCAACAGTCTCGATTGAAGTCAGCATTTCGCAAATTCTATGGTCGTTATAACGATCTAGTTTGTCAATACAACCTCGCATTGGGTCAAATGCTGTCTGAAGTGTTTCATACCGATTGTTAAGCCGTTCTTGGCACACTGATTTTGACTGCAGATAACTCCGTTTACCTGATCAAGATATGGGGCTCACGACGGGTGTGACCGGTCAACAGGGGATGCTTACTCCTCCTAGGCACCTGATCCCGCCTCTGGTGTGTCCAGGGTCCGTGTTTGCCCAACTATCTATTTTGTATTGCTTGTAGGAGTTATGAGGTTGATCACTGTTCGTTATATTCACCTTGCATTTATGTCTACAAACTTCTATTACCCAACTCTCTGCTCACCGTAACTCGTTTTTGCTGTCATCTGATATCTGAACAAAAACATCAGAGTAACTGAGAGTGACAATATTCATTTATTACTGAACAAATGGCAAAAGAAATCTTCAACATAAGATTCTTGGAAAAATCACTTAATGCAATTCTACATTACCATTTTCTGAACAATGTATACACATGTATGTGAAGGACATGGATTTTCATTGCCGTTATTGTAATGAAAAAATAACCGTTGCCATTTCGAATTTCAATAAATGTTCGAAGTTTAAAAATGAAATTATATCGTGTTTTCAGCTTACATACATTTTTCGAAAGGGAAAGACTATTCTTTCAGGTAATCAGTTACACGCATATGTAAAATGATGAATTAGTCTTTTTGAGATGGAATAATAACCTATTGGACAACGTCGTTTAACTAATTTGATAATTTCTTGCTTTGGTTACTACTGATTATCACAGAACAGAAATAAAATTCCATCGATTCAAAATTTATTCGATTATTTCTATATGCAAGGTGAAGATAACGAACAGTGATCAATCTCATAACTCTTACAAGCAATACAAATTAGATAGTTGGGCAAACACGGACCCCTGGACACACCAGAGGTGGGATCAGGTGCCTAGGAGGAGTAAGCATCCCCTGTTGACCGGTCACACCCTCCGTGAGCCCCATATCCTGATCAGGTAAACGGAGTTATCCGCAGTCAAAATCAGTGTGCCAAGAACGGCTTAACAATCGGTATGAAACACGTCAGACAGCATTTGACCCAATGCGAGGTTGTATTGACGAACTAGATCGTTATAACGACCATAGAATTTGCGAAATGCTGACTTCAATCGAGACTGTTGAAATCCCTGTACCATCAACTTGTTTGTCAGTAGCTTACCTCGATTTAAAAACTGACTATACCCAGAACAAGCTCTTGCATATCGAATCAGTTGAGATATATAAACACCATATGCAGGTGATAACGGAATATTGCTACATAAATGTGGGAAGTTGACGATGGAGAAGCTGAAATCATCCCGTTTGTCAAACAGTTGAGTTGTTAGTTTGCCGTTAATGTCTACTTTCAATAAAATATCCAAGTATGAAGCAGAAGTGGACGACTCTGTGGTGTCCTTTATTTCGAGCTCACAGGGATATATCAAATCGACATATGAATGAAAGCTATCATTATTAATAGACAAAACGTCATCGATATATCTAAAAGTCGAATTGAAGGTCACATATCTGGTTCATTAATCATATGATGGGAGATTTAAGATATAAACGTGTTAGAATTTGTGAGAAAAACTGAATTGAATTTTTTGGTTAAACTGGTTTTCCATATAGAAAAAAGATTTAAAAATAGCAGATGGATATTTGATTGTTATCCTCTTTAGATTCCTTAATGAAATATACACGTTCTAATTAATTTCGAAACTGCTGTTCAAAGCACACTTTGAAGTTCCCTTAACAATTGTGTGCTATAAGAGGATTTTGTTAATGGAAAATTTTTATTCTATACCTAAGATTTTTATATCCGTTTTTGTTTTCTCTTCGAATTCTTTCAGAGATCGCTCCATAGTATCTGTGAAGCTTTTGAAATCCATCCTCAGAGCCCCAAGTTGATGATCACCGATAGCAGATGAAAGTTGTCCAGGTAGAAAACCATGTAAGATGTCTTTGCAGCTTCCGGTTTGTATTTCAGCTTGTGTAACATGGGTCATCAGTAGGAAGGTTAGTAAGCGTAGCATTTCAGTTGTTATCTAACCATGAGGGGAATAACAATAGGTATTATAACCATTACATCATTACCAAACAATTCTGAATAAAGCTTACATTGTACAATATACCAGTGCACCATAGCATTCAATACCTTTGTATGTACTTCGAAATTTCTTGCATTACTTACAACACATTGATGGATCCATATCTGCAAACGAAGGACAATGTTAAGGGATATACATGTAGGCATTTCTGTTTTCTTTTGCAAAAAGAAAAACATTAGAAGACTTGTAGAAGTTCTCTGTCATTATCTATCTCAGAAAATGTCTATCAAAAAGGGAAAACCATGTTTGAGTTGGCATCCCGAATTACAATTACAGTTTTAGAAAAGAATCTTATGAACCTGTTTGTCAAATGAAATACGTTTTAAGTCTTGTATTTCTTCAAGTTAGAAAATGCATAGGTTCCATTCGAAAGGGACCCTGGCTCAACAAACGTTCACATGCTTAACTATTACGAAAAGGTAAAGATAACGAACAGTAATTTCAAGTTTTGTTTATTTGCGTCCCTACTAGATTTGTTTTGTTCATATGGAGAGGCATCAGTTATAGCTGAAGTAGCACAAATATAGACTTAAGCAGGCAATTTATATCGACAGCTTTCGGGGGGGGGGTCTTAAAGTCGTCAACACCTGTAGTGACACGTGACCACAGTTTTCAGGTTTCATTTAAAGCATCCTATACCCGTAAGGGTTCATCTTATTCTCATCACTATAGTTACCTATACTACACATATTTTACTATCTTGAACTTCAATATTATATATCATAGTGTTTCAAATAATCTTTTTCTCAATGTCTATTTTGATGCAATATTCGCTATTATCAATACTCAAAATGTCAAAGCGTTTTCAAAAGAACTCTGTGTTAAAGAACTCTCGCTGTTCCTTCCCTGATCGTAAATTTCTTGTACTTTACCTATACAGCTCGTGATGTCTCAATATGAATGAAAAAAAATTCAAAGGTACGTAGAATAAACAAACTAAGCAAATCCAATCAATACGCAATATGATACATATATCTCTCCAATATGATGTACACATATCTGCACTAAACACACAACACAATTGTCTTAATCAAGTCAATAAAGTGCCTGATTCTTGAGATGGTATTAGATATATTTTCCCTCATTGAGATATATTTCTCTATATTAATGAATAAGTAATGTTTATACACTTACATCTTGATTGTTTTTCCAGAATCAAGAAATCAAACGGGTGAGCAATACACATGCACAAGTATCAATGAAGTTTATCTGTTTAAGGAACAATATGGTGCATTTCATATATATAGTACCTGACGGAGTCATCTCATTAAAATGTAACTTGATACCAACATTAGTATGAAAAGCGAAGAGAACAAACAGAAATCAATCTCATAACTCCTATAAAAAATTGAGAGTTGGACAAATACCGACATTTGGACATACCAGAGGTGGGATCAACGGTCCATAGATACGATCACTGTTTGTTATCATCACTTTATATATATATATATATATATATATATATATATATATATATATATAATAACTTTCAAATATCGGAACCCACAGGATTACTCTCCTTCACATTGCATTCAAGAAGCAAGGGTTACTGAAGATTTATTCGAACCTGGACCCCCACGAGATCATTGAAAATTAAATGAAAACCAAAAGGAAACTATTTTTATGACATACAGATAGAGTTATGCTAACGCACATAAAGATATTTGACGTATTGTTAATGCACGAGTAACTTTTCTTTAGCGTGTATGACAAGTATATCTAAACGGCAATAAAACGTTAGCAATTCATGAAAAGTATACCGATATGAAGCGTGGCGGTTCATACCCTAATGAAGTTTATTTCTTGAATGTAAAATTTATACGGACCAATTTTGATGCACCAGATGAGCATTTCGACAAATACAGTCTCTTCAGTGATGCTCAAGCCGAAATATTGGAAATCCGAAATAGCAATAAATTTGTAAGAACTAAAAAGAAAAACAGAGAGCCAAACACTGGAGTCAAATTCATCTAAGGATCAGAGGGATGCATGAGGGGGATAATCCTTAATTTTGAAATGAATTTCTAAATTTTATCACAGCAATTAAATATCCATCCGTATTTTCAAGCTAGTAACGAAGCACTTAGCCACTGGGCTGTAGAGACCCTCGGGGACTAACAGTCCACCATCAGAGACCTCGACCCAGGGGTTGTAATGTAAAGCTTATACATCTAGTTTCTATTTTTACCGGAATACCCAGCAGTTAGAATGTATCATATTAATCTCCATACAAACGCACATTCTTTATAACTCTGTCGCATTCAAGAGAAATTGGATATCATTACAATTGTAGAAATATCAAAGGCAGAACCTTGGAAATGTAAATATAAGCCGATGGTAACTTTCGATAGCTGTACACAAGGTATATCTAGCGTGAATGACTTGTGTGGAACGCATGTATAACGTTTATGTAACTTAGGTTTAGGGTTAGGTATAGGTTAGGCTAACCCTAACCCTACAACGTATAACAGGCGTGCTGAAGCACACTCTGATGATTAAGTCATTACAAATATACGACACCTCTTCTCAAACTCTACGTATTATAGAAATAAACGTGGTTGGCGCGACATGGCTCCTGAGAATGTATCTCTTTATCTGTGCCAAGTAGTAGTAAGTATAAGTTTGAAAGTACACTATCTGCAAGTTATAAACTAGGTTGCTGGGTTCTTGGCATATTTTAATCACGTGGAGTCATCAAGCAACCGTTCAATACATCAATACATGTTATGTAAATGTCTTACGGTTACAAATAAGTAAGAAATATGTTGTCAATAGGTTAGACAAACATTAGACATACAATGTACGCTACATAAAATCCCAGCGTGCCTGAACTTATTAACGTATTTCTTATATTTTAGTTACGGCTAAATTATAAGCAATACTTTGGGACTCGTTGAAAACTTTATGCATGGGTACACATTTTCTTGCAATCTGCGTGGAATAATTTATATTATTATACTTTCATGTAAAATACTCGAACCTGATTGGTCGAGAAGCATTTGAAAAAACATATTGTTACCCTCAGAGAACAGAAAACACGCGCCCCAGGGTGATAGTATTTAGCAACGGGTAACATTACTTGACAACGGGTGATATTATAAAAAAATATCACATGCGTCAAATTTATGCGCGTACGGTTCGCCGTAGATTGCTAGACGACGTCGTTTGAGTGTTTGTAATAAACGCGAGTACCCGCATCGAAATACGAAATATCGCATGACAGTGATTGATCAAATGTCAACAGACGTAAGTTTTTCTGCTTTCCAGTTTACATAACATTCAGTATAATAAAACAAATATTGCATGTAGTTGAGGGTAACATTGAAATTTTCACCCCTCGAAAAATCATTGTCAACCTCGGCTACGCCTCGGTTGAAAATGGTTTTCTCGGGGTGAAAATTTTCAATGTTACCCTCAACTACATGCAATATTTATATATCACTTTATTTCAATGGGCTCATCTCGTTTTAAATACTTCTTTGTGAGCCAGTGTGTGTCTATTTTTGCATACCTTGGTCTACATATTTGATGGTATTCTCTGTAGTATGTCAGCTTCATGATATTGGTATGATTAAGAAATAAATTCCTTTTCAAAAAATACATGATCTGCCACCTTTACTCCAGCTTACTTCATGGTGCGCATTAACGCTTTATGAAAAACATGCTGGTGTAACATTAAATAGTAACTCCGTTGAAAAACGACCCCAGAGGTCATTTCTTAACGCCAAAAGTCGACCCCGATCAAAATTTAACATTAAAGATTGATCAACAACGGTCGTTGAAAGGTGTTCAACGTGAAATTTTGATCAATAATGAGGTTAGTTTAACTACATACATATCATATGCATCAAAGTTTAAAATCGATTGTAAAAAAAAAACAAAGAAAAAATGAGAGAGAGAGAGAGAGAGAGAGAGAGAGAGAGAGAGAGAGAGAGAGAGAGAGAGAGAGAGAGAGAGAGATGTGTTATGAAGAGAGTTATGAAGCGAACGCTCCACCACTGAATGCTCTACCACTGCACGTACATATATATCTACGCTAGCATGTTCACGCGTATCGAATCATGCACATAGGAGGTATGAAACTACCGTAAAATGTTTCTATCTCGAAGTCCGAGGGACTTCGTAAAAACTTCGATATATCCGGGGGTTCGAGATATCCAAAATCGATCTTGAACATTTTTTTAAAGGATGATATTTGATGCATAGTATAGGATTTGCATTATAAACAACAATCCCGTTGCCGTTTCTTACAGTTATTAATACAAGTTGATAAATTAATATTGTGAAATTTCAAAGATAAACATTTCGTTTTTTAAAATATATGTATAAACATCAAATTGAATTCACAATGTGTTTCAATTAAGGTGATCGTGCCTGTATGCTTACTTTAAGTTTACTGATGTCCAGTCTCGATTGGGATGTAGCTATTGCGTTGTAGTGAACGAACATTTCACAGAAGAAACAAAAAAGGCGGATTTAAAAAAAACCCAACCTTTTAAATATTTATTAAGTAAATTTTCGTGTTTTCTCTGTTCTAGTTTTAATGAGATGAAGCGTGTATTATTAAATGCATTATCGTTATTATGAGCATTACCTTCAAGCGCATTTCGACAATTTTGTGCGTTTATCTAACCCACTTGTATATGGAAGTTATAATGACACATTGCTTCATAGATATAGGAATTTGACGACAGAAAAGCTGATGTAATCGTGTTTGTCAAAGTGGAGTTGTTAATTTGCCACGATGAAACTCTACTTGAATATGAAATTGATATCAGATATAATGGGTTTTCTTTTATTTGGAAATACGAATGAAAATGCTTATTGTTAATATATAAAATGTCAGTATAGAGCTGAATCCAAATAACGCACCTTTGAAAGTGTATACATGTATATGTGTTTAGCAGGTTGTGAAATACGTGCAATGCTGCATTTGGAGATTTCGCTTTGAAGCATAGTACATCACCATTCTATGCACATTTTAAATCTGAACGGTTTAAATTGCAAATGATCCAAACAAACATTTCACTTAGGTCATCTCGTTAATATTTTGAATCATATCTGCAAACACGTCGTTGTTTCAGAAGAATTTTCAGCGATACAATCAAGCAAAAAATAAGACACTTCAACAAAATAGAAAATTTCCTTTTTTACTGTTTGAAAGCATTTCTATTGTATTATTCGACATTTCTATTCCTTGGAACAGACGGCACATACAAGTTCTCGTCCGTTTACGTATGGTGGACATTATAATGAGCCACATCTTGCTTCCACTAGATAGAACAGTTAACCATTAAGATCAGAATGACTCCTAGCAATAGTATCGGGGTTTCTATCCACACACGTGTAGGTTGTGGCAGCAGCATGGTTATGACGTCCCGCCATTAGATATCCATCGTATTCCAAATTCCAACCTTTGTAGCAAGTTTTCCTGACTTCCACATTGAAAAAGACGTTTGGGCATCAATGTATTTCTATATGATTTTTTTTTATGCATGTTTGACTACAAATGCTAATCAAAGTTAGGATCTATAAAGCATTGAATTAAGAGTTTGATCTAATTAGAGTAAGGACAGATCAAAAGCAATAGTCATTAGTACCTGGGAATACTCTAAGAACAGATTTATCATGAACCAGACAGACAGCACAAGGTATACTGGACCAAATTTCTAACTCCCCAAGTTAATAATTTCTAAATTTTACAAACCTTTGCAGTTATGCAATTTGTAATTTATAATATCGTCAGCTAACTAAAATGTTGACCTTTTTAGCACAAAGATTTCAAGAACGCGTTCGTAGCCACTGGACCGTAGCGGGTTTTGTTGAAATTGAAAATCTCGTGCTCGATTGGTTTTACTGGCTTGCTTTTCAAAATTCTTTGTTTTCTTGTTCTCAATACACTCATTTGTATTTGAAAAACACAAAATTACTGAAGTCAAATGCGGCGCATGTCGACAGAGGAACGCGCAAGAGCAGTTGGCATGGTCCATGCTGGTTGCAGTTTACGAGAGGTTTGCTTTCTTCCATTACATTCGATCTTTTGCGAAAAACTTTCAGATACACAGTGTAGGAAACAATTTAAAAATTCAATTGCATTGATCATTTTCACAGGTTGCTAGAAATTTCAATAGAGACCACAAGACCATCGCAAACCTAATCCGAAAATTCAATGGAACCGGAAGTGTAGCGGATCTACGCCGACGGACCAAATGGCGTGTAACAACCCCTCAACAGGACCGCTACATAAGAGTGACCCATTTACGCGACAGACATTTGACAGGTCGAGCGACAGCAAGGCGCACATTGGGAACACATGGAAGACCCCTCAGTGATCAAACTGTGAGACTTAGGGAAGGGGGATTGCGGGCAAGAAGGCCTTATGTAGGGTTGGTATTGTCTGCAAGACATAGGCAACTTCGATTAGCGTGGGCAAAACGCCATCTGAGGTATACGCGCGCGGACTGGGGACAAGTTCTTTTCACAGATGAGTCCAGATTCAATTTAAGGCGATCAGATTGACGGTCCCGCGTCTACCGCAGAATTGTCGAACGATATATTGACGCATGGGTAAGGGGGCGAGAGCAGTTTGGAGGTGGTTCTGTCATGGTGTGGGCGGGAATATCGTTTCACACAAAAACACCAATGATCCCAATCCACCAGAACCTGAATGCAGCAAGGTACCAAAACCTTGTCCTTCAGCCAGTGTCAATCCCGCACATCCAAGCAAATCGCGGAATGGTCCTTATGCAGGATAATGCGACCTCACACACGGCAAGAACCACCCAACAGATGCTGCAGGGTCACAATATCCGCGTAATTGACTGGCCCCCTTGCAGTCCAGACATCAATCCCATTGAACATGTATGGGACGAGGTAGACAGGCGAGTAAGACAGCTTCCCCAGCCGCAGAATCTGGCAGAGCTTGAGATAAACCTTACTAACACTTGGAATAACATTCCACAAAGTTTTTACACAATTACGTGACCTCAATGCGAAACAGGTGCCAGGCAGTTATTCGAGCGAATGGGGGACACACACGGTATTGATTGTTGAGAATTTCAAAATTTAGGGTACTGTTAAGTTTTCATGTTTTTAATTGAATATTTCAATAAATGAACATTGAAAAAAAATTGACTTCTTTTGAAGATGTTATATTTTATACCAATCAAAACCTATGTCAAAATAATAGAAAATAAAACCAGTGGATGACAAAACTTAGGTGGGGAGTTAGAAATTTTGTCTAGTATACTTCATGGTCATGGAGATTGCGCATATCACCCATGAAAGTGTTTGTTTCATATTCCGCTCCATATACATAAGCCCTATAGCTGTCAGTTCCACCTTTGTATCACTCCGGATCCCTAGGTAAACAAAGGGGTTCAACAGCCGCTCCATGATGACTATAATGTGCCCCACCAGTATATCCTGTTTAAAGAAAGACAATTCCCTTGGAGAATTTCTAGCATTTTTTTTAAAGAAAATGTAATTTTGCTAATACGAAATATAAATCTTTCTTATGTAGATCTATACATACCAAAGAGAACCAGCTCAGCTTTGGAGGGGCATGTCTTCTTCCCCCATCTTGTGTAGACGACGCTCTTGTTTCTTCTGCCTGTATCACACAAAGCTATACATTATAACTGATCAATCTAATAGTAGTTTTCAGTGGACCTTTCAATGATTTTCAACATGGAAAGTCCCAAAACGGTGTTTTACGGAAGAAATTGAAATTTCTGTTACTTAGGTATTAAATATTATAATGATCACTTTTATTCATGTTTAGGAATATACTTATTCAATCATTTTCTGAACAATGTATATACATGTATGTGAAAAACCTGAATTTTCATTGCCATTATGGTAATGAAAAAATAAACGTTGTCATTTCCAAAATCAGTAAATGCTAGAAGTTTAAAAATAAAATTATATCGTGTTTTCAGCTTACAAATACTTTTTGAAAAGGAAAGACTATTCTTTCAAGTAATAATCAGTTACACGCATATGTAAAACGATGAATTAGTCTTTTTGAGATGGAATAATGACCTATTGGGCAAAGTCGTTTAACTAGTTTGACATTTTCTTGCTTTGGTTACTACTGATTATTATATAACAGAAATAAAATTCCATCGATTCAAAATTTATTCCATTATTTCTATATCTGGTTTATTAGTCATGGTTTATAAGTACTTCGTTACTAACTTGAAAATACGGATGTATATTTAATTGCTGTTATAAAATTTAGAAATTCATTTCAAAATTAAGGATTATCTCCCTCATGCATAGCTCTTATCCTTGGACGAATTTGGCTCCACTGGTTTGGCACGCTGTTTTTGGCTATATTTAGATCTAAAACTTCATAGTTATTTCGGATTTCAAACATTTCGGTTGAGCATCACTGAAGAGACATTATTTGTCGAAATGCGCATCTGGTGCATCAAAATTGGTACCATATAAGTTTTACATTATGACCCCTGGGTCGAGGCCTCTGCTGGTGGACTGTTAGTCCCCGAAGGTTCCTACAGCCCAGTAGCTAAGTACTTCGTTACTAGCTTGAAAATACGGATGTATATTTAATTGCTGTTGTGAAATTTAGAAATTCATTTCAAAATTAAGGATTATCTCCCTCATGCATAGCTCTTATCCTTGGAGGAATTTGGCTCCACTTGTTTGGCACGCTGTTTTTGGCTATATTTAGATGCAAGGTGAAGATAACGAACAGTGATCAATCTAAAACTTCATAGTTATTTCGGATTTCAAACATTTCGGTTGAGCATCACTGAAGAGACATTACTTGTCGAAATGTGCATCTGGTGCATCAAAATTGGTACAGTATAAGTTTTTCATATGAAGGGAGATTTAAGATACAAGCGTGTTAGAATTTGTGAGATGAACTGAATTGAATTTTTTGGTTAAACTGGTTTTCCATGTAGAGAAAGGATTTAAAAATCGCAGATGGATATTGGATTGCTATTCTCTTGAGATTCCTTAGTGAAATATACACATTCTAATTAATTTCGAAAGTGCCTGTTCCAAGGAAACTTTAAAGTACCGTTAAAAATTGTGTGCTATAAGAAGATTTTGTTAAATATGATTTATAGTAGAATATTTTTTTCTAAAACCTGCTTGACTTTTATTAATAAGATTAATTTCGAATGCATAGGCCTCTAAGCACTTACTCAAAATACATGTACTGAAAGTACTGAAACGAGGTGAGAAAAGATACAAATTCTGACAAAAATCATATGCTATATACATGTATACCGAATATATATACATGTATTCCATTTGATTCCTATGCTGCTCCAACACTCTTCAAAACCGATCATATTTTATTTAGTTAACCACCGTAAAATGGCTAAATATTTCCAACTATGCGTTAAATCCCAAACAATCAACTTATGCTGCTAGGGAAGAATGGATGCCTTGGAGGTGAAAAAGAAGAAGAAAGCAAAAACCCAGCTAGGATGCAGATCTAAATCTATGTTTGAAAATTAACTTACTGTCATTATTTAGATTAGCATTTAGCTTTACTGTGAAACGATTGAGGATCAAGTATATACATGTATAATTTTAAATCCACGGTAAATATAGCAGCTGCACTGGTCTTTTGATTATTTTGCAAAACAGAGATTTGAGGTATGAGTAAGAGAAAGGACAGGACCATTGTCTTCAAAACCAGCAATCGTATCACCCGTGTAAATATTCTATATTGATATACTGTGCGTTATCTTCACCTTGCATATATGTGTTAATTGATCTTGATCAAAGGTAGAAATGATTAGGTAAATTATGTAGATGAAGATATGAATGATTGTACATGAAACTGACATATCTGTACCAGAAATCATCTTATTGGTGATTTTTCATTAATCTCTTTATGAGCAATACAAATAAGAGAATTTGCTTCACATTTTCTACATCCGCTACATTCACAAAAATATAGAATCCATGGTGAATGTTAGCAGTTGCCCATTCTCTACAGAAATCTCATTTCATATATCATAAAGCTGACATACTACCGTAACGGATAACAACATTGAATGTGTAGACCAAGGTAATGAAAATAGACACACACTGGTTCACAAAGAAGTATTCAAAAATAGACGAGCACACTGAAATAAGGTGGTATAAATTTCGTACGCAGACTGCAAACAAAACGTTTGCTCATGGATTAGGTTTTAAACAAGTCCCAAAGTATTGTTCATAAGTTAGCTGTAACTGGGATGTAAGAAACAGGTTAATAGGTTCAGGCACGCTGGAAATTTGTGTGGTGTACATTGTGTGTGTAACATTTGTCTCACCTATTGTAAACATATTTCTGACTGATTTGTAACATATATAGGACATTTACGTATCATGTATTGACGTATGGAATGGTTGCTTGAGCACTAAACATGATTAGAATATGCTAAGAACGCAGTAACCTAGTTCATAACTTGCAGACTCTCAAACGTATACACACTAGTTTAAAAAGATGGATCCTCCGGAGCCATGTAGCCCTAACCACCTTCATTTTTATTATAACTAGAGTTTGAGAAGCGTTGTCGTATGTCTCCTATGAATTAATTATCATAGTGTATTTCAACACGTCTCATACGATGTACGTAAGCTACGTAAACGTCATACATGCGTTCCATACAAGTCAATCTCGCTAAATATACATTATGTACAACTGTCAAAAGTTATCATCAGCTTATATTTACATTCCCAAGGTTTTGCCTTCGATATTTCTGCAAATTGTAATGATATTCATTTTCTCATGAATGCGATACAGTTGTAAAAAATGTGCGTATGTATATAGATGAATATAGTTCGTCTATTTTACCTGATGGAAATTTCGATACAAATAGAAAGTATATGTAAGAAGTGAACTTCATGAGGATATGAACCACAGCGCTTCACCTCGGTATATTTTTTCAGAAAGTGCGAACATTTTATTGGCATATAAATATATTTGTCATTTAAAGAAAAGTAACTCATGCATTAACAATATGTCAAATATTTTTATGTATTTTAGCATGACTCCATCTGTATGTCATAAAAGAAGATTCCTTTTGGTTTTCATTTAAACTCCAATGATCTCGTGGGGATCCGCGTTAAAATAAGCCCTCAGTACCCCTTGCTTGTTGAATGCAGTGTAATGGGTTCCGACGATGGAAGTTATTATGTATACATTGAAAGGTGGTGATAGCGAACAATGATACGCACTTGATCCCACCTCTGGTATATCCAGGTGTCTATGTTTGTCCGACTCTCTATTTTGTATTGCTTGTAGGAGTTATGAGATTGATTTATGTTTGTTATCTTCACCTCTTATACTAATGTTGGTATCAAGTTACAATTTAATGAGATGACTCCGTCACGTACCATATATATATGAAATACACCATATTGTTCCTTAAACAGATAAACTTCTTCATTGATACTGGTACATGTGTATTGCACATCTGTTTGATTTCTTGATTCTGGAAAATAAATCAAGATGTAAGTGTACAAACATTACTTATTTATTAATATAAAGAAAATTATCTAAATGAAGGAAAATATATCTAATAACATCTCATGAATCGGGCAGTTTATTGATTTGATTCAGAAAATTGTGGTGTGTGATTAGTGTAGATGTGCGTGCATCATATTGGAGATACATGTGCATCATACTACGTATGGATTGGATTTGCTTGGTTTGTTTATTCTACGTCCTTTTGAGAATATTTCATTCATATTGAGACATCAAGAGCTGTATAGGTAAAGTGAAACAAATTAACGATCAGGGCCGTAACAGCGAACGTTCCTTAACACACAACCGCATGTCACTACGGGGACAATTCTTTTGAAGGCCTCGTCTGAAAGACCCGCGACTTTCAATCTTAAATACCAAGGATAAGGTCAAAGAGCATTTCCTGCATATTGAAATGTTTTAGACGTGATGCGACCAAGGTACATGTATGTACAGGACCGGAGTCCATGATCTCCAGACATCATTTGAAAAATATTTAAAGTTACAATGTACAAGACCTGCTGAAAATTGCTTTTACTTCCGAAAGAAAATTCTTACCGACAATTTCGCATGGAACATTCTTAATGTCTTACTCTTAATTCCACGCAAAATTCTTTTCACCACGAAATTCAAAGGAGCACAGGAGTATATTACAACAATACCTAGCCAGTAATAGTTTATACAAAAAACCGTTTAAATGCGTTAATAGTATATCTTGATTTGGTATAGTAGAGTATTTTGGTACTTTGATTTCTAAAACAAAGTTCAATGTATTCTTTCTTTTAATTTATCACAGTGTAATACATGTAGTTGATATTTTGGTTTTCTTTTGAAAACTTTGAAAACGCTTTGACTTCTTTGATTATTGATAACCGCGGATATTCCACCAAAATAGACATTGAAAAAAAATTCTTTAATACACTATGATATATAATATATTTTAAGATAGCAAAAGGTGTTTACTACAGTTAACTATATTAATAAGAATAAGACGAACCCTTACCTATACAGGAACCCTTCAAACTGTGATCCCGTGTCACTTAAGGTATTGACACTTTAAAGAACCCTTCATGTTGTGGATATGAAGGCCTGCTTAAGTCTCTATTTGCAACACTTCGACTATAGCTGTTGACCTTTCTATATGAACAAAACAAATCTAGCAGGGACGCAAGGTGAGGATAACGAACAGCGATCTATCTCATAACTCCTATAAGCAATACAAAACAGATAGTTGGGCAAACATGGACCCCTCGACACACCAGGGGTGGGATCAGGTGCCTAGGAGGAGTAAGCATCCCCTGTTGACCGGTCACACCCACCGTGAGCCATATATCCTGATCAGGTAAACGAAGTTATCCGCAAATAAATACAAATAAGCAAAACTTGAAATTACTGTTCGTTATCTTCACCTTTTCGTAATAGTTAAGTATGTGAACGTTTGTTGAGCCAGGCTCTCTTTCGAATGGAACCTATGAATTTTCTAACATGAATAAATACAAGACTTTTAAAACGTCTTTGATTTGACAAACAGGTTCATAAACTTCTTTTCTAAAACTGTAAATATAATTTAGGGTGCCAACAAAAACATGGGTTTCCCATTTTGATATACATTTTCTGAGATAAATAATGACAGAGAACTTCTACAAGTCTTCCAATGTTTTTCTTTTTGAAAAACAAAACCAGAATACATACATCTATATGTCCTTAACATTGTCTTCCGTTTGAGAACATGAATCCACCAATGTGTTGTAAGCAATGCAGGAAATTTCGAAGTACATGCAAATGTATTGAATGATATGGTGCACTGGTATATTGTACAATGTAAGCTTTATTCAGAATTGTTTGGTAATGATGTAATGGTTATAATAACTATCGTTATTCCCCTCATTGTTAGATAACAACTGAAATGCTACGCTTACTAACCTTCCTACTGATGACCCATGTTACACAAGCTGAAACACAGACTGGAAGCTGCAAAGACATCTTACATGGTTTCTATTTGGACAACTTTCGTCTGCTATCGGCGATCATTAACTTGGGGCTCTGAGGAGGGATTTAAAAAGCTTCACAGATACTATGGAACGATCGATGAAAGAATTCAAAGAGAAAACAAAAACGGATATAAAAATCTTAGGTAAATAACTAAATCTCTCCCTTCACAAAAAAAGATCCCGTGAGGATCTAGGTTAGAATAGGTCCCAGGAACCCTTGCTTGTCGTAGAAGGCGACTAAATGGGGCGGTCCTTCGGATGAGACCGCAAAAACTGAGTTCCCGTGTCACAGCAGGTGTGGCACGATAAAGATCCCTCCCTGCTCAAAGACCATAGGCGCCGAGCATAGGCCGAAATTTTCCAGCCCTTCACCGGCAGTGGTGACGTCTCCATATGAGTGAAATATTATCGAGAGGGACGTTAAACAATATATAATCAATCAATCAATCAATCAATCCCTTAACAAAATCGTCTTATAGCACACAATTTTAACTGTACTTTAAAGTGTGTTTTAAATAGGCAATTTCGAAATTAATTAAAACATGTATATTTCATTAAAGAATCTAAAGAGGATAGCAATCCAATATCCATCTGCGATTTTTAAATCCTTTCTCTATATGGAAAACCAGTTTAGCCAAAAAAGTTCAGTTCATCTCACAAATTCTCTTAAATCTCCCTTTATATGATTAATGAACCAGATATAGAAATAATGAAATAAATTTTGAATCGATGGGATTTTCTTGCTAGAATTTTATTTCTGTTCTATAATAATCAGTAATAACCAAAGCAAGAAATTATCAAATTATTTAAACGACTTTGTCCAATAGGTTATTATTCCATCTCAAAAAGACTAATTCATTATTTTACATATGCGTGTAACTGATTACCTGAAAGAATAGTCTTTTCCTTCCGAAAAATTTATGTAAGCTGAAAACACGATATAATTTTATTTTTACACTTCGAGTATTTACTGAAATTGGAAATGAGAACGTTTATTTTTTCATTACGATAACGGCAATGAAAATTCATGTTTTTTATATTCATATGAAGCAGAATTTATTCAAAAACTTCTACGTGAGAAGAAAAAATCTCTCGCTGTGACCTTCAATTCTACTTTTAGATATATCGATGACGTTTTGTCTATTAATAATGATAGCTTTCATTCATATGTCGATTTGATATATCCCTGTGAGCTCGAAATAAAGGACACCACAGAGTCGTCCACTTCTGCTTCATACTTGGATATTTTATTGAAAGTAGACATTAATGGCAAATTAACAACTCAACTGTATGACAAACGGGATGATTTCAGCTTCTCCATCGTCAACTTCCCACATTTATGTAGCAATGTTCCATTGTCGCCTGCATATGGTGTTTATATATCTCAACTGATTCGATATGCAAGAGCTTGTTCTGGGTATAGTCAGTTTTTAAATCGAGGTAAGCTACTGACAAACAAGTTGATGGTACAGGGATTTCAACAGTCTCGATTGAAGTCAGCATTTCGCAAATTCTATGGTCGTTATAACGATCTAGTTCGTCAATACAACCTCGCATTGGGTCAAATGCTGTCTGACGTGTTTCATACCAATTGTTAAGGCGTTCTTGGCACACTGATTTTGACTGCGGATAACTCCGTTTACCTGATCAGGATATGGGGCTCACGGAGGGTGTGACCGGTCAACAGGGGATGCTTACTCCTCCTAGGCACCTGATCCCACCTCTGGTGTGTCCAGGGGTCCGTGTTTGCCCAACTATCTAATTTGTATTGCTTGTAAGAGTTATGAGATTGATCACTGTTCGTTATCTTCACCTTGTATGTATAAACATTGTTCAGAAAATTATTAAATAACTGTATTTCTAAATATAAATAAAAGTGATCACTATAATATATAATACCAAAGTAACAGAAATTTCAATTTGTTCCGTAAAACAGCATTTTGGGATTTTCATAGTTATCATATAATGATTTTCCATGTTGAAAATCATTGAAAGGTCCACTGAAATCTACCATTAGATAGATCAGTAATAATGTATGATATATTTGTGTGATACAGGTAGAATAAACAAAAGCGTTGTCTATACAAGATGGGGAAAGAAGACATGTCCCTCCAAAGCTGAGCTGGTTCTCTCAGGTACGTGTGGATATACATCAGAAACATTTATATTTCGTATTAGCAAAATTACATTTTCTCGAAAATTGAAAAAAAAAAATTCTCTATGGGAATTGTCTTTCTTTAAATAGGATATACTGGCGGGTCATATTATACACATCCGGGAGCGGCTGCTGAGCCCCTTGGTTTACGAAGAGATCCTGAGTGGAGTCAGCACAAAGATGGAACTGACGGTCATAAAGCTTATGTATATGGAGCAGAATATGAAACATACACTTTCCTGGGTGATATGCACAATCTCCATAACCATGATGTACCTTGTGATGTCTGCCTGATTCATGATTAGTCTATTATTATAGTATTCCCAGGTACTACTGAATATATCTCTACATCTTTTCTTAATCTAATTACATGTATTTCTAGCTCTTAATCTAATGCTTTATAGGCACTAACTTTGATGAACATTTTTAGTCACGTATGTATAAAACCAATTTGTATAGAAATACAGTAAAACACAAACGTTTTTTTAATATTGAAGCCAGGAAAACTTGCTACAAAGGTTGGAAATTGGAATATGATGGAAATTTCATGGCGGGACGTCATAATCATGCTGCTGCCACAACTTACACGTGTGTGGATAGAAACCATGATACTATTGCTGGGGGTCATTCTGATCGCAATGGTTACCTGTTCTATCCAGTGGAAGTAAGATGCGGCTCATTAAAATGTCCACCATATGTAAACGGTCGGGAACTAATATGTGCTGTCTGCTCCAAGGAATAGAAATGTCGAATAATACAATAGAAATGCTTCCAAACAATAAACAACAACTTTTTTCATTTCTTGAAATGTCTTATTTTTTGCTTGATTGTATTGCTGAAATGTCTTCTGAAACAACAACGTATTGGCAGATATCAAACAAAATACTGACGATCTAACCTACGTGAAATGTTTGTGTTACTTGTATTTTCGGTTCCTTGGTAATTCAAATCGTTCAGTTTTACAAAATGTATCAAATGGTGATATAATATGCGTCAAAGCAAAATCTTCAAATGGAAGATTCCATGTTTCACAACCTGTGGAAAACAAATATACATTTTCAAATGTGCGTTGGAATTTGTTTTCAGCTTTCAGCATTTTGAAACACAAATCCGAGCTCTTGAAGTAGGTCGAGTTTTACCAACTTCGAAATCTCCTAATATTTGGTTTTCAATTGGCATTTTATTCAACATTAAGATACACTGACAACATTTTATCTATTAACAATTTGCATTTTCATTCAAGTGAACTCTGAATAAAAGAAAACCAATCATAACTTACATCAATATCATATTCATGCAACAACTCAACTTTGACAAATACGATTCCATCAGCTTTTCTGTCGTCAAATTTCCATATTTATGTCATTATAATTTTCATACAGTTTCTATGGATCCTATTTGATTCAATACGCGAGAACGTGCTAGCATACATAGTTGTATGATCAGTGACAGAGCGTTCGGTTAGTAACCGGAAAGTCTTGAGTTCAAGCCTCAAGCCCCGCTCGTGTAATGGCCGCGTCAAACTTAAAACGTGAACATAGTTAGTGAATGATCGCCAAACGCTCGGCATTTAGAAGGGATCTTTTAGATATTACTTTAAAAAGGGAGGCCCCGTGTCACAGCAGGCGTTGGCAAGTTAAGTAACTTAGCTCCGGAGCTTTTGAGTACAACTGTGCAAGATGTTTCATCTAAGTATTTCCTGATTCATTGGTGCAAATATATTACACATCTATTACTTAACCCTATCCAGTTGAAAACTTTTAATTTGTGTCCATTTAAATTTTGAAAAGGTTTGGCCGGGACTATAATTCGTGGCGGAAAGATTGGTTAATCTAAAGTTCTAAATCTGCATGATTTTACAGTTTCTGGTCCATCCAATATATCTTCAATTTCTATACTCCTATACGAATATTTCAGTTTTATGATTTATGATAAAAGTTGTTGAGACTGGGAACTGGTTGATTGATATATTGTTCCCCAAACAGAATACAGATTCTTAATGATTCAATTAATTTACTAATATTTTGTATAAAAATTCAGTATTTTCGTCTATAATTTAAAAATTTCATCTCTAACTTCCACTTTTTTTAGTTTCGTTTTAAATTTTAAAACAACAACTTGAAAATAATGTGAAATTTTAGAAATTGACATTACTCCTAATATGTGCTTTTAAACTCTCAAATTTGTTATCATGAATTTTCCGTATATCAAGTGCAAAAAGGTGATTATTTATTTCCATTACTAGCTTTAAACATTTTTATATCTATTGTTAGAAGACATGATTATGTATCTATTTTATGTAATGATTGATTTGTGTGTTTTATGTTGTGTTGACACCAACAGACATATCAGGTTTAATTGAATTAATCTTAAGTCAATTTTAAGTGCAAAAAACTTATGTTTAGAACTCTGCACATAGCTCAATAACAAACATTACTACCCTGGGCTTTTTCTTTTTAATTTTCCAAGTCTCCTTCAATGTAGAAATAAAAAATACACTTCCCAAAAATTTGACATTACTCCAAATCTCAGGTATGGACATCTTTAAAGAGACCTCGCTGCTACGGTTTTGGGTGCAAAGCACAGATCTAAATTAGTGGTACTTATGAGAACAAAATTCTAAATAGGGTGTAACGAAACAATAAAAAGGCAGTCTGGCAATCTTCATTGTTTTGTAACAAGACTGAATTGTTGTGTTAATTTGACCGTAGATATGTTGCTTGTTATTAGGGGTTACCTCGCTTGTGCCATGTTGATAGTCGTTGGATTGCCAGTGGGCATGCGATTGCCTAAAATGTGTCCTAGGAGTGTTTTACGAATATATCAAAACATCTTCCTAAAATATCATATTAAAGTCATTTGTGAAAAAACTTACACATTGTCGGTTTAACTTTGTTCAGAATACATACTTTTAAAAGCACAATGATCTTTTTTCCCCATTATTTATCTACAAATTAGTGGGCTAAATTTCATTTCACGGTAATGGCACCCATATGATTTGAAGTTGAAATGTGCTTTATAGCATGTACTGAAGATTTCTCTTTTGTAGCCAAGGCTTTTGAATACATGAGTTTGGTGTAGTTTCGTGCCCCGGTCCTGGACGTTCTTCCGCTGCACATTAAAATTGCTCAGCGAGGGACTGATAAGTTGACTCCACAGTTCGTGACGACACAACACAACCCAATTCTACATACTTAAGGGTAAATCTAGAGCAACTCAAATTCATTCTCAATGCCAGGGTTTTTAGCAGTTGTTTTTCTCTATATAATAGAGACCGATGTCGAAAAATTACCCCCGTCATTATTCTATGGGACTCAAAATTTGCCTCAACGGCATGGTAAATGTTTCCTTTTACACGAATGGAGAACCTTTTTATATTTTCACTGTCACCAAATTGCACGCACGTGATTTGAAAGCTTATGTTCACTTTAAAAAATTACTGGGCCTTAATTGAGAATTCAGACCCAATTTACCTTCATGTATGCTATATATATGAAATTCATAAATACAGAATATATTATATCAACAATTTCAAACAATCATTACCCAACTTCCAATTTCCTTCGAGATCATTTAAATAAAGAATTAGTGAGCACATTATTCTATTGATATGTTACAAGGTAATATTTGTCTTAGTCAAAACCTTTATTTATGTTTACAAGCTACTATTACCCAACACTCAAAGTACTAGGAAAGGTAAATGACTCAAAAGTCTGATTTCCCCTAAAGAAGAAGACAAAATTACGAAAAAAGATGCTACGCTATAAGATAACAATTCATTGTTTTGCTATTTTTTGCCATACTTAATAATTCTTCAGTTATCTGGTGGCGCCCAGATTTTATTGGTGGAAGAGAGAACCCAGATACAATGTACGCGGGAAGAGACCACCGACCTTCCGAAAGTAAAATGGGAAATTTCTCAATTTCCAGCGCGAGCAGGATTCAAAAGCAACAATACAAACCCAGGTCAAAATAAGGCCCTCATAGGAATATACCGCTATAAGATGATGAATAAAGAAAAAAATATCTAAAATCACATCTTTATCTTGACAAATCAATACATCATGTAAATTCATTCTCTAAACTAATCAACATTAAATAGAAGATATTGCACAGCACCGCAGTTTATTTAAATGAGGACGGTAAGTTGGGGTAATGGAGGGTTACCTGGTAAACAAATTCAAAAAATCCAGATCCAATATACAATTTGCTTTTACTAATTTCCATGTAGATGTAAAGAAATCTCTTGACAAAACACAAGTCAATGATTGGCTACCGAAGTTTGAAGCCCCCAATGGGGTAAAATTTTGCGAGGTTTCCAATTGGATAACTAACATAAGCGCTTTCAAGAGCAATACTAAAACTACAAAAGAAATTGTCAACAGAACCTTGTGGGGAAAATCAGCTAATACAATTCTACATCAAAGTATCTACAAAGCTAAATGATTAAAAGTCTGACCCCCTCCCAAAGAGGACAAAATAACAAAATCGATTGTTTATAAAGATGAACTAAACGTAAGAACGACAAAACACACCAACAGTTACACGGTGACCTGCTGAAAATGAACTGTATATAGGGTCACGATAAGCGACAGTTATTCCGTCTGATAATTCAGAGGATATTGTATGTAACAAGGTAGAGATTTGTTGTTAGCTTAACTTTGTGAGTCAGCAAGGTAACACAATGACACCTGATAACAATGTGTAAACATTTCTAAAACCCAGACGAATTAAGTAATGATCAGTTATACACTGACCTGCAGAAAAACAACTAAAATCCTAACTATCTACCAACAATACAGATATACAACAAAAGGAAAAAGTGACATTAAATAATGACTATCTAGAGTTAATACATTGAATGGCAGTATTACAACAAAGAACTGCATACACAGCAAGGAAACAATGCGAAACATATATTTGATTGATTGATTGATTATATATTGTTTAACGTCCCACTCGAAAATCTTTCACTCAAGGACACATCACCACTGCCGGTGAAGGGCTGCAAAATTTAGGCCTATGCTCGGCGCTTACGGCCTTTGAGCAGGGAAGGGTCTTTATCGGTTTTTGTGGTCTCATCCGTTGGACCATCCCATTTAGTCGCCTCTTACGACAAGCAAGGGATTACGGAGGATCGATTCTAAACCTGCATCCCCATGTATAAAGCAGTGAAACAAGGACCTACTCTAAATATGTACAAAATTACCACCAAACAAATTCATGAAGCAGTTACCAGCCTCCTAAAAACTTGCATTGATTAAATACATAAATTTATGCAGCAGTTAAACACTGATTTGTTCAAAGTCTTATATGAAACCAACTGATGCATACATTAGCAACAATTAAACACTGGCCTGTTCGAAGTGTATATGAAAAATTTAGGAATAGTTACATGTGTAAACATTGACCTGTCTTAAAACTGATATATGCATCCATACACGAGATCATGATCGGAGTATGATTAATATTGAAGCCTAGGCAGGTTACTGATAAATTTGTTGGTGTTAGCTAGGTTTCAAAAATCTCGTTTACAGTCAAGATTTCGCACATTATATGGTCGTTATAGTGATTTAATATTCAAATACAACCAACAACATCACGCGAGAGGCACTCAGATGAAACCCAGAAAGCAAAAAGACAATGTGTTCTACAAAAACAGCATGGAGGCGAACGATCGAGACGGAACTGAGACTCTACTGAAAAATATATTGGGATGACTATTGATGTTTCCCCCTACATCAGGGATGGCAACAGCTGCTCTGCAGTTGGCCTTTTTTCGCTTTTGGTAAATGTTCTTATTTCTAGCCAAGGGCACACCGTACCAAAATAGTCTGGGAAAAATATTCGACCAGACAAGTTTGGTTTGGAGCAATAGCACATGATACCTAGGAAAAGAGCAATGCAATTCCTGTCCAAGAATTTTGCTGTTTATTTCTTCTGAAATCAGATCATTTGATCCTAGATGAATGATCAGGATATTTGGAGGTGGGAGTGATTTAAGGAGATGAAGAATGCGAGGTTAAGCTCCTGCAATTCCACTCCACGTATGGCGTGCCGCTGGACGGTTTCTGGAAGACCCAGCTTTCCACCTCCATCTTGACTAGTATATACGTCTGTCCAATATGGAATTGAGGATCCCCTGATCCAGATGGTTGCTTATTATAACTTTTTATGGGCCAAAGAAAGTAGCAAATTATCAAGACAATAGTCAATCTGATAATGTTGGTCCCACTCCCGGGAACTAATACCCTGGGTTTAAGAAATTTACAACGTTGGTTATGGGCTTCCTGCCAAGATATTCAGAACAGGACGTTATTGTAGATTTCAGAGCCCTTGTGATAATGATACTTTTACTAATACTCAGTAGACCGATAACGCCTGTGGACCTCTTGTTATTAAGCAATACATTATTTGTTTTTCAATATATTACACCACACAATTATTAAGGAACTGGATGATATAGTGACATTACGTTTTGCCTTCGCATCAATTTATTTCCAATATTTTTATATATTCTAAAAGCCCTGGTTTTACAGATGTGCGGAAACTTTACCGAATGAAAATACTCAAAGTATTTTAGGAGATAGTGCCAGTTCAACGAGTCAATATCATCAGTTTTAGAGTAGTATTTTTGTCGAGATCTGTTCATTCTGGCCAAGTTTTTCAATATACCTCGCTAATTTATTTCCAATATTTTTATATATCCTAATAGCCCTGGTTTCACAGATGTGCAGAAACTTTACCGAAGGAAAATACTCAAAGTATTTTAGGAGATAGTGCCAGTTCAACGAGTCTATTCCATCAGTTTTAGAGTAGTATTTTTGTCGACCTCCGTCCATTCCGGCTAGGTTTTTTCAATATACCTCATTAATTTCAAATCTTTTCTTCTTGCCTAGAAGGGAACAAAAGGTACCTTCCTGCAAGCCAAATTCTAGTTTGTAAGGATACATTTATGACTGAATTCTTTTCTGTTGTTGGAAGACGAATATACAGAAACGTAGAGTTTGTAAAAAGCCAGAATGATAAAATTAATAATGATTTGATATGAAGTATCAAATTACTAAAATATTTTCAGATTTGCAACACATTTCTCTCCGAAACTAAACTTGTAACGGAATAAATGTATCCTTAAAATCTAGAATTTGGCTTGCAGGAAAGTACCTTTTATTCCGTTATAAGCAAGAAGAAAAGTATCTTTAGAATAAAGTGTAAGATTTATTTTTCCTTTAGTAAGAGTTATTTGCTCTTTAAATTTGGTTTATTCCGTTAAACTACTAAATTTTCCAACATTTGCATATGGCACAGGTGAAAGAAGTATAAATTAAAACAACCTTAAGGGTAGTGGTGGGTTATAATTACGGAATAAACTTTATATTTAAGATCTGCTAAACTAATTCGTCCCGCGGAGACAATAACATGATTATGCCACAGGAGTATATATAAAGAGAAGATGATGAAGAAAATGTAGACTTTCTTGTGAGCTTCTAATGTACGAAAGCCATATGCAAACACGTAGTAGACGGTGTATTAATCTATTTCCAATATTTTTATATATTTTAATAGCCCTGATTTTACAGATGTGCGGAAACGTTACTGAATGAAAATACGCAAAGTATTTTAGGAGATAATGCAAGTTCAACGAGTCTATTCCATCAGATTTAGAGTAGTATTTTTGTCGAGCTCTGTCCATTCCGGTCAGGTTTTTCAATATACCATTTTAATTTATTACAAATATTTTTATATTTTCTAATAGCCCTGGTTTTACAGATGTGCGGAAACTTTACCGAATGAAAATACTCAAAGTATTTTAGGAGATAGTGCCAGTTTAATGAGTCTATTCCATCACTTTTAGATTATTATTTTTGTTGAGATTGGTACATTTCGGCCAGGTTTTTCAATATACAGCGGATCCTCGGTAATCCGGACGCCATTAATCCGAACGCTTCACCTTCCGGACGATTTTTCTAGGGAACGGAATTTTTATATATTATTTTGCTTCATTAATCCGGAAATTCGCGTTCCGGATCCGGACGGTCATTTTTTACTACAAAGCGTTATAATGCATTGAAAATTGTACCGTTAATCCGGACGGTAATTTTGTTGAGGGAAGGTCTGTGTCGGACAATTTTAGCAAGGCGTAAATTATAAAGAAAACAAGCCAAACTGTCTAATTGAAGCGATTACCTGTACTCTGTCAACACCTCCCTATAATTAGGTGGTGTGCGATGATATGCCAATTAGATAGCACGTGCCGATCGAGACACTGTATTGCCAATTTTCGCACATAAGAGTTTTATTGTGTGTAATGTTGAATTTTGTAAGTAAATCTGTAGCATACTATTTTATAGTCTTGATCAATAGCCCAATAGAATTAATACATTAAACATCATGCCGTAATGATAATGTTTTTAACTGCTACACATATCAGTTGTACTGATTCGTAAATTGATTATCGGCTTATGCAAATCTAAACAGTGTAGATTATACTTCTAGATTCTGGATTTTATACTGTTGAATGGCGTGAAATATACATGAATGTTCAAGCACATGTACATGTAGTAAATTTCTAACGTTTAGAATGTCACGCATGTAGAATGTACCTGTGTACGATTGATTCTTGTTACGATGTTGTATAAGAGCTTTATTGCTTTCGAATTTTTAAACTCTGGGTAGAAGTGAGAAAATTACCATTTTAAGGAAAATGACAATTAAATTTTGTATGTACCCGTCATGTTAGTTTCACCCGAGTTTTGTTCCGTTGTTATCGCATCATGAAAATAATAGGTGCGCGTGGATAGATTAAAGCAGTAGTAGGTCTTGATATTAGGAGCTTAAACGATTTTGTTCTCCCGATACTGTCTTGGATAATTATAGAATAAGAAATATAAACTCTGGCAGATTGAATTTTGGTTAAAGAATGTTGTCAACTGACATGATAATCACAAAATTCTTATATCAACTTTGAACGATTAAGATTGTTTTAACAAACCGCCGAACCCGTGAATCGTGACAGATAGAAATTACCGGCCTCTTTAAGAAGTGAAAGTGTGATGAAATGTTTGAAGTTTAAATGATTATGTTAGATACTAATGATTTATTGACTTATAGTTTCATAAAGTGCTTCATTATTTGTTTTAGTGCATACCGTACACAGTTTTGTATATTTATTTGTAGGGCTCATATATATGCACAATGTAAGCAGAGACAAATACACTGAACACGTACATTAAATTTTAGTGCTTTGAAATACATGTAAATGTTAACATTATCATAATTTATTTACTAATGCAAATGGTCAAATCCAATTATAGAATCTGTTTAATTCACTATGCATCAATAAAGTAGGCATATAATGGTTACTTGTGTAAAGATAGAAAACATGCGATTCAATTATCCGGACGCTTCATTTATCCGGACGATTTTGTCGGGAACATAAGCGTCCGGATTAACGAGGCTACACTGTACCTCATTAATTTCTTTCCAATATCTTTATATATTCTAATGGCCCTGGTTTCACAGATGTGCAGAAATTTTACTGAATGAAAATACTCAAAGTATTTGAGGACAGAGGGCCAGTTCAACGAGTCCATTCCATCGGTTTTAGAGTAGTATTTTTGTCGACCTCTGTCCATTCCGGCCAGGTTTTTCAATATACCATATTGATTTATTACAAATATTTTTATATATTCAATATACCTCATTAATATATTTCCAATATTTTTATATTTTCTAATACGAAAACTTCACCGAATGAAAATACTCAAAGTATTTTAGGAGATAGTGCCAGTTTAATGAGTCTATTCCATCAGTTTTAGAGTAGTATTTTTGTCGAGATTGGTCCATTCCGTCCAGGTTTTTCAATATACCTCATTAATTTATTTCCAATATTTTTATATATTCTAATCGCCCTGGTTTCACAGATCTGCGGAAACTTTCCGAATGAGAATACTCAGAGTATTTTAGAAGATAGTACTAGTTCAACGACTCTATTTCATCAGTTTTAAAGTAGTATTTTTGTCGAGATCGGTCAATTCCGGCCAGGTTTTTCAATATACCTCATGAATTTATTTCCAATATTTTTATATATTCTAATCGCCCTGGTTTCACAGATGTGCAGAAAATTTACTGAATGAAAATACTCAAAGTGTTGGAGGACATAGTGCCAGTTCAACGAGTCTATTCCATCGTTTTTTGAGTAGTATTTTTGTCGACCTCTGTCCATTCCGGCCAAGTTTTTCAATATACCTGATTTATTTATTTCAAATCTGTTTAAATATTGCAATAGTCCTGGATTCACAGATGTGCGGAAACTTCACCGAATGAAAATACTCAAAGTATTTTAGGAGATAGTGCCAGTTCAATGAGTCTATTCCATCAGTATTAGAGTAGTATTTTTGTCGAGCTCGGTCCTTTTTCGGCCAGGTTTTTCAAAAGATCTCATTAATTTATTTCCATTATTTTTATATATTGTAATAACCCTGGTTTTACAGATGTGCAGAAACTTTACTGAATGAAAATACGCAAAGTATTTTAGGACATAATGCCAGTTCAACGAGTCTATTCCATCAGATTTAGAGTAGTATTTTTGTCGAGCTCTGTCCATTCCGGTTAGGTTTTTCAATATACCATATTAATATATTACAAATATTTTTATATTTTCTAATAGTCCTGGTTTTACAGATGTGCGGAAACTTCACCGAATGAAAAATACTCAAAGTATTTTAGGAGATAGTGCCAGTTTAATGAGTCTATTCCATCACTTTTAGATTAGTATTTTTGTTGAGATTGGTCCATTCCGGCCAGGTTTTTTAATACATCTCATTAATTTATTTCCAATATTTTTATACATTCCACTAGTCCTGGTTTCACAGATGTGCGGAAACTTTACCGAATGAAAATACTCAAAGTATTTTAGGAGATAGTGCCAAATCAAAGAGTCTATATCATCAGTTTTAGAGTGGTATTTTTGTCGAGATTTGTCCATTCCGGCCAGGTTTTTCAATATACCTCATTAATTTATTTCCAATATTTTATATATTCTAATGGCCCTGGCTTCAAAGATGTGCGGAAACTTTACCGAAGGAAAATACTCAAAGTGTTTTAGGACATAGTGCCAGTTCAATGAGTCTATTCCATCAGTTTTAGAGTAGTTTTTTTGTCGAGCTCGGTCGATTTCGGCCAGGTTTTTCAGTATATCACATTAATTCATTACAAATATTTTTATATATTCTAATAGCCCTGGTTTTTCAGATGTGCAGAAACTTTACCGAATGAAAATACGCAAAGTATTTTAGGAGATAGTGCCAGTTCAACGAGTCTATATCATCAGTTTTAGAGTAGTATTTTTATCGAGATCACTCCATTCCGGCCAGGTTTTTCAATAAACCTCATTAATTTATTTCCAATATTTTTATATATTCTAATGGCCCTGGCTTCAAAGATGTGCGGAAACTTTACCGAAGGAAAATACTCAAAGTGTTTTAGGACATAGTGCCAGTTCAATGAGTCTATTCCATCAGTTTTAGAGTAGTTTTTTTTTCGAGCTCGGTCGATTTCGGCCAGGTTTTTCAGTATATCACATTAATTCATTACAAATATTTTTATATATTCTAATAGCCCTGGTTTTTCAGATGTGCGGAAACTTTACTGAATGAAAATATCCAAAGTATTTTAGTAGATAATGCCAGTTCAACGAGTCTATTCCATCAGTTTTAGAGTAGTATTTTTATCGAGATCGGTCCATTTCGGCCAGGTTTTCCAATATACCTCATGCATTTATTTCCAATATTTTTATATATTCTAATAGCCCTGGATTGACAGATGTGTGGAAACTTTAGAGAATGAAAATACTCAAAGTATTTTAGGAGATAGTGCCAGTTCAACAAGTCTATTCGATCGGGTTTAGAGTAGTATTTTTGTCGAGATCGGTCCATTCCGGCCAGGTTTTCCAATATAAATCATGCATTTATTTCCAATATTTTTATATCTTCTAATAGCCCTGGTTTCACAGATGTACGGAAACTTTACTGAATGAAAATACGCAAATTATTTCAGGAGATAGTGCCAGTTCAATGAGTCTATTCCATCAGATTTAGAGTAGTATTTTTGTTGAGCTCGGTCTATTTCGGCCAGGTTTTTCAATATATCTCATTAATTTATTACAAATATTTTTATATTCTAATAGCCCTGGATTGACAGATGTGTGGAAACTTTAGAGAATGAAAATACTCAAAGTATTTTAGGAGATAGTGCCAGTTCAACAAGTCTATTCGATCGGGTTTAGAGTAGTATTTTTGTCGAGATCGGTCCATTCCGGCCAGGTTTTCCATTATACATCATGCATTTATTTCCAATATTTTTATATCTTCTAATAGCCCTGGTTTCACAGATGTGCGGAAACTTTACGGAATGAAAATATGCAGAGTATTTTAGGAGATAATTTAAGTTCAACGAGTCTATTACATCAGGATGTTTGGAAACTGTATCGAATGAAAATACTCAAAGTATTGTAGTATATAATTCCAGTTCAACGAGTCTATTCCATCAGTTTTAGAGTAGTAGTTTTGTCGAGATCGGTCCATTTCGGCCAGCCTTTTCAATATACCTCATTAATTTATTTCCAATATGTTTAACTATTCTAATGGCCCTGGTTTCACAGATTTGCGGAAACTTTACCAAATGAAAATACTCAATGTATTTTAGGAGATGGTGCCAGTTCGACGACTTTATTTCATCAGTTTTAAAGTAGTAGTTTTGTCGAGATCTGTCTATTCCGGCCAGATTTTTCAATGTACCTCATTAATTTATTTCCATCATGCATTTATTTCCAATATTTTTATATATTCTAAACGCCCTGGTTTCATAGATGTGCGGAAACTTTACTGAATGAAAATACGCAAAGTATTTTAGGAGATAACGCCAGTTCAACGAGTCTATTCCGTCAGATTTAGAGTAGTATTTTTGTCGAGCCTTGTCGATTCCGATCACGTTTTTCAATATACCATATTCATTTATTACAAATATTTTTTATACATTCTAATAGCCCTTGTTTTTACAGATGTGCGAAAACTTCACCGAATGAAAATACTCAAAGTATTTTAGGAGATAATGTCAGTTCAACGAATCTATTCCATCAGTTTTAGAGTAGTATTTTTGTCGAGATCGGTCCATTTCGGCCAGGTTTTTCAATATACCTCATTAATTTATTTCCAACCTCTTTATATATTCTAATAGCCCTGGTTTCACAGATGTGCGGAAACATTACCGAATGAAAATACTCAAAGTATTTTAGGAGATAGTACCAGTTCAACGAGTCTATTCCATCACTTTTAGAGTAGTATTTTTGTCGAGATCGGTCCATTCCGGCCAGGTTTTTCAAAATCCCTCATTAATTTAGTTCCAATATTTTTATATATTCTTATAGCCTTGGTTTCACAGATGTGCTTAAACATTACCGAATGAAAATACTCAAAGTATTTTAGTAGATAGTGCCAGTTCAACGACTCTATTTCATCAGTTTTAGAGTAGTAGTTTTGTCGAGATCGGTCCATTTCGGCCAGGCTTTTCAATATACCTCATTAATTTATTTCCAATCTTTTTATATATTCTATTAGCCCTGGTTTCACACATCTGCGGAAAATTTACAGAATGAAAATACTCAAAGTATTTTCGGAGATAGCGCGAGTTCAACGAGGCTATTCCATCAGTTTTAGAGTAGTATTTTTGTCGACATTGGTCCTTTCGCGCCAGGTTTGTCAATATACCTCATTAATTTATTTCCAATATATTTTTATATATTTGAATGGTCCTGGCTTCAAAGATGTGCGGAAACTTTACCGAAGGAAAATACTCAAAGTGTTTTAGGAGATAGTGCCAGTTCAACGACTCTATTTCATCACTTTTAGAGTAGTATTTTTGTCGAGATCGGTCGATTTCGGCCAGGTTTTTCAGTATATCACATTAATTCATTACAAATATTTTTATATATTCTAATAGCCCTGGTTTTTCAGATGTGCAGAAACTTTACCGAATGAAAATACGCAAAGTATTTTAGGAGATAGTGCCAGTTCAACGAGTCTATATCATCAGTTTTAGAGTAGTATTTTTATCGAGATCACTCCATTCCGGCCAGGTTTTTCAATATACCTCATTAATTTATTTCCAATATTTTTATATATTCTAATGGCCCTGGCTTCAAAGATGTGCGGAAACTTTACCGAAGGAAAATACTCAAAGTGTTTTAGGACATAGTGCCAGTTCAATGAGTCTATTCCATCAGTTTTAGAGTAGTTTTTTTTTCGAGCTCGGTCGATTTCGGCCAGGTTTTTCAGTATATCACATTAATTCATTACAAATATTTTTATATATTCTAATAGCCCTGGTTTTTCAGATGTGCGGAAACTTTACTGAATGAAAATATCCAAAGTATTTTAGTAGATAATGCCAGTTCAACGAGTCTATTCCATCTGTTTTAGAGTAGTATTTTTATCGAGATCTGTCCATTTCGGCCAGGTTTTCCAATATACCTCATGCATTTATTTCCAATATTTTTATATATTCTAATAGCCCTGGATTGACAGATGTGTGGAAACTTTAGAGAATGAAAATACTCAAAGTATTTTAGGAGATAGTGCCAGTTCAACAAGTCTATTCGATCGGGTTTAGAGTAGTATTTTTGTCGAGATCGGTCCATTCCGGCCAGGTTTTCCAATATAAATCATGCATTTATTTCCAATATTTTTATATCTTCTAATAGCCCTGGTTTCACAGATGTACGGAAACTTTACTGAATGAAAATACGCAAATTATTTCAGGAGATAGTGCCAGTTCAATGAGTCTATTCCATCAGATTTAGAGTAGTATTTTTGTTGAGCTCGGTCTATTTCGGCCAGGTTTTTCAATATATCTCATTAATTTATTACAAATATTTTTATATTCTAATAGCCCTGGATTGACAGATGTGTGGAAACTTTAGAGAATGAAAATACTCAAAGTATTTTAGGAGATAGTGCCAGTTCAACAAGTCTATTCGATCGGGTTTAGAGTAGTATTTTTGTCGAGATCGGTCCATTCCGGCCAGGTTTTCCATTATACATCATGCATTTATTTCCAATATTTTTATATCTTCTAATAGCCCTGGTTTCACAGATGTGCGGAAACTTTACGGAATGAAAATATGCAGAGTATTTTAGGAGATAATTTAAGTTCAACGAGTCTATTACATCAGGATGTTTGGAAACTGTATTGAATGAAAATACTCAAAGTATTGTAGTATATAATTCCAGTTCAACGAGTCTATTCCATCAGTTTTAGAGTAGTAGTTTTGTCGAGATCGGTCCATTTCGGCCAGCCTTTTCAATATACCTCATTAATTTATTTCCAATATGTTTAACTATTCTAATGGCCCTGGTTTCACAGATTTGCGGAAACTTTACCAAATGAAAATACTCAATGTATTTTAGGAGATGGTGCCAGTTCGACGACTTTATTTCATCAGTTTTAAAGTAGTAGTTTTGTCGAGATCTGTCTATTCCGGCCAGATTTTTCAATGTACCTCATTAATTTATTTCCATCATGCATTTATTTCCAATATTTTTATATATTCTAAACGCCCTGGTTTCATAGATGTGCGGAAACTTTACTGAATGAAAATACGCAAAGTATTTTAGGAGATAACGCCAGTTCAACGAGTCTATTCCGTCAGATTTAGAGTAGTATTTTTGTCGAGCCTTGTCGATTCCGATCACGTTTTTCAATATACCATATTCATTTATTACAAATATTTTTTATACATTCTAATAGCCCTTGTTTTTACAGATGTGCGAAAACTTCACCGAATGAAAATACTCAATGTATTTTAGGAGATAATGTCAGTTCAACGAGTCTATTCCATCAGTTTTAGAGTAGTATTTTTGTCGAGATCGGTCCATTTCGGCCAGGTTTTTCAATATACCTTATTGATTTATTTCCAATCTTTTTAGATATTTTACTAACCCTGGTTTTACAGATGTGCGGAAACTTTACTGAATGAAAATACTCAAAGTATTTTAGGAGATAGTGGCAGTTCAACGAGTCTATTCCATCAGTTTTAGAGTAGTATTTTTGTCGAGATCGGTCCATTTCGGCCAGGTTTTCCAACATACCTGATGAATTTATTTCCATCCTTTTTATATATTCTAATAGCCCTGGTTTTACAGATGTGCGGAAACTTTTCCGAATGAAAATACTCAAAGTATTTTAGGAGATAGTGCAAGTTCAACGAGTCTATTCCATCAGTTTTAAAGTAGTATTTTTGTCGAGATCAGTCCATTTCGGCCAGGTTTTTCAATATACCTCATCATTTTATTTCCAATCTTTTTATATATTCGAATGACCCTGGCTAAACAGATGTGCGGAAACTTTACCGAATGAAAATACTCAAAGTATTTTAGGAGATAGTGCCAGTTCAACGAGTCTATTCCATCAGTTTTAAAGTAGTATTTTTGAAGAGATCGGTCCATTTCGGCCAGGTTTTTCAATATACCTCATGAATTTATTACCAATATTTTTGAATATTATAATGGCCCTGGCTTCAAAGATATGCGGAAACTTTACCGAATGAAAATACTCAAAGTATTTTAGGAGATAGTGCCAGTTCAACGAGTCTATTCCATCAGTTTTAAAGTAGTATTTTTGTCGAGATCGGTCCATTTCGGCCAGGTTTTCCAATATACCTCATGAATTTATTTCCATCCTTTATATATATTCTAATAGCCCTGGTTTTACAGATGTGCGGAAACTTTTCCGAATGATAATACTAAAAGTATTTTAGGAGATAGTGTCAGTTCAACGAGTCTATTCCATCAGTTTTAGAGTAGTATTTTCGTCGAGATCGGTCCATTTCGGCCAGGTTTTCCAATATACCTCATGAATTTATTTCCAACCTCTTTATATATTCTACTAGCCCTGGTTTCACAGATGTGCGGAAACATTACCGAATGAAAATACTCAAGGTATTTTAGGAGATAATGCCAGTTCAACGAGTCTATTCCATCAGTTTTAGAGTAGTATTTTTGTCGAGATCGGTTCATTTCGGCCAGGTTTTTCAATATACCTCTTTAATTTATTTCCAATCTTTTTACATATTCTAATAGCACAGGTGTCACAGATGTGCGGAAACATTACCGAATGAAAATATTCAAAGTATTTTAGGAGAGAGTGCCAATTCAACGAGTCAATCCCATCAGTTTTAGAGTAGTATTTTTGTCGAGATCGGTCCATTTCGGCCAGGTTTTTCAATATACCTCATTAATTTATTTCCAACCTCTTTATATATTCTAAGAGCCCTGGTTTCACAGATGTCCGGAAACATTACCGAATGAAAATACTCAAAGTATTTTAGGAGATAGTGCCAGTTCAACGAGTCTATTCCATCAGTTTTAGAGTAGTATTTTTGTCGAGATTGGTCCATTCCGGCCAGGATTTTCAATATCCCTCATTAATTTAGTTCCAATATTTTTTATATATTCTTATAGCCTTGGTTTCACAGATGTGCTTAAACTGAACCAAATGAAAATACTCAAAGTATTTTAGTAGATAGTTCCAGTTCAACGAGTCTATTTCATCAGTTTTAGAGTAGTATTTTTGTCGAGATCGGGCCATTTCGGCCAGGGTTTTCAATATACCTCATTAATTTATTTCCAATCTTTTTAGATATTTCACTAACCCTGGTTTTACAGATGTGCGGAAACTTTACCGAATGAAAATACTCAAAGTATTTTAGGAGATAGTGCCAGTTCTACGAGTCTATTCCATCAGTTTTAAAGTAGTATTTTTGTCGAGATCTGTCCATTTCGGCCAGGTTTTTCAATATACCTCATTAATTTATTTCCAATATTTTTGATTATTATAATGGCCCTGGCTTCAAAGATGTGCGGAAACTTTACCGAATGAAAATACTCAAAGTATTTTAGGAGATAGTGCCAGTTCAACGAGTCTACTCCATCAGTTTTAAAGTAGTATTTTTGTCGAGATCGATCCATTTCGGCCAGGTTTTTCAATATACCTCATTAATTTATTTCCAACCTCTTTATATATTCTACTAGCCCTAGTTCCATAGATGTGCGGAAACATTACCGAATGAAAATACTCAAAGTATTTTAGGAGATAGTGCCAGTTCAACGAGTCTATTCCATCAGTTTTAGAGTAGTATTTTTGTCGAGATCGGTCCATTTCGGCCAGGTTTTCCAATATACCTCATGAATTTATTTCCATCCTTTTTATATATTCTAATAGCCCTGGTTTTACAGATGTGCGGAAACTTTTCCGAATGAAAATACTCAAAGTATTTTAGGAGATAGTGCCAGTTCAACGAGTCTATTCCATCAGTTTTGAAGTAGTATTTTTCTCGAGATCAGTCCATTTCGGCCAAGTTTTTCAATATACCTCATTAATTTATTTCCACCCTTTTCATAAATTCTAATAGCCCTGGTTTCACAGATGTGCGGAAACATTAAAGAATGAAAATACTCAAAGTATTTTTTTAGGAGATAGTGCCAGTTTAACGAGTCTATTCCATCAGTTTTAGAGTAGTGTTTTTGTCGAGATCGGTTCATTTCAGCCAGGTTTTCCAATATACCTCATTAATTTATTTCCAACCTTTTTATATATTCTAATAGCCCTGGTTTCAAAGATGTGCGGAAACATCACCGAATGGAAATACTCAAAGTATTTTAGGAGATAATGCCAGTTCAACGAGTCTATTCCATCAGTTTTAAAGTAGTATTTTTGTCGAGATCGGTCCATTTCGGGCAGGTTTTCCAATATACCTCATGAATTTATTTCCATCCTTTTTATATATTCTAATAGCCCTGGTTTTACAGATGTGCGGAAACTTTTCCGAATGAAAATACTCAAAGTATTTTAGGAGATAGTGCCAGTTCAACGAGTCTATTCCATCAGTTTTAGAGTAGTATTTTTGTCGAGATCGGTTCATTTCGGCCAGGTTTTTCAATATACCTCTTTAATTTATTTCCAATCTTTTTACATATTCTAATAGTCCTGGTGTCACAGATGTGCGGAAACATTACCGAATGAAAATATTCAAAGTATTTTAGGAGAGAGTGCCAATTCAACGAGTCAATCCCATCAGTTTTAGAGTAGTATTTTTGTCGAGATCGGTCCATTTCGGCCAGGTTTTTCAATATACCTCATTAATTTATTTCCAACCTCTTTATATATTCTAAGAGCCCTGGTTTCACAGATGTCCGGAAACATTACCGAATGAAAATACTCAAAGTATTTTAGGAGATAGTGCCAGTTCAACGAGTCTATTCCATCAGTTTTAGAGTAGTATTTTTGTCGAGATTGGTCCATTCCGGCCAGGATTTTCAATATCCCTCATTAATTTAGTTCCAATATTTTTTATATATTCTTATAGCCTTGGTTTCACAGATGTGCTTAAACTGAACCAAATGAAAATACTCAAAGTATTTTAGTAGATAGTTCCAGTTCAACGAGTCTATTTCATCAGTTTTAGAGTAGTATTTTTGTCGAGATCGGGCCATTTCGGCCAGGGTTTTCAATATACCTCATTAATTTATTTCCAATCTTTTTAGATATTTCACTAACCCTGGTTTTACAGATGTGCGGAAACTTTACCGAATGAAAATACTCAAAGTATTTTAGGAGATAGTGCCAGTTCTACGAGTCTATTCCATCAGTTTTAAAGTAGTATTTTTGTCGAGATCTGTCCATTTCGGCCAGGTTTTTCAATATACCTCATTAATTTATTTCCAATATTTTTGATTATTATAATGGCCCTGGCTTCAAAGATGTGCGGAAACTTTACCGAATGAAAATACTCAAAGTATTTTAGGAGATAGTGCCAGTTCAACGAGTCTACTCCATCAGTTTTAAAGTAGTATTTTTGTCGAGATCGATCCATTTCGGCCAGGTTTTTCAATATACCTCATTAATTTATTTCCAACCTCTTTATATATTCTACTAGCCCTAGTTCCACAGATGTGCGGAAACATTACCGAATGAAAATACTCAAAGTATTTTAGGAGATAGTGCCAGTTCAACGAGTCTATTCCATCAGTTTTAGAGTAGTATTTTTGTCGAGATCGGTCCATTTCGGCCAGGTTTTCCAATATACCTCATGAATTTATTTCCATCCTTTTTATATATTCTAATAGCCCTGGTTTTACAGATGTGCGGAAACTTTTCCGAATGAAAATACTCAAAGTATTTTAGGAGATAGTGCCAGTTCAACGAGTCTATTCCATCAGTTTTGAAGTAGTATTTTTCTCGAGATCAGTCCATTTCGGCCAAGTTTTTCAATATACCTCATTAATTTATTTCCACCCTTTTCATAAATTCTAATAGCCCTGGTTTCACAGATGTGCGGAAACATTAAAGAATGAAAATACTCAAAGTATTTTTTTAGGAGATAGTGCCAGTTTAACGAGTCTATTCCATCAGTTTTAGAGTAGTGTTTTTGTCGAGATCGGTTCATTTCAGCCAGGTTTTCCAATATACCTCATTAATTTATTTCCAACCTTTTTATATATTCTAATAGCCCTGGTTTCAAAGATGTGCGGAAACATCACCGAATGGAAATACTCAAAGTATTTTAGGAGATAATGCCAGTTCAACGAGTCTATTCCATCAGTTTTAAAGTAGTATTTTTGTCGAGATCGGTCCATTTCGGGCAGGTTTTCCAATATACCTCATGAATTTATTTCCATCCTTTTTATATAT
The DNA here is from genome assembly GCF_947568905.1 of Ostrea edulis. Taxonomy (NCBI): domain Eukaryota; kingdom Metazoa; phylum Mollusca; class Bivalvia; order Ostreida; family Ostreidae; genus Ostrea; species Ostrea edulis. Next base: position 3,303,964 of record NC_079172.1, on the reverse strand, counting down.
TCTAATAGCCCTGGTTTTACAGATGTGCGGAAACTTTTCCGAATGAAAATACTCAAAGTATTTTAGGAGATAGTGCCAGTTCAACGAGTCTATTCCATCAGTTTTAGAGTAGTATTTTTGTCGAGATCGGTTCATTTCGGCCAGGTTTTTCAATATACCTCTTTAATTTATTTCCAATCTTTTTACATATTCTAATAGTCCTGGTGTCACAGATGTGCGGAAACATTACCGAATGAAAATATTCAAAGTATTTTAGGAGAGAGTGCCAATTCAACGAGTCAATCCCATCAGTTTTAGAGTAGTATTTTTGTCGAGATCGGTCCATTTCGGCCAGGTTTTTCAATATACCTCATTAATTTATTTCCAACCTCTTTATATATTCTAAGAGCCCTGGTTTCACAGATGTCCGGAAACATTACCGAATGAAAATACTCAAAGTATTTTAGGAGATAGTGCCAGTTCAACGAGTCTATTCCATCAGTTTTAGAGTAGTATTTTTGTCGAGATTGGTCCATTCCGGCCAGGATTTTCAATATCCCTCATTAATTTAGTTCCAATATTTTTTATATATTCTTATAGCCTTGGTTTCACAGATGTGCTTAAACTGAACCAAATGAAAATACTCAAAGTATTTTAGTAGATAGTTCCAGTTCAACGAGTCTATTTCATCAGTTTTAGAGTAGTATTTTTGTCGAGATCGGGCAATTTCGGCCAGGGTTTTCAATATACCTCATTAATTTATTTCCAATCTTTTTAGATATTTCACTAACCCTGGTTTTACAGATGTGCGGAAACTTTACCGAATGAAAATACTCAAAGTATTTTAGGAGATAGTGCCAGTTCTACGAGTCTATTCCATCAGTTTTAAAGTAGTATTTTTGTCGAGATCGGTCCATTTCGGCCAGGTTTTCCAATATACCTCATGAATTTATTTCCATCCTTTTTATATATTCTAATAGCCCTGGTTTTACAGATGTGCGGAAACTTTTCCGAATGAAAATACTCAAAGTATTTTAGGAGATAGTGCCAGTTCAACGAGTCTATTCCATCAGTTTTGAAGTAGTATTTTTCTCGAGATCAGTCCATTTCGGCCAAGTTTTTCAATATACCTCATTAATTTATTTCCACCCTTTTCATAAATTCTAATAGCCCTGGTTTCACAGATGTGCGGAAACATTAAAGAATGAAAATACTCAAAGTATTTTTTTAGGAGATAGTGCCAGTTTAACGAGTCTATTCCATCAGTTTTAGAGTAGTGTTTTTGTCGAGATCGGTTCATTTCAGCCAGGTTTTCCAATATACCTCATTAATTTATTTCCAACCTTTTTATATATTCTAATAGCCCTGGTTTCAAAGATGTGCGGAAACATCACCGAATGGAAATACTCAAAGTATTTTAGGAGATAATGCCAGTTCAACGAGTCTATTCCATCAGTTTTAAAGTAGTATTTTTGTCGAGATCGGTCCATTTCGGGCAGGTTTTCCAATATACCTCATGAATTTATTTCCATCCTTTTTATATATTCTAATAGCCCTGGTTTTACAGATGTACGGAAACTTTTCCGAATGAAAATACTCAAAGTATTTTAGGAGATAGTGCCAGTTCAACGAGTCTATTCCATCAGTTTTAGAGTAGTATTTTTGTCGAGATCGGTTCATTTCGGCCAGGTTTTTCAATATACCTCTTTAATTTATTTCCAATCTTTTTACATATTCTAATAGCACAGGTGTCACTGATGTGCGGACACATTACCGAATGAAAATACTCAAAGTATTTTAGGAGATAATGTCAGTTCAACGAGTCTATTCCATCAGTTTTAGAGTAGTATTTTTGTCGAGATCTGTAAACTTCGGCCTGGTTTTTCAATATACCTCATTAATTTATTTCCAATCTTTTTACATATTCTAATAGCCCTGGTGTCACAGATGTGCGGAAACATTACCGAATGAAAATATTCAAAGTATTTTAGGAGAGAGTGCCAATTCAACGAGTCAATCCCATCAGTTTTAGAGCAGTATTTTTGTCGAGATCGGTCCATTTCGGCCAGGTTTTTCAATATACCTCATTAATTTATTTCCAACCTCTTTATATATTCTAAGAGCCCTGGTTTCACAGATGTCCGGAAACATTACCGAATGAAAATACTCAAAGTATTTTAGGAGATAGTGCCAGTTCAACGAGTCTATTCCATCAGTTTTAGAGTAGTATTTTTGTCGAGATTGGTCCATTCCGGCCAGGATTTTCAATATCCCTCATTAATTTAGTTCCAATATTTTTTATATATTCTTATAGCCTTGGTTTCACAGATGTGCTTAAACTGAACCAAATGAAAATACTCAAAGGATTTTAGTAGATAGTGCCAGTTCAACGAGTCTATTTCATCAGTTTTAGAGTAGTATTTTTGTCGAGATCGGTCCATTTCGGCCAGGTTTTTCAATATACCTCTTTAATTTATTTCCAATCTTTTTAGATATTTTACTAACCCTGGTTTCAAAGATGTGCGGAAACATCACCGAATGAAAATACTCAAAGTATTTTAGGAGATAATGCCAGTTCAACGAGTCTATTCCATCAGTTTTAAAGTAGTATTTTTGTCGAGATCGGTCCATTTCGGGCAGGTTTTCCAATATACCTCATGAATTTATTTCCATCCTTTTTATATATTCTAATAGCCCTGGTTTTACAGATGTACGGAAACTTTTCCGAATGAAAATACTCAAAGTATTTTAGGAGATAGTGGCAGTTCAACGAGTCTATTCCATCAGTTTTAGAGTAGTATTTTTGTCGAGATCTGTCCATTTCGGCCAGGTTTTCCAATATACCTCATTAATTTATTTCCAACCTTTTCATAAATTCTAATAGCCCTGGTTTCACAGATGTGCGGAAACATTAAAGAATGAAAATACTCAAAGTATTTTTTTTAGGAGATAGTGGCAGTTCAACGAGTCTATTCCATCAGTTTTAGAGTAGTATTTTTGTCGAGATCGGTTCATTTCGGCCAGGTTTTCCAATATACCTCATGAATTTATTTCCAACCTTTTTATATATTCTAATAGCCCTGGTTTCAAATATTTGCGGAAACATCACTGAATGAAAATACTCAAAGTATTTTAGGAGATAGTGCCAGTTGAACGAGTCTATTCCATCAGTTTTAAAGTAGTATTTTTGTCGAAATCGGTCCATTTCGGACAGGTTTTCCAATATACCTCATGCATTTATTTCCATCCTTTTTATATATTTTAATAGCCCTGGTTTTACAGATGTGCGGAAACTTTTCCGAATGAAAATACTCAAAGTATTTTAGGAGATTGTGCCAGTTCAACGAGTCTATTCCATCAGTTTTGAAGTAGTATTTTTGTCGAGATCAGTCCATTTCGGCCAAGTTTTTCAATATACCTCATTAATTTATTTCCACCCTTTTCATAAATTCTAATAGCCCTGGTTTCACAGATGTGCGGAAACATTAAAGAATGAAAATACTCAAAGTATTTTTTTAGGAGATAGTGCCAGTTTAACGAGTCTATTCCATCAGTTTTAGAGTAGTGTTTTTGTCGAGATCGGTTCATTTCAGCCAGGTTTTCCAATATACCTCATTAATTTATTTCCAACCTTTTTATATATTCTAATAGCCCTGGTTTCAAAGATGTGCGGAAACATCACCGAATGAAAATACTCAAAGTATTTTAGGAGATAATGCCAGTTCAACGAGTCTATTCCATCAGTTTTAAAGTAGTATTTTTGTCGAGATCGGTCCATTTCGGGCAGGTTTTCCAATATACCTCATGAATTTATTTCCATCCTTTTTATATATTCTAACAGCCCTGGTTTTACAGATGTACGGAAACTTTTCTGAATGAAAATACTCAAAGTATTTTAGGAGATAGTGCGAGTTCAACGAGTCTATTCCATCAGTTTTAGAGTAGTATTTTTGTCGAGATCGGTTCATTTCGGCCAGGTTTTTCAATATACCTCTTTAATTTATTTCCAATCTTTTTACATATTCTAATAGCACAGGTGTCACTGATGTGCGGACACATTACCGAATGAAAATACTCAAAGTATTTTAGGAGATAGTGTCAGTTCAACGAGTCTATTCCATCAGTTTTAGAGTAGTATTTTTGTCGAGATCTGTACACTTCGGCCAGGTTTTTCAATATACCTCATTAATTTATTTCCAATCTTTTTACATATTCTAATAGCCCTGGTGTCACAGATGTGCGGTAACATTACCGAATGAAAATATTCAAAGTATTTTAGGAGAGAGTGCCAATTCAACGAGTCAATCCCATCAGTTTTAGAGCAGTATTTTTGTCGAGATCGGTCCATTTCGGCCAGGTTTTTCAATATACCTCATTAATTTATTTCCAACCTCTTTATATATTCTAAGAGCCCTGGTTTCACAGATGTCCGGAAACATTACCGAATGAAAATACTCAAAGTATTTTAGGAGATAGTGCCAGTTCAACGAGTCTATTCCATCAGTTTTAGAGTAGTATTTTTGTCGAGATTGGTCCATTCCGGCCAGGATTTTCAATATCCCTCATTAATTTAGTTCCAATATTTTTTATATATTCTTATAGCCTTGGTTTCACAGATGTGCTTAAACTGAACCAAATGAAAATACTCAAAGGATTTTAGTAGATAGTGCCAGTTCAACGAGTCTATTTCATCAGTTTTAGAGTAGTATTTTTGTCGAGATCGGTCCATTTCGGCCAGGTTTTTCAATATACCTCTTTAATTTATTTCCAATCTTTTTAGATATTTTACTAACCCTGGTTTCAAAGATGTGCGGAAACATCACCGAATGAAAATACTCAAAGTATTTTAGGAGATAATGCCAGTTCAACGAGTCTATTCCATCAGTTTTAAAGTAGTATTTTTGTCGAGATCGGTCCATTTCGGGCAGGTTTTCCAATATACCTCATGAATTTATTTCCATCCTTTTTATATATTCTAATAGCCCTGGTTTTACAGATGTACGGAAACTTTTCTGAATGAAAATACTCAAAGTATTTTAGGAGATAGTGGCAGTTCAACGAGTCTATTCCATCAGTTTTAGAGTAGTATTTTTGTCGAGATCTGTCCATTTCGGCCAGGTTTTCCAATATACCTCATTAATTTATTTCCAACCTTTTCATCAATTCTAATAGCCCTGGTTTCACAGATGTGCGGAAACATTAAAGAATGAAAATACTCAAAGTATTTTTTTTTAGGAGATAGTGCCAGTTCAACGAGTCTATTCCATCAGTTTTAGAGTAGTATTTTTGTCGAGATCGGTTCATTTCGGCCAGGTTTTCCAATATACCTCATGAATTTATTTCCAACCTTTTTATATATTCTAATAGCCCTGGTTTCAAATATTTGCGGAAACATCACTGAATGAAAATACTAAAAGTATTTTAGGAGATAATGCCAGTTGAACGAGTCTATTCCATCAGTTTTAAAGTAGTATTTTTGTCGAAATCGGTCCATTTCGGACAGGTTTTCCAATATACCTCATGCATTTATTTCCATCCTTTTTATATATTTTAATAGCCCTGGTTTTACAGATGTGCGGAAACTTTTCCGAATGAAAATACTCAAAGTATTTTAGGAGATTGTGCCAGTTCAACGAGTCTATTCCATCAGTTTTGAAGTAGTATTTTTGTCGAGATCAGTCCATTTCGGCCAAGTTTTTCAACATACCTCATTAATTTATTTCCACCCTTTTCATAAATTCTAATAGCCCTGGTTTCACAGATGTGCGGAAACATTAAAGAATGAAAATACTCAAAGTATTTTTTTAGGAGATAGTGCCAGTTTAACGAGTCTATTCCATCAGTTTTAGAGTAGTGTTTTTGTCGAGATCGGTTCATTTCAGCCAGGTTTTCCAATATACCTCATGAATTTATTTCCAACCTTTTTATATATTCTAATAGCCCTGGTTTCAAAGATGTGCGGAAACATCACCGAATGAAAATACTCAAAGTATTTTAGGAGATAATGCCAGTTCAACGAGTCTATTCCATCAGTTTTAAAGTAGTATTTTTGTCGAGATCGGTCCATTTCGGGCAGGTTTTCCAATATACCTCATGAATTTATTTCCATCCTTTTTATATATTCTAATAGCCCTGGTTTTACAGATGTACGGAAACTTTTCTGAATGAAAATACTCAAAGTATTTTAGGAGATAGTGCCAGTTCAACGAGTCTATTCCATCAGTTTTAGAGTAGTATTTTTGTCGAGATCGGTTCATTTCGGCCAGGTTTTTCAATATACCTCTTTAATTTATTTCCAATCTTTTTACATATTCTAATAGCACAGGTGTCACTGATGTGCGGACACATTACCGAATGAAAATACTCAAAGTATTTTAGGAGATAGTGTCAGTTCAACGAGTCTATTCCATCAGTTTTAGAGTAGTATTTTTGTAGAGATCTGTACACTTCGGCCAGGTTTTTCAATATACCTCATTAATTTATTTCCAATCTTTTTACATATTCTAATAGCCCTGGTGTCACAGATGTGCGGAAACATTACTGAATGAAAATATTCAAAGTTTTTTAGGAGAGAGTGCCAATTCAACGAGTCAATCCCATCAGTTTTAGAGCAGTATTTTTGTCGAGATCGGTCCATTTCGGCCAGGTTTTTCAATATACCTCATTAATTTATTTCCAACCTCTTTATATATTCTAAGAGCCCTGGTTTCACAGATGTCCGGAAACATTACCGAATGAAAATACTCAAAGTATTTTAGGAGATAGTGCCAGTTCAACGAGTCTATTCCATCAGTTTTAGAGTAGTATTTTTGTCGAGATTGGTCCATTCCGGCCAGGATTTTCAATATCCCTCATTAATTTAGTTCCAATATTTTTTATATATTCTTATAGCCTTGGTTTCACAGATGTGCTTAAACTGAACCAAATGAAAATACTCAAAGGATTTTAGTAGATAGTGCCAGTTCAACGAGTCCATTTCATCAGTTTTAGAGTAGTATTTTTGTCGAGATCGGTCCATTTCGGCCAGGTTTTTCAATATACCTCTTTAATTTATTTCCAATCTTTTTAGATATTTTACTAACCCTGGTTTCAAAGATGTGCGGAAACATCACCGAATGAAAATACTCAAAGTATTTTAGGAGATAATGCCAGTTCAACGAGTCTATTCCATCAGTTTTAAAGTAGTATTTTTGTCGAGATCGGTCCATTTCGGGCAGGTTTTCCAATATACCTCATGAATTTATTTCCATCCTTTTTATATATTCTAATAGCCCTGGTTTTACAGATGTACGGAAACTTTTCCGAATGAAAATACTCAAAGTATTTTAGGAGATAGTGGCAGTTCAACGAGTCTATTCCATCAGTTTTAGAGTAGTATTTTTGTCGAGATCCGTCCATTTCGGCCAGGTTTTCCAATATACCTCATTAATTTATTTCCAACCTTTTCATAAATTCTAATAGCCCTGGTTTCACAGATGTGCGGAAACATTAAAGAATGAAAATACTCAAAGTATTTTTTTTTTAGGAGATAGTGCCAGTTCAACGAGTCTATTCCATCAGTTTTAGAGTAGTATTTTTGTCGAGATCGGTTCATTTCGGCCAGGTTTTCCAATATACCTCATGAATTTATTTCCAACCTCTTTATATATTCTAATAGCCCTGGTTTCAAAGATGTGCGGAAACATTACCGAATGAAAATACTCAAAGTATTTTAGGAGATAGTGCCAGTTCAACGAGTCTATTCCATCAGTTTTAGAGTAGTATTTTTGTCGAGATTGGTCCATTCCGGCCAGGATTTTCAATATCCCTCATTAATTTAGTTCCAATATTTTTGATATATTCTTATAGCCTTGGTTTCACAGATGTGCTTATACTTAACCAAATGAAAATACTCAAAGTATTTTAGTAGATAGTGCCAGTTCAACGAGTCTATTTCATCAGTTTTAGAGTAGTATTTTTGTCGAGATCGGGCCATTTCGGCCAGGTTTTTCAATATACCTCATTAATTTATTTCCAATCTTTTTAGATATTTTACTAACCCTGGTTTTACAGATGTGCGGAAACTTTACCGAATGAAAATACTCAAAGTATTTTAAGAGAGAGTGTCAGTTCAACGAGTCTATTCCATCAGTTTTAGAGTAGTATTTTTGTCGAATTCGGTGTATTCCGTCCAGGTTTTTTAATCTACCTTATGAATTTATTTCCAACCTTTTTACATATTCTAGCAGCACTGGTTTTAGAGATGTGCGGAAACTTTACGGAATGAAAATACTCAAAGTATTTTAGGAGATAGCGCCAGTTCAACGAGTCTATTCCATCAGTTTTAGAGTAGTATTTTTGTCGAGATGCGTCCATTTCGGCCAGGTTTTCCAATATACCTCATGAATTTATTTCCATCCTTTTTATATATTCTAATAGCCCTGGTTTTACAGATGTGCAGAAACTTTTCCGAATGAAAATACTCAAGGTATTTTAGGAGATAGTGCCAGTTCAACGAGTCTATTCCATCAGTTTTAAAGTAGTATTTTTGTCGAGATCGGTCCATTTCGGCCAGGTTTTTCAATATACCTCATTAATTTAGTTCCAATATTTTTATATATTTTTATAGCCTTGGTTTCACAGATGTGCTTAAACTTTACCGAAAGAAAAAACTTAAAGTATTTTAGGAGATAGTGGTGCCAGTTCAACGAGTCTATTTCATCAGTTTTAGAGTAGTATTTTTGTCGAGATCGGTCCACTTCGGCCAGGTTTTTCAATATACCTCATTAATTTATTTCCAATATTTTTATATATTCTAATAGCCCTGGTTTCACAGATTTTCGGAAACTTTACCGAATGAAAATACTCAAAGTATTTTAGGAGATAGTGTCAGTTCAACGAGTCTATTCCATCAGTTTTAAAGTAGTATTTTTGTCGAGATCGGTCCATTGCGGCCAGGATTTTCAATATACCTCGTGAATTTATTTCCATCCTTTTTATATATTCTAATAGCCCTGGTTTTACAGATGTGCGGAAACTTCTCCGAATGAAAATACTCAAAGTCTTTTAGGAGATAGCGCGAATTCAACGAGTCTATTCCATCAGTTTTAAAGTAGTATTTTTGTCGAGATCGGTCCATTTCGGCCAGGTTTTTCAATATACCTCATTAATTTATTTCCAATCTTTATAAATATTTTTCTAGCCCTGGTTTTACAGATGTTTGGAAACTTTACCGAATGAAAATACTCAAAGTATTTTAGGAGATAATGCCAGTTCAACGAGTCTATTCCATCAGTTTTAGAGTAGTATTTTTGTCGAGATCGGTCCATTTCGGCCAGGTTTTTCAATATACCTCATTAATTTATTTCCAACCTCTTTATATATTCTAATAACCCTGGTTTCACAGATGTGCGGAAACATTACCGAATGAAAATACTCAAAGTATTTTAAGAGATAGTGCCAGTTCAACGAGTCTATTCCATCACTTTAAGAGTAGTATTTTTGTCGAGATCGGTCCATTCCGGCCAGGTTTTTCAATATACCTCATTAATTTATTTCCAATCTTTATAAATATATTTCTAGCCCTGGTTTTACAGATGTTTGGAAACTTTACCGAATGAAAATACTCAAAGTATTTTAGGAGATAATGCCAGTTCAACGAGTCTATTCCATCAGATTTAGAGTAGTATTTTTGTCGAGATCGGTTGATTTCGGCCAGGTTTTTCAATATACCTCATTAATTTATTTCCAACCTCTTTATATATTCTAATAACCCTGGTTTCACAGATGTGCGGAAACATTACCGAATGAAAATACTCAAAGGATTTTAAGAGATAGTGCCAGTTCAACGAGTCTATTCCATCACTTTAAGAGTAGTATTTTTGTCGAGATCGGTCCATTCCGGCCAGGTTTTTCAATATCCCTCATTAATTTAGTTCCAATATTTTTATAGCCTGGGTTTCACAGATGTGCTTAAACTTTACCGAACGAAAAAACTCAAAGTATTTTAGGAGATAGTGTTGCCAGTTCAACGAGTCTATTTCATCAGTTTTAAAGTAGTATTTTTGTCGAGATCGGTCCATTTTGGCCTGGTTTTTCAATATACCTCATTAATTTATTTCCATCCTTTTTATATATTCTAATAGCCCTGTTTTTACAGATGTGCAGAAACATTACCGAATGAAAATACTCAAGGTATTTTAAGAGAGAGTGTCAGTTCGACGAGTCTATTCCATCAGTTTTAAAGTAGTATTTTTGTCGAGATCGGTCCATTGCGGCCAGGATTTTCAATATACCTCGTGAATTTATTTCCATCCTTTTTATATATTCTAATAGCCCTGGTTTTACAGATGTGCGGAAACTTCTCCGAATGAAAATACTCAAAGTATTTTAGGAGATAATGCCAGTTCAACGAGTCTATTCCATCACTTTTATAGTAGTATTTTTGTCGAGATCGGTTGATTTCGGCCAGGTTTTTCAATATACCTCATTAATTTATTTCCAACCTCTTTATATATTCTAATAACCCTGGTTTCACAGATGTGCGGAAACATTACCGAATGAAAATACTCAAAGTATTTTAAGAGATAGTGCCAGTTCAACGAGTCTATTCCATCACTTTAAGAGTAGTATTTTTGTCGAGATCGGTCCATTTCGGCCAGGTTTTTCAATATACCTCATTATTTTATTTCTAATATTTTTATATATTCTAATAGCCCTGGTTTCAGAGATGTGCGGGAGCATTACCGAAGTAAAATACTCAAAGTATTTTAGGAGATAGTGTCAGTTCAACGAGTCTATTCCATAAGTTTTAAAGTAGTATTTTTGTCGAGATCGGTCCATTTCGGCCTGGGTTTTCAATATACCTCATTAATTTACGTACAACCTTTTTATATATTCTAATAGCCCTGGTTTCACAGATTCGCGGAAACTTACCGAATGAAAATACTCAAAGTATTTTAAGAGATAGTACCAGTTCAACGAGTCTATTCCATCACTTTTAGAGTAGTATTTTTGTCGAGATCGGTCCATTCCGGCCAGGTTTTTCAATATCCCTCATTAATTTAGTTCCAATATTTTTATATATTTTTATAGCCTTGGTTTCACAGATGTGCTTAAACTTTACCGAATGAAAATACTCAAAGTATTTTAAGAAATAATGAGAGTTCAACGAGTCCATTTCGTCAGTTTTAGAGTAGTATTTTTGTCGAGATCGGTCCATTTCGGCCAGGTTTTTCAATATACCTCATTAATTTATTTCCAACCTCTTTATATATTCTATTAGCCCTGGTTTCACAGATGTGCGGAAACATTACCGAATGAAAATACTCAAAGTATTTTAGGAGATAGCGCCAGTTCAACTAGTCTATTCCATTAGTTTTCAAGTAATATTTTTGTTGAGATCGGTCCATTTCGGCCTGGTTTTTCAATATACCTCGTGAATTTATTTCCATCCTTTTTATATATTCTAATAGCCCTGGTTTTACAGATGTGCGGAAACTTCTCCGAATGAAAATACTCAAAGTCTTTTAGGAGATAGCGCGAATTCAACGAGTCTATTCCATCAGTTTTAAAGTAGTATTTTTGTCGAGATCGGTCCATTTCGGCCAGGTTTTTCAATATACCTCATTAATTTATTTCCAATCTTTATAAATATTTTTCTAGCCCTGGTTTTACAGATGTTTGGAAACTTTACCGAATGAAAATACTCAAAGTATTTTAGGAGATAATGCCAGTTCAACGAGTCTATTCCATCAGTTTTAGAGTAGTATTTTTGTCGAGATCGGTCCATTTCGGCCAGGTTTTTCAATATACCTCATTAATTTATTTCCAACCTCTTTATATATTCTAATAACCCTGGTTTCACAGATGTGCGGAAACATTACCGAATGAAAATACTCAAAGTATTTTAAGAGATAGTGCCAGTTCAAGGAGTCTATTCCATCACTTTAAGAGTAGTATTTTTGTCGAGATCGGTCCATTCCGGCCAGGTTTTTCAATATACCTCATTAATTTATTTCCAATCTTTATAAATATATTTCTAGCCCTTGTTTTACAGATGTGCGGAAACTTTACCGAATGAAAATACTCAAAGTATTTTAGGAGATAATGCCAGTTCAACGAGTCTATTCCATCAGTTTTAGAGTAGTATTTTTGTCGAGATCGGTTGATTTCGGCCAGGTTTTTCAATATACCTCATTAATTTATTTCCAACCTCTTTATATATTCTAATAACCCTGGTTTCACAGATGTGCGGAAACATTACCGAATGAAAATACTCAAAGGATTTTAAGAGATAGTGCCAGTTCAACGAGTCTATTCCATCACTTTAAGAGTAGTATTTTTGTCGAGATCGGTCCATTCCGGCCAGGTTTTTCAATATCCCTCATTAATTTAGTTCCAATATTTTTATAGCCTGGGTTTCACAGATGTGCTTAAACTTTACCGAACGAAAAAACTCAAAGTATTTTAGGAGATAGTGTTGCCAGTTCAACGAGTCTATTTCATCAGTTTTAAAGTAGTATTTTTGTCGAGATCGGTCCATTTCGGCCTGGTTTTTCAATATACCTCATTAATTTATTTCCATCCTTTTTATATATTCTAATAGCCCTGTTTTTACAGATGTGCAGAAACATTACCGAATGAAAATACTCAAGGTATTTTAAGAGAGAGTGTCAGTTCGACGAGTCTATTCCATCAGTTTTAAAGTAGTATTTTTGTCGAGATCTGTCCATTGCGGCCAGGATTTTCAATATACCTCGTGAATTTATTTCCATCCTTTTTATATATTCTAATAGCCCTGGTTTTACAGATGTGCGGAAACTTCTCCGAATGAAAATACTCATAGTATTTTAGGAGATAATGCCAGTTCAACGAGTCTATTCCATCACTTTTATAGTAGTATTTTTGTCGAGATCGGTCCATTTCGGCCAGGTTTTTCAATATACCTCATTAATTTATTTCCAACCTCTTTATATATTCTAATAACCCTGGTTTCACAGATGTGCGGAAACATTACCGAATGAAAATACTCAAAGTATTTTAAGAGATAGTGCCAGTTCAACGAGTCTATTCCATCACTTTAAGAGTAGTATTTTTGTCGAGATCGGTCCATTTCGGCCAGGTTTTTCAATATACCTCATTATTTTATTTCTAATATTTTTATATATTCAAATAGCCCTGGTTTCAGAGATGTGCGGGAGCATTACCGAATTAAAATACTCAAAGTATTTTAGGAGATAGTGTCAGTTCAACGAGTCTATTCCATCAGTTTTAGAGTAGTATTTTTGTCGAAATCGGTCTATTCCGGCCAGGTTTTTCAATATCCATCATTAATTTAGTTCCAATATTTTTAAATATTCTTATTGCCTTGGTTTCACAGATGTGCTTAAACTTTACCGAATGAAAATACTCAAAGCATTTTAGGAGATAGTGTTGCCAGTTCAACGAGTCTATTCCATCACTTTTAGAGTAGTATTTTTGTCGAGATCGGTCCATTTAGGCCAGGTTTTTCAATATACCTCATGAATTTATTTCCAACCTCTTTATATATTCTGATAGCCCTGGTTTCACAGATGTACGGAAACATTACCGAATGAAAATACTCAAAGTATTTTTGGAGATAGTACCAGTTCAACGAGTCAATCCCATCACTTTTAGAGTAGTATTTTTGTCGAGATCGGTCCATTTCGGCCAGCTTTTTCAATATACCTCATGAATTTATTTCGAACCTCTTTATATATTCTAATAGCCCTGGTTTCACAGATGTGCGGAAACATTACCGAATGAAAATACTCAAAGTATTTTAGGAGATAGCGCCAGTTCAACGAGTCTATTCCATTAGTTTTAAAGTAGTATTTTTGTCGAGATCGGTCCATTTCGGCCAGGTTTTTCAATATGCCTCATTAATTTATTTTCAATCTTTTCATATATTCTACTAGTACTGGTTGCACAGATGTGCGGAAACATTACCGAGTGAAAATACTCAAAGTATTTTAGGAGATAGTGCCAGTTCAACGAGTCTATTCCATCAGTTTTCGAGTAGTATTTTTGTCGATATCGGTCTATTCCGGCCAGGTTTTTCAATATCCGTCATTAATTTAGTTCCAATATTTTTAAATATTCTTATTGCCTTGGTTTTACAGATATGCTTAAACTTTACCGAATGAAAATACTCAAAGCATTTTAGGAGATAGTGCCAGTTCAACGAGTCTATTCCATCACTTTTAGAGTAGTATTTTTGTCGAGATCTGTCCATTGCGGCCAGGATTTTCAATATACCTCGTGAATTTATTTCCATCCTTTTTATATATTCTAATAGCCCTGGTTTTACAGATGTGCGGAAACTTCTCCGAATGAAAATACTCATAGTATTTTAGGAGATAATGCCAGTTCAACGAGTCTATTCCATCACTTTTATAGTAGTATTTTTGTCGAGATCGGTCCATTTCGGCCAGGTTTTTCAATATACCTCATTAATTTATTTCCAACCTCTTTATATATTCTAATAACCCTGGTTTCACAGATGTGCGGAAACATTACCGAATGAAAATACTCAAAGTATTTTAAGAGATAGTGCCAGTTCAACGAGTCTATTCCATCACTTTAAGAGTAGTATTTTTGTCGAGATCGGTCCATTTCGGCCAGGTTTTTCAATATACCTCATTATTTTATTTCTAATATTTTTATATATTCAAATAGCCCTGGTTTCAGAGATGTGCGGGAGCATTACCGAATTAAAATACTCAAAGTATTTTAGGAGATAGTGTCAGTTCAACGAGTCTATTCCATCAGTTTTAGAGTAGTATTTTTGTCGAAATCGGTCTATTCCGGCCAGGTTTTTCAATATCCATCATTAATTTAGTTCCAATATTTTTAAATATTCTTATTGCCTTGGTTTCACAGATGTGCTTAAACTTTACCGAATGAAAATACTCAAAGCATTTTAGGAGATAGTGTTGCCAGTTCAACGAGTCTATTCCATCACTTTTAGAGTAGTATTTTTGTCGAGATCGGTCCATTTAGGCCAGGTTTTTCAATATACCTCATGAATTTATTTCCAACCTCTTTATATATTCTGATAGCCCTGGTTTCACAGATGTACGGAAACATTACCGAATGAAAATACTCAAAGTATTTTTGGAGATAGTACCAGTTCAACGAGTCAATCCCATCACTTTTAGAGTAGTATTTTTGTCGAGATCGGTCCATTTCGGCCAGCTTTTTCAATATACCTCATGAATTTATTTCGAACCTCTTTATATATTCTAATAGCCCTGGTTTCACAGATGTGCGGAAACATTACCGAATGAAAATACTCAAAGTATTTTAGGAGATAGCGCCAGTTCAACGAGTCTATTCCATTAGTTTTAAAGTAGTATTTTTGTCGAGATCGGTCCATTTCGGCCAGGTTTTTCAATATGCCTCATTAATTTATTTTCAATCTTTTCATATATTCTACTAGTACTGGTTGCACAGATGTGCGGAAACATTACCGAGTGAAAATACTCAAAGTATTTTAGGAGATAGTGCCAGTTCAACGAGTCTATTCCATCAGTTTTCGAGTAGTATTTTTGTCGATATCGGTCTATTCCGGCCAGGTTTTTCAATATCCGTCATTAATTTAGTTCCAATATTTTTAAATATTCTTATTGCCTTGGTTTCACAGATATGCTTAAACTTTACCGAATGAAAATACTCAAAGCATTTTAGGAGATAGTGCCAGTTCAACGAGTCTATTCCATCACTTTTAGAGTAGTATTTTTGTCGAGATCGGTCCATTTAGGCCAGGTTTTTCAATATACCTCATGAATTTATTTCCAACCTCTTTATATATTCTGATAGCCATGGTTTCAAAGATGTACGGAAACATTACCGAATGAAAATACTCAAAGTATTTTTGGAGATAGTACCAGTTCAACGAGTCAATCCCATCACTTTTAGAGTAGTATTTTTGTCGAGATCGGTCCATTTCGGCCAGCTTTTTCAATATACCTCATGAATTTATTTCGAACCTCTTTATATATTCTAATAGCCCTGGTTTCACAGATGTACGGAAACATTACCGAGTGAAAATACTCAACGTATTTTAGGAGATAGTGCCAGTTCAACGAGTCTATTCCATCAGTTTTAGAGTAGTATTTTTGTCGAGATCGGTCCATTTCGGCCTGGTTTTTCAATATCCCTCATTAATTTATATAGAACCTTTTTATATATTCTAATAGACCTGGTTTTACAGATGTGCGGAAACGTTACCGAATGAAAATACTCAAAGTATTTTAGTAGATATTGCCAGTTCAACGAGTCTATTCCATTAGTTTTAGAGTAGTATTTTTGTCGAGATCGGTCCATTTCGGACAGGTTTTCCAATATCCCTCATTGATTTATTTCCAATCTTTTTATATATTCTACTAGTCCTGGTTTCAGAGATGTGTTTAAACTTTACCGAATGAAAATACTCAAAGTATTTTAGGAGATCGTGCCAGTGCAACGAGTCTATTCCATCAGTTTTAGAGTAGTATTTTTGTCGAGATCGGTCTATTTCGGCCAGGTTTTTCAATATACCTCATTAATTTATTTATAATCTTTTCATATATTCTACTAGTCCTGGTTGCACAGATGTGCGGAAACATTACCGAGTGAAAATACTCAAAGTATTTTTGGAGATAGTGCCAGTTCAACGAGTCTATTCCATCAGTTTTCGAGTAGTATTTTTGTCGAGATCGGTCCATTTCGGCCAGGTTTTTCAATATACCTCATTAATTTATTTCCAACCTCTTTATATATTCTACTAGCCCTGGTTTCACAGATGTGCGGAAACATTACCGAATGAAAATACTCAAAGTATTTTAGGAGATAGTGCCAGTTCAACGAGTCTATTCCATCAGTTTTAGAGTAGTATTTTTGTCGAAATCGGTCCATTCC
Organism: Ostrea edulis; assembly: GCF_947568905.1. Classification (NCBI taxonomy): domain Eukaryota; kingdom Metazoa; phylum Mollusca; class Bivalvia; order Ostreida; family Ostreidae; genus Ostrea; species Ostrea edulis. Next base: position 3,287,083 of record NC_079172.1, on the reverse strand, counting down.
GGCCAGGTTTTTCAATATCCCTCATTAATTTAGTTCCAATATTTTTATATATTCTTATAGCCTTGGTTTCACAGATGTGCTTAAAGTTTACCGAATGAAAATACTCAAAGTATTTCAGTTGATATTGCCAGTTCAACGAGTCTATTCCATCACTTTTAGAGTAGTATTTTTGTCGAGATCGGTCCATTTCGGCCTGGTTTTTCAATATCCCTCATTAATTTATATAGAACCTTTTTATATATTCTAATAGACGTGGTTTTACAGATGTGCGGAAACGTTACCGAATGAAAATACTCAAAGTATTTTAGAAGATCGTGCCAGTTCAACGAGTCTATTCCATCACTTTTAGAGTAGTATTTTTGTCGAGATCGGTCCATTTCGGCCAGGTTTTTCAATATACCTCATTAATTTATTTCCAACCTCTTTATATATTCTACTAGCCCTGGTTTCACAGATGTGCGGAAACATTACGAATGAAAATACTCAAAGTATTTTAGGAGATAGTGCCAGTTCAACGAGTCTATTCCATCACTTTTAGAGTAGTATTTTTGTCGAGATCTGTCAATTCCGGCGAGGTTTTTCAATATACCTCATTAATTTAGTTCCAATATTTTTACATATTCTTATAGCCTTGGTTTCACAGATGTTCTTAAACTTTACCGAATCAAAATACTCAAAGTATTTTAGGAGATAGTGCCAGTTCAACGACTCTATTTCATCAGTTTTAGAGTAGTATTTTTGTCGAGATCGGTCCATTTCGGCCTGCTTTTTCAATATACCTCATTAATTTATTTCCAAGCTTTTTATATATTCTACTAGCCCTGGTTTTACAGATGTACGGAAAGTTACCGAATGAAAATACTCAAAGTATTTTAGGAGATAGCGCCAGTTCAACGAGTCTATTCCATCAGTTTTAAAGTAGTATTTTTGTCGAGATCGGTCCATTTTGGCCTGGTTTTTCAATATACCTCATTGATTTATTTCCAACCTTTTGTATATTCTAATAGCCCTGGTTTCACAGATGTGCGGAAACATTACCGAATGAAAATACTCAAAGTATTTTTGGAGATAGTGCCAGTTCAACGAATCTATTCCATCAGTTTTAGAGTAGTATTTTTGTCGAGATCGGTCCATTTCGGCCTGCTTTTTCAATATACCTCATTAATTTATTTCCAACTTTTTTATATATTCTAATAGCCCTGGTGTCACAAATGTGCGGAAACATTACCGAATGAAAATACTCAAAGTATTTTAGTAGATAGTGCGAGTTCAACGATTCTATTCCATCAGTTTTAGAGTAATATTTTTGTCGAGATCGGTCCATTTCGACCTGGCTTTTCAATATACCTCATTAATTTATTTCCAACCTCTTTATATATTCTACTAGCCCTGGTTTTACAGATGTGCGGAAACATTACCGAATGAAAATACTCAAAGAATTTTAGGAGATAGCGCAAGTTCAACGAGTCTATTCCATCATTTTTAAAGTAGTATTTTTGTAGAGATCGGTCCATTTCGGCCAGGTTTTTCAATATACCTCATTAATTTAGTTCCAATACTTTTACATATTCTTATAGCCTTGGGTTCACAGATGTTCTTCAACTTTACCGAATGAAAATACTCAAAGTATTTTAGGAGATAGTGCCAGTTCAACGAGTCTATTCCATCAGTTTTAGAGTAGTATTTTTGTCGAGATCGGTCCGTTCGGGCCAGGTTTTTCAATATCCCTCATTAATTTAGTTCCAATACTTTTACATATTCTTATAGCCTTTGGTTCACAGATGTTCTTAAACTTTACCGAATGAAAATACTCAAAGTATTTTGATAGATAGTGCCAGTTCAACGAGTCTATTCCATCAGTTTTAAAGTAGTATTTTTGTCGAGATCGGTCCGTTCGGGCCAGGTTTTTCAATATCCGTCATTAATTTAGTTCCAATATTTTTACATATTCTTATAGCCTTGGGTTCACAGATGTTCTTAAACTTTACCTAATGAAAATACTCAAAGTATTTTGGGAGATAGTGCCAATTCAACGCGTCTATTTCATCAGATTTAGAGTAGTATTTTTGTCGAGATCGGTCCATTTCGGCCAGGTTTTCCAATATACCTCATGAATTTATTTCCATTCTTTTTATATATTCTACTAGCCCTGGTTTTACAAATGTGCGGAAACTTTACCGAATGAAAATACTCAAAGTATTTCAAGAGATAATGCCAGTTCAACGAGTCTATTCCGTCAATTTTAGAGTAGTATTTTTTTCGAGATCGGTCCATTTCGGCCTGGTTCTTTAATATACCTTATTAATTTATTTCCAATATTTTTATATATTCTAATAGCCCTGGTTTCACAGCTGTACAGACACATTACCGAATGAATATACTCAAAGTATTTTACGAGATAGCGCAGTTCAACGAGTCTATTCCATCAGTTTTAAAGTAGTATTTTTGTTGAGATCGGTCCATTTCGGCCAGGTTTTTCAACATACCTCATGAATTTATTTCCAATCTTTTTATATATTCTAATAGCCCTGGTTGTACAGATGTGCGGAAACATTACCGAATGAAAATACTCAAAGTATTTTAGGAGATAGTGTCAGTTCAACGAGTCTATTTCATCAGTTTTAGAGTAGTATTTTTGTCGAGATCGGTACATTTCGGCCAGGTTTTTCAATATACCTCATGAATTTATTTCCAACCTTTTTAAATATTCTAATAGCCCTGGGATTACAGATGTGCGGAAACTTTACCGAATGAAAATACTCAAAGTATTTCAAGAGATAATGCCAGTTCAACGAGTCTATTCCGTCAGTTTTAGAGTAGTATTTTTGTCGAGATCGGTCCATTTCGGACTGGTTTTTTAATATACCTTATTAATTTATTTCCAATATTTTTATATATTCTAATAGCCCTGGTTTCACAGATGTACAGAAACATTACCGAATGAATATACTCAAAGTATTTTAGGAGATTACGCAGTTTAACGAGTCTATTCCATCAGTTTTAAAGTAGTATTTTTGTCGAGATCGGTCAATTTCGGCCAGGTTTTTCAATATACCTCATTAATTTATTTCCAACCTTTTTATATATTCTAATAGCCCTGGTTTTACAGATGTGCGGAAACTTTACCGAATGAAAATACTCAAAGTATTTTAGGAAATAATGCCAGTTCAACGAGTCAATTCGATCAGTTTTAGAGTAGTATTTTTGTCGAGATCGGTCCATTTCGGCCAGGTTTTTCAATATACCTCATTAATTTATTTCCAACCTCTTTATATATTCTAATAGCCCTGGTTTCACAGATGTGCGGAAACATTACTGAATGAAAATACTCAAAGTATTTTAGGAGATAGTGCCAGTTCAACGAGTCTATTCCATCAGTTTTAGAGTAGTATTTTTGTCGAGATCGGTCCATTCCGGCCAGGTTTTTCAATATCCCTCATTAATTTAGTTCCAATATTTTTACATATTCTTATAGCCTTGATTTCACAGATGTGTTTAAACTTTACCGAATGAAAATACTCAAAGTATTTTAGGAGATAGTGCCAGTTCAACGAGTCTATTCCATTAGTTTTAGAGTAGTATTTTTGTCGAGATCGGTCCATTTCGGCCAGGTTTTTCAATATCCCTCATTAATTTATTTCCAATCTTTTTATATATTCTAATAGCCCCAGTTTTACAGATGTGCGGAAACTTTACCGAATGAAAATTCTCAAAGTATTTTAGGAGATAGTGCCAATTCAACGAGTCTATTTCATCAGTTTTAGAGTAATATTTTTGTCGAGATCGGTCCATTTCGGCCAGGTTTTTCAATATACCTCATTAATTTATTTCCAACCTTTTTATATATTCTACTAGCCCTGGTTTTACAAATGTGCGGAAACTTTACCGAATGAAAATACTCAAAGTATTTCAAGAGATAATGCCAGTTCAACGAGTCTATTCCGTCAATTTTAGAGTAGTATTTTTTTCGAGATCGGTCCATTTCGGCCTGGTTCTTTAATATACCTTATTAATTTATTTCCAATATTTTTATATATTCTAATAGCCCTGGTTTCACAGCTGTACAGAAACATTACCGAATGAATATACTCAAAGTATTTTACGAGATAGCGCAGTTCAACGAGTCTATTCCATCAGTTTTAAAGTAGTATTTTTGTCGAGATCGGTCCATTTTTTCAACATACCTCATTAATTTATTTCCAATATTTTTATATATTCTACTAGCCTTGGTTTTACAGATGTGCGGAGACTTTACCGAATGAAAATACTCAAAGTATTTTAGGAGATAATGCCAGTTCAACGAGACTATTTCATCAGTTTTATTGTAGCCTTTTTGTCGAGATCGGTCCATTTCGGCCTGTTTTTCTATATACCTCATCAATTCATTTCCAATATTTTTATATATTCTAATAGCCCTGGTTTCACAGATGTGCGGAAACATTACAGAATGAAAATACTCAAAGTATTTTAGGAGATAGTGCTAGTTCAACGAGTCTATTTCATCAGTTTTAAAGTAGTATTTTTGTCGAGATCGGTCCATTGCGGCTAGGTTTTTCAATATACCTCATTAATTTATTTCCAATCTTTTTATATTATCTACTAAACCTGGTTTTACAGATGTGCGGAAACTTTACCGAATGAAAATACTCAAAGTATTTGAGGAGATAATGCCAGTTCAACGAGTCTATTTCGTCAGTTTTAAAGGAGTATTTTTGTCGAGATCGGTCCATTCCGGCCAGGTTTTTCAATATCTTTCATTAATTTAGTTCCAATCATTTTAAATATTCTACTAGCCCTGGTTTTACAGATTAGCGGAAACTTTACTGAATGAAAATACTCAAAGTATTTGAGGAGATAATGCCAGTTCAACGAGTCTATTTCGTCAGTTTTAGAGTAGTATTTTTATCGAGATCGGTCCATTTCGGCCTGGTTTTTAATATACCTCATTAATTTATTTCCAATATTTTTATATATTCTAATAGCCCTGGTTTTACAGATGTGCGGAAACTTGATCGAATGAAAATACTCAAAGTATTTGAGGAGATAATGCCTGTTCAACGAGTCTATTTCATCAGTTTTAGAGTAGTATTTTTGTCGAGATCGGTCCATTTCGGGCTGGTTTTTCAAACATACATCATTAATTTATTTCCAACCTTTTTATATATTCTAATAACCCTGGTTTCACAAATGTGCGGAAACATTACCGAATGAAAATACTGAAAGTATTTTAGGAGATAGTGCTAGTTCAACGAGTCTATTTCATCAGTTTTAAAGTAGTATTTTTGTCGAGATCGGTTCATTCCGGCTAGGTTTTTCAATATACCTCATTAATTTATTTCCAATCTTTTTATATTATCTACTAGCTCTGGTTTTACAGATGTGCGGAAACTTTACGGAATGAAAATACTCAAAGTATTTTAGTAGATAATGCCAGTTCAACGAGTCTATTTCGTCAGTTTTAGAGTAGTATTTTTGTCGAGATCGGTCCATTCCGGCCAGGTTTTTTAATATCCCTCATTAATTTAGTTCCAATATTTTTACATATTCTTATAGCCTTTGTTTCATAGATGTGCGTAAACTTTACCGAACGAAAATACTCAAAGTATTTGAGGAGATAATGCCAGTTCAACGAGTCTATTTATCAGTTTTAGAGTAGTATTTTTTTCGAGATCGGTCCATTTCGGCGAGGTTTTTCAAATATACATCATTAATTTATTTCCAATATTTTTATATATTCTAATAGCCCTGGTTTTACAGATGTGCGTAAACTTTATCGAATGAAAATACTCAAAATATTTGAGGAGATAATGCCAGTTCAACGAGTCTATTTCATCAGTTTTAAAGTAGTATTTTTGTCGAGATCGGTCCATTTCGGCCAGGTTTTTCAATATACCTCATGAATTTATTTCCAATCTTTTTATATATTCTACTAGCCCTGGTTTTACAGAAAGTATTTTAGGAGATAATGCCAGTTCAACGAGTCTATTTCGTCAGTTTTAAAGAAGTATTTTTGTCGAGATCGGTCCATTCCGGCCAGGTTTTTCAATATCCCTCATTAATTTAGTTCCAATCTTTTTATATATTCTACTAGAAATGGTTTTACAGATGTGCAGAAAGTTTACTGAATGAAAATACTCAAAGTATTTTAGTAGATAATGCCAGTTCAACGAGTCTATTTCGTCAGTTTTAGAGTAGTATTTTTGTCGAGATCGGTCCATTCCGGCCAGGTTTTTCAATATCCCTCATTAATTTAGTTCCAATCTTTTTAAATATTCTTCTAGCCCTGGTTTTACAGATGTGCAGAAACTTTGTCGAATGAAAATACTCAATGTATTTGAGGAGATAATGCCAGTTCAACGAGTCTATTTCGTTAGTTTTAGAGTAGTAGTTTTGTCGAGATCGGGTCCATTTCGGCTTGGTTTTTAATATACTTCATTAATTTATTTCCAATATTTTTATATATTCTACTAGCCCTGGTTTTACAGATGTGCGTAAACTTTATCGAATGAAAATACTCAAAGTATTTGAGGAGATAATGCCAGTTCAACGAGTCTATTTCATCAGTTTTAGAGTAGTATTTTTGTCGAGATCGGTCATTTCGGCCAGGTTTTTCAAATATACATCATTAAATTATTTCCAATCTTTTTATATTATCTACTAGACCTGGTTTTACAGATGTGCGGAAACTTTACCGAATGAAAATACTCAAAGTATTTTAGGAGATAATGCCAGTTCAACGAGTCTATTTCGTCAGTTTTAAAGGAGTATTTTTGTCGAGATCGGTCCATTCCGGTCAGGTTTTTCAATATCTTTCATTAATTTAGTTCCAATCATTTTAAATATTCTACTAGCCCTGGTTTTACAGATTAGCGGAAACTTTACTGAATGAAAATACTCAAAGTATTTGAGGAGATAATGCCAGTTCAACGAGTCTATTTCGTCAGTTTTAGAGTAGTATTTTTATCGAGATCGGTCCATTTCGTCCTGGTTTTTGATATACCTCATTAATTTATTTCCAATATTTTTATATATTCTAATAGCCCTGGTTTTACAGATGTGCGGAAACTTGATCGAATGAAAATACTCAAAGTATTTGAGGAGATAATGCCAGTTCAACGAGTCTATTTCATCAGTTTTAGAATAGTATTTTTGTCGAGATCGGTCCATTTCGCCTGGTTTTTTAATATACCTCATTAATTTATTTCCAATATTTTTATATATTCTAATAGCCCTGGTTTTACAGATGTGCGGAAACTTTATCGAATGAAAATACTCAAGTATTTTGGGAGATAATGCCAGTTCAACGAGTCTATTTCATCAGTTTTAAAGTAGTATTTTTGTCGAGATCGGTCCATTTTGGCCAGGTTTTTCAATATACCTCATTAATTTATTTCCAATCTTTTTATATATTCTACTAGCCCTGGTTTTACAGATGTGCGGAAACTTTACCGAATGAAAATACTCAAAGTATTTTAGGAGATAATGCCAGTTCAACGAGACTATTTATCAGTTTTAGAGTAGTATTTTTTTCGAGATCGGTCCATTTCGGCCTGGTTTTTCAATATACCTCATTAATTTATTTCCAATCCTTTTTTATATTCTACTAGCCCTGGTTTTACAGATGTGCGGAAACTTTACCGAATGAAAATACTCAAAGTATTTGAGGAGATAATGCCAGTTCAACGAGTCTATTTCGTCAGTTTTAAAGTAGTATTTTTGTCGAGATCGGTCCATTCCGGCCAGGTTTTTCAATATCCCTCATTAATTTAGTTCCAATCTTTTTATATATTCTACTAGCCCTGGTTTTACAGATGTGCAGAAACTTTACTGAATGAAAATACTCAAAGTATTTTAGTAGATAATGCCAGTTCAACGAGTCTATTTCGTCAGTTTTAGAGTAGTAGTTTTGTCGAGATCGGTCCATTCCGGCCAGGTTTTTTATATCCCTCATTAATTTAGTTCCAATATTTTTACATATTCTTTATAGCCTTTGTTTCATAGATGTGCGTAAACTTTACCGAACGAAAATACTCAAAGTATTTTAGGAGATAATGCCAGTTCAACGAGTCTATTTCGTTAGTTTTAGAGTAGTAATTTTTTCGAGATCGGTCCATTTCGGCCTGGTTTTTTAATATACCTCATTAATTTATTTCCAATATTTTTATATATTCTAATAGCCCTGGTTTTACAGATGTGCGGAAGCTTTATCGAATGAAAATACTCAAAGTATTTGAGGAGATAATGCCAGTTCAACGAGTCTATTTATCAGTTTTAGAGTAGTATTTTTGTCGAGATCGGTCCATTTCGGCGAGGTTTTTCAAATATACATCATTAATTTATTTCCAATATTTTTATATATTCTAATAGCCTGGTTTTACAGATGTGCGGAAACTTTATCGAATGAAAATACTCAAAGTATTTGAGGAGATAATGCCAGTTCAACGAGTCTATTTCGTCAGTTTTAAAGTAGTATTTTTGTCGAGATCGGTCCATTCCGGCCAGGTTTTTCAATATCCCTCATTAATTTAATTCCAATATTTTTATATATTCTACTAGCCCTGGTTTTACAGATGTGCGGAAACTTTACCGAATGAAAATACTCAAAGTATTTTAGGAGATAATGCCAGTTCAACGAGTCTATTTCGTCAGTTTTAGAGTAGTATTTTTGTCGAGATCGGTCCATTTCGCCTGGTTTTTTAATATACCTCATTAATTTATTTCCAATATTTTTATATATTCTAATAGCCCTGGTTTTACAGATGTGCGGAAACTTTATCGAATGAAAATACTCAAAGTATTTTGGGAGATAATGCAAGTTCAACGAGTCTATTTCATCAGTTTTAAAGTAGTATTTTTGTCGAGATCGGTCCATTTTGGCAAGGTTTTTCAATATACTTCATTAATTTATTTCCAATCTTTTTATATATTCTACTAGCCCTGGTTTTACAGATGTGCGGAAACTTTACCGAATGAAAATACTCAAAGTATTGTAGGAGATAATGCCAGTTCAACGAGACTATTTCGTCAGTTTTAGAGTAGTATTTTTGTCGAGATCGGTCCATTTCGGCCTGGTTTTTCAATATACCTCATTAATTTATTTCCAATCTTTTTATATATTCTACTAGCCCTGGTTTTACAGATGTGCGGAAACTTTACCGAATGAAAATACTCAAAGTATTTTAGGAGATAATGCCATTTCAACGAGACTATTTATCAGTTTTAGAGTAGTATTTTTTTCGAGATCGGTCCATTTCGGCCTGGTTTTTCAATATACCTCATTAATTTATTTCCAATCCTTTTTTATATTCTACTAGCCCTGGTTTTACAGATGTGCGGAAACTTTACCGAATGAAAATACTCAAAGTATTTGAGGAGATAATGCCAGTTCAACGAGTCTATTTCGTCAGTTTTAAAGTAGTATTTTGTCGAGATCGGTCCATTCCGGCCAGGTTTTTCAATATCCCTCATTAATTTAGTTCCAATCTTTTTATATATTCTACTAGCCCTGGTTTTACAGATGTGCAGAAACTTTACTGAATGAAAATACTCAAAGTATTTTAGTAGATAATGCCAGTTCAACGAGTCTATTTCGTCAGTTTTAGAGTAGTAGTTTTGTCGAGATCGGTCCATTCCGGCCAGGTTTTTTAATATCCCTCATTAATTTAGTTCCAATATTTTTACATATTCTTATAGCCTTTGTTTCATAGATGTGCGTAAACTTTACCGAACGAAAATACTCAAAGTATTTTAGGAGATAATGCCAGTTCAACGAGTCTATTTCGTTAGTTTTAGAGTAGTAATTTTTTCGAGATCGGTCCATTTCGGCCTGGTTTTTTAATATACCTCATTAATTTATTTCCAATATTTTTATATATTCTAATAGCCCTGGTTTTACAGATGTGCGGAAGCTTTATCGAATGAAAATACTCAAAGTATTTGAGGAGATAATGCCAGTTCAACGAGTCTATTTATCAGTTTTAGAGTAGTATTTTTGTCGAGATCGGTCCATTTCGGCGAGGTTTTTCAAATATACATCATTAATTTATTTCCAATATTTTTATATATTCTAATAGCCCTGGTTTTACAGATGTGCGGAAACTTTATCGAATGAAAATACTCAAAGTATTTGAGGAGATAATGCCAGTTCAACGAGTCTATTTCGTCAGTTTTAAAGTAGTATTTTTGTCGAGATCGGTCCATTCCGGCCAGGTTTTTCAATATCCCTCATTAATTTAATTCCAATATTTTTATATATTCTACTAGCCCTGGTTTTACAGATGTGCGGAAACTTTACCGAATGAAAATACTCAAAGTATTTTAGGAGATAATGCCAGTTCAACGAGTCTATTTCGTCAGTTTTAGAGTAGTATTTTTGTCGAGATCGGTCCATTTCGCCTGGTTTTTTAATATACCTCATTAATTTATTTCCAATATTTTTATATATTCTAATAGCCCTGGTTTTACAGATGTGCGGAAACTTTATCGAATGAAAATACTCAAAGTATTTTGGGAGATAATGCAAGTTCAACGAGTCTATTTCATCAGTTTTAAAGTAGTATTTTTGTCGAGATCGGTCCATTTTGGCAAGGTTTTTCAATATACTTCATTAATTTATTTCCAATCTTTTTATATATTCTACTAGCCCTGGTTTTACAGATGTGCGGAAACTTTACCGAATGAAAATACTCAAAGTATTGTAGGAGATAATGCCAGTTCAACGAGACTATTTCGTCAGTTTTAGAGTAGTATTTTTGTCGAGATCGGTCCATTTCGGCCTGGTTTTTCAATATACCTCATTAATTTATTTCCAATCTTTTTATATATTCTACTAGCCCTGGTTTTACAGATGTGCGGAAACTTTACCGAATGAAAATACTCAAAGTATTTTAGGAGATAATGCCAGTTCAACGAGACTATTTATCAGTTTTAGAGTAGTATTTTTTTCGAGATCGGTCCATTTCGGCCTGGTTTTTCAATATACCTCATTAATTTATTTCCAATCCTTTTTTATATTCTACTAGCCCTGGTTTTACAGATGTGCGGAAACTTTACCGAATGAAAATACTCAAAGTATTTGAGGAGATAATGCCAGTTCAACGAGTCTATTTCGTCAGTTTTAAAGTAGTATTTTTGTCGAGATCGGTCCATTCCGGCCAGGTTTTTCAATATCCCTCATTAATTTAGTTCCAATCTTTTTATATATTCTACTAGCCCTGGTTTTACAGATGTGCAGAAACTTTACTGAATGAAAATACTCAAAGTATTTTAGTAGATAATGCCAGTTCAACGAGTCTATTTCGTCAGTTTTAGAGTAGTAGTTTTGTCGAGATCGGTCCATTCCGGCCAGGTTTTTTAATATCCCTCATTAATTTAGTTCCAATATTTTTACATATTCTTATAGCCTTTGTTTCATAGATGTGCGTAAACTTTACCGAACGAAAATACTCAAAGTATTTTAGGAGATAATGCCAGTTCAACGAGTCTATTTCGTTAGTTTTAGAGTAGTAATTTTTTCGAGATCGGTCCATTTCGGCCTGGTTTTTTAATATACCTCATTAATTTATTTCCAATATTTTTATATATTCTAATAGCCCTGGCTTTACAGATGTGCGGAAGCTTTATCGAATGAAAATACTCAAAGTATTTGAGGAGATAATGCCAGTTCAACGAGTCTATTTATCAGTTTTAGAGTAGTATTTTTGTCGAGATCGGTCCATTTCGGCGAGGTTTTTCAAATATACATCATTAATTTATTTCCAATATTTTTATATATTCTAATAGCCCTGGTTTTACAGATGTGCGGAAACTTTATCGAATGAAAATACTCAAAGTATTTGAGGAGATAATGCCAGTTCAACGAGTCTATTTCGTCAGTTTTAAAGTAGTATTTTTGTCGAGATCGGTCCATTCCGGCCAGGTTTTTCAATATCCCTCATTAATTTAATTCCAATATTTTTATATATTCTACTAGCCCTGGTTTTACAGATGTGCGGAAACTTTACCGAATGAAAATACTCAAAGTATTTTAGGAGATAATGCCAGTTCAACGAGTCTATTTCGTCAGTTTTAGAGTAGTATTTTTGTCGAGATCGGTCCATTTCGCCTGGTTTTTTAATATACCTCATTAATTTATTTCCAATATTTTTATATATTCTAATAGCCCTGGTTTTACAGATGTGCGGAAACTTTATCGAATGAAAATACTCAAAGTATTTTGGGAGATAATGCCAGTTCAACGAGACTATTTCGTCAGTTTTAGAGTAGTATTTTTGTCGAGATCGGTCCATTTCGGCCTGGTTTTTCAATATACCTCATTAATTTATTTCCAATCTTTTTATATATTCTACTAGCCCTGGTTTTACAGATGTGCGGAAACTTTACCGAATGAAAATACTCAAAGTATTTGAGGAGATAATGCCAGTTCAACGAGTCTATTTCGTCAGTTTTAAAGTAGTATTTTTGTCGAGATCGGTCCATTCCGGCCAGGTTTTTCAATATCCCTCATTAATTTAGTTCCAATATTTTTATATATTCTACTAGCCCTGGTTTTACAGATGTGCAGAAACTTTACTGAATGAAAATACTCAAAGTATTTTAGTAGATAATGCCAGTTCAACGAGTCTATTTCGTCAGTTTTAGAGTAGTATTTTTGTCGAGATCGGTCCATTCCGGCCAGGTTTTTTAATATCCCTCATTAATTTAGTTCCAATATTTTTACATATTCTTATAGCCTTTGTTTCATAGATGTGCGTAAACTTTACCGAACGAAAATACTCAAAGTATTTTAGGAGATAATGCCAGTTCAACGAGTCTATTTCGTTAGTTTTAGAGTAGTAATTTTTTCGAGATCGGTCCATTTCGGCCTGGTTTTTTAATATACCTCATTAATTTATTTCCAATATTTTTATATATTCTAATAGCCCTGGTTTTACAGATGTGCGGAAGCTTTATCGAATGAAAATACTCAAAGTATTTGAGGAGATAATGCCAGTTCAACGAGTCTATTTATCAGTTTTAGAGTAGTATTTTTGTCGAGATCGGTCCATTTCGGCGAGGTTTTTCAAATATACCTCATTAATTTATTTCCAATATTTTTATATATTCTAATAGCCCTGGTTTTACAGATGTGCGGAAACTTTATCGAATGAAAATACTCAAAGTATTTGAGGAGATAATGACAGTTCAACGAGTCTATTTCGTCAGTTTTAAAGTAGTATTTTTGTCGAGATCGGTCCATTCCGGCCAGGTTTTCAATATCCCTCATTAATTTAATTCCAATATTTTTATATATTCTACTAGCCCTGGTTTTACAGATGTGCGGAAACTTTACCGAATGAAAATACTCAAAGTATTGTAGGAGATAATGCCAGTTCAACGAGACTATTTCGTCAGTTTTAGAGTAGTATTTTTGTCGAGATCGGTCCATTTCGGCCTGGTTTTTCAATATACCTCATTAATTTATTTCCAATCTTTTTATATATTCTACTAGCCTTGGTTTTACAGATGTGCGGAAACTTTACCGAATGAAAATACTCAAAGTATTTGAGGAGATAATGCCAGTTCAACGAGTCTATTTCGTCAGTTTTAAAGTAGTATTTTTGTCGAGATCGGTCCATTCCGGCCAGGTTTTTCAATATCCCTCATTAATTTAGTTCCAATATTTTTATATATTCTACTAGCCCTGGTTTTACAGATGTGCAGAAACTTTACTGAATGAAAATACTCAAAGTATTTTAGTAGATAATGCCAGTTCAACGAGTCTATGTCGTCAGTTTTAGAGTAGTATTTTTGTCGAGATCGGTCCATTCCGGCCAGGTTTTTTAATATCCCTCATTAATTTAGTTCCAATATTTTTACATATTCTTATAGCCTTTGTTTCATAGATGTGCGTAAACTTTACCGAACGAAAATACTCAAAGTATTTTAGGAGATAATGCCAGTTCAACGAGTCTATTTCGTTAGTTTTAGAGTAGTAATTTTTTCGAGATCGGTCCATTTCGGCCTGGTTTTTTAATATACCTCATTAATTTATTTCCAATATTTTTATATATTCTAATAGCCCTGGTTTTACAGATGTGCGGAAGCTTTATCGAATGAAAATACTCAAAGTATTTGAGGAGATAATGCCAGTTCAACGAGTCTATCTATCAGTTTTAGAGTAGTATTTTTGTCGAGATCGGTCCATTTCGGCGAGGTTTTTCAAATATACCTCATTAATTTATTTCCAATATTTTTATATATTCTAATAGCCCTGGTTTTACAGATGTGCGGAAACTTTATCGAATGAAAATACTCAAAGTATTTGAGGAGATAATGACAGTTCAACGAGTCTATTTCGTCAGTTTTAAAGTAGTATTTTTGTCGAGATCGGTCCATTCCGGCCAGGTTTTTCAATATCCCTCATTAATTTAATTCCAATATTTTTATATATTCTACTAGCCCTGGTTTTACAGATGTGCGGAAACTTTACCGAATGAAAATACTCAAAGTATTTGAGGAGATAATGCCAGTTCAACGAGTCTATTTCGTCAGTTTTAGAGTAGTATTTTTGTCGAGATCGGTCCATTTCGCCTGGTTTTTTAATATACCTCATTAATTTATTTCCAATATTTTTATATATTCTAATAGCCCTGGTTTTACAGATGTGCGGAAACTTTATCGAATGAAAATACTCAAAGTATTTTGGGAGATAATGCCAGTTCAACGAGTCTATTTCATCAGTTTTAAAGTAGTATTTTTGTCGAGATCGGTCCATTTTGGCCAGGTTTTTCAATATACCTCATTAATTTATTTCCAATCTTTTTATATATTCTACTAGCCCTGGTTTTACAGATGTGCGAAAACTTTACCGAATGAAAATACTCAAAGTATTTTGGGAGATAATGCCAGTTCAACGAGACTATTTCGTCAGTTTTAGAGTAGTATTTTTGTCGAGATCGGTCCATTTCGGCCTGGTTTTTCAATATACCTCATTAATTTATTTCCAATCTTTTTATATATTCTACTAGCCCTGGTTTTACAGATGTGCGGAAACTTTACCGAATGAAAATACTCAAAGTATTTGAGGAGATAATGCCAGTTCAACGAGTCTATTTCGTCAGTTTTAAAGTAGTATTTTTGTCGAGATCGGTCCATTCCAGCCAGGTTTTTCAATATCCCTCATTAATTTAGTTCCAATCTTTTTATATATTCTACTAGCCCTGGGTTCACAGATGTGCAGAAACTTTACTGAATGAAAATACTCAAAGTATTTTAGTAGATAATGCCAGTTCAACGAGTCTATTTCGTCAGTTTTAGAGTAGTAGTTTTGTCGAGATCGGTCCATTCCGGCCAGGTTTTTTAATATCCCTCATTAATTTAGTTCCAATATTTTTACATATTCTTATAGCCTTTGTTTCATAGATGTGCGTAAACTTTACCGAACGAAAATACTCAAAGTATTTTAGGAGATAATGCCAGTTCAACGAGTCTATTTCGTTAGTTTTAGAGTAGTAATTTTTTCGAGATCGGTCCATTTCGGCCTGGTTTTTCAATATACCTCATTAATTTATTTCCAATATTTTTATATATTCTAATAGTCCTGGTTTTACAGATGTGCGGAAACTTTACCGAATGAAAATACTCAAAGTATTTTAGGAGATAATGCCAGTTCAACGAGACTATTTCGTCAGTTCTAGAGTAGTATTTTTGTCGAGATCGGTCCATTTCGGCCTGGTTTTTCAATATACCTCATTAATTTATTTCCAATCTTTTTATATATTCTACTAGCCCTGGTTTTACAGATGTGCGGAAACTTTACCGAATGAAAATACTCAAAGTATTTTAGGAGATAATGCCAGTTCAACGATTCTATTTCGTCAGTTTTAGAGTAGTATTTTTGTCGAGATCGGTCCATTTCGGCCTGCTTTTTCAATATACTTCATTAATTTATTTCCAATCTTTTCATATATTCTAATAGCCCTGGTTTTACAGATGTGCGGAAACTTTACCGAATGAAAATACTCAAAGTATTTGAGGAGATAATGCCAGTTCAACGAGTCTATTTCGTCAGTTTTAAAGTAGTATTTTTGTCGAGATCGGTCCATTCCGGCCAGGTTTTTCAATATCCCTCATTAATTTAGTTCCAATCTTTTTATATATTCTACTAGCCCTGGTTTTACAGATGTGCAGAAACTTTACTGAATGAAAATACTCAAAGTATTTTAGTAGATAATGTCAGTTCAACGAGTCTATTTCGTCAGTTTTAGAGTAGTATTTTTGTCGAGATCGGTCCATTCCGGCCAGGTTTTTTAATATCCCTCATTAATTTAGTTCCAATATTTTTACATATTCTTATAGCCTTTGTTTCATAGATGTGCGTAAACTTTACCGAACGAAAATACTCAAAGTATTTTAGGAGATAATGCCAGTTCAACGAGTCTATTTCGTTAGTTTTAGAGTAGTAATTTTTTCGAGATCGGTCCATTTCGGCCTGGTTTTTTAATATACCTCATTAATTTATTTCCAATATTTTTATATATTCTAATAGTCCTGGTTTTACAGATGTGCGGAAACTTTACCGAATGAAAATACTCAAAGTATTTTAGGAGATAATGCCAGTTCAACGAGACTATTTCGTCAGTTTTAGAGTAGTATTTTTGTCGAGATCGGTCCATTTCGGCCTGGTTTTTCAATATACCTCATTAATTTATTTCCAATCTTTTTATATATTCTACTAGCCCTGGTTTTACAGATGTGCGGAAACTTTACCGAATGAAAATACTCAAAGTATTTTAGGAGATAATGCCAGTTCAACGATTCTATTTCGTCAGTTTTAGAGTAGTATTTTTGTCGAGATCGGTCCATTTCGGCCTGCTTTTTCAATATACTTCATTAATTTATTTCCAATCTTTTCATATATTCTAATAGCCCTGGTTTTACAGATGTGCGGAAACTTTACCGAATGAAAATACTCAAAGTATTTGAGGAGATAATGCCAGTTCAACGAGTCTATTTCGTCAGTTTTAAAGTAGTATTTTTGTCGAGATCGGTCCATTCCGGCCAGGTTTTTCAATATCCCTCATTAATTTAGTTCCAATCTTTTTATATATTCTACTAGCCCTGGTTTTACAGATGTGCAGAAACTTTACTGAATGAAAATACTCAAAGTATTTTAGTAGATAATGTCAGTTCAACGAGTCTATTTCGTCAGTTTTAGAGTAGTATTTTTGTCGAGATCGGTCCATTCCGGCCAGGTTTTTTAATATCCCTCATTAATTTAGTTCCAATATTTTTACATATTCTTATAGCCTTTGTTTCATAGATGTGCGTAAACTTTACCGAACGAAAATACTCAAAGTATTTTAGGAGATAATGCCAGTTCAACGAGTCTATTTCGTTAGTTTTAGAGTAGTAATTTTTTCGAGATCGGTCCATTTCGGCCTGGTTTTTTAATATACCTCATTAATTTATTTCCAATATTTTTATATATTCTAATAGCCCTGGTTTTACAGATGTGCGGAAGCTTTATCGAATGAAAATACTCAAAGAATTTGAGGAGATAATGCCAGTTCAACGAGTCTATTTATCAGTTTTTTAGAAGTATTTTTGTCGAGATCGGTCCATTTCGGCGAGGTTTTTCAAATATACATCATTAATTTATTTCCAATATTTTTATATATTCTAATAGCCCTGGTTTTACAGATGTGCGGAAACTTTATCGAATGAAAATACTCAAAGTATTTGAGGAGATAATGCCAGTTCAACGAGTCTATTTCGTCAGTTTTAAAGTAGTATTTTTGTCGAGATCGGTCCATTCCGGCCAGGTTTTTCAATATCCCTCATTAATTTAATTCCAATATTTTTATATATTCTACTAGCCCTGGTTTTACAGATGTGCAGAAACTTTACCGAATGAAAATACTCAAAGTATTTGAGGAGATAATGCCAGTTCAACGAGTCTATTTCGTCAGTTTTAGAGTAGTATTTTTGTCGAGATCGGTCCATTCCGGCCAGGTTTTTTAATATCCCTCATTAATTTAGTTCCAATATTTTTACATATTCTTATAGCCTTTGTTTCATAGATGTGCGTAAACTTTACCGAACGAAAATACTCAAAGTATTTTAGGAGATAATGCCAGTTCAACGAGTCTATTTCGTTAGTTTTAGAGTAGTAATTTTTTCGAGATCGGTCCATTTCGGCCTGGTTTTTTAATATACCTCATTAATTTATTTCCAATATTTTTATATATTCTAATAGCCCTGGTTTTACAGATGTGCGGAAGCTTTATCGAATGAAAATACTCAAAGTATTTGAGGAGATAATGCCAGTTCAACGAGTCTATTTATCAGTTTTTTAGAAGTATTTTTGTCGAGATCGGTCCATTTCGGCGAGGTTTTTCAAATATACATCATTAATTTATTTCCAATATTTTTATATATTCTAATAGCCTTGGTTTTAGAGATGTGCGGAAACTTTATCGAATGAAAATACTCAAAGTATTTGAGGAGATAATGCCAGTTCAACGAGTCTATTTCGTCAGTTTTAAAGTAGTATTTTTGTCGAGATCGGTCCATTCCGGCCAGGTTTTTCAATATCCCTCATTAATTTAATTCCAATATTTTTATATATTCTACTAGCCCTGGTTTTACAGATGTGCGGAAACTTTACCGAATGAAAATACTCAAAGTATTTTAGGAGATAATGCCAGTTCAACGAGTCTATTTCGTCAGTTTTAGAGTAGTATTTTTGTCGAGATCGGTCCATTTCGCCTGGTTTTTTAATATACCTCATTAATTTATTTCCAATATTTTTATATATTCTAATAGCCCTGGTTTTACAGATGTGCGGAAACTTTATCGAATGAAAATACTCAAAGTATTTTGGGAGATAATGCCAGTTCAACGAGTCTATTTCATCAGTTTTAAAGTAGTATTTTTGTCGAGATCGGTCCATTTTGGCCAGGTTTTTCAATATACCTCATTAATTTATTTCCAATCTTTTTATATATTCTACTAGCCCTGGTTTTACAGATGTGCGGAAACTTTACCGAATGAAAATACTCAAAGTATTTTAGGAGATAATGCCAGTTCAACGAGACTATTTCGTCAGTTTTAGAGTAGTATTTTTGTCGAGATCGGTCCATTTCGGCCTGGTTTTTCAATATACCTCATTAATTTATTTCCAATCTTTTTATATATTCTACTAGCCCTGGTTTTACAGATGTGCGGAAACTTTACCGAATGAAAATACTCAAAGTATTTGAGGAGATAATGCCAGTTCAACGAGTCTATTTCGTCAGTTTTAAAGTAGTATTTTTGTCGAGATCGGTCCATTCCGGCCAGGTTTTTCAATATCCCTCATTAATTTAGTTCCAATCTTTTTATATATTCTACTAGCCCTGGTTTCACAGATGTGCAGAATCTTTACTGAATGAAAATACTCAAAGTATTTTAGTAGATAATGCCAGTTCAACGAGTCTATTTCGTCAGTTTTAGAGTAGTATTTTTGTCGAGATCGGTCCATTCCGGCCAGGTTTTTTAATATCCCTCATTAATTTAGTTCCAATATTTTTACATATTCTTATAGCCTTTGTTTCATAGATGTGCGTAAACTTTACCGAACGAAAATACTCAAAGTATTTTAGGAGATAATGCCAGTTCAACGAGTCTATTTCGTTAGTTTTAGAGTAGTAATTTTTTCGAGATCGGTCCATTTCGGCCTGGTTTTTTAATATACCTCATTAATTTATTTCCAATATTTTTATATATTCTAATAGCCCTGGTTTTACAGATGTGCGGAAACTTTATCGAATGAAAATACTCAAAGTATTTTGGGAGATAATGCCAGTTCAACGAGTCTATTTCATCAGTTTTAAAGTAGTATTTTTGTCGAGATCGGTCCATTTTGGCCAGGTTTTTCAATATACCTCAGTAATTTATTTCCAATCTTTTTATATATTCTACTAGCCCTGGTTTTACAGATGTGCGGAAACTTTACCGAATGAAAATACTCAAAGTATTTTAGGAGATAATGCCAGTTCAACGAGACTATTTCGTCAGTTTTAGAGTAGTATTTTTGTCGAGATCGGTCCATTTCGGCCTGGTTTTTCAATATACCTCATTAATTTATTTCCAATCTTTTTATATATTCTACTAGCCCTGGTTTTACAGATGTGCGGAAACTTTACCGAATGAAAATACTCAAAGTATTTTAGGAGATAATGCCAGTTCAACGATTCTATTTCGTCAGTTTTAGAGTAGTATTTTTGTCGAGATCGGTCCATTTCGGCCTGGTTTTTCAATATACCTCATTAATTTATTTCCAATCTTTTTATATATTCTACTAGCCCTGGTTTTACAGATGTGCGGAAACTTTACCGAATGAAAATACTCAAAGTATTTGAGGAGATAATGCCAGTTCAACGAGTCTATTTCGTCAGTTTTAAAGTAGTATTTTTGTCGAGATCGGTCCATTTCGGCCAGGTTTTTCAATATCCCTCATTAATTTAGTTCCAATCTTTTTATATATTCTACTAGCCCTGGTTTCACAGATGTGCAGAATCTTTACTGAATGAAAATACTCAAAGTATTTTAGTAGATAATGCCAGTTCAACGAGTCTATTTCGTCAGTTTTAGAGTAGTATTTTTGTCGAGATCGGTCCATTCCGGCCAGGTTTTTTAATATCCCTCATTAATTTAGTTCCAATATTTTTACATATTCTTATAGCCTTTGTTTCATAGATGTGCGTAAACTTTACCGAACGAAAATACTCAAAGTATTTTAGGAGATAATGCCAGTTCAACGAGTCTATTTCGTTAGTTTTAGAGTAGTAATTTTTTCGAGATCGGTCCATTTCGGCCTGGTTTTTTAATATACCTCATTAATTTATTTCCAATATTTTTATATATTCTAATAGCCCTGGTTTTACAGATGTGCGGAAACTTTATCGAATGAAAATACTCAAAGTATTTTGGGAGATAATGCCAGTTCAACGAGTCTATTTCATCAGTTTTAAAGTAGTATTTTTGTCGAGATCGGTCCATTTTGGCCAGGTTTTTCAATATACCTCAGTAATTTATTTCCAATCTTTTTATATATTCTACTAGCCCTGGTTTTACAGATGTGCGGAAACTTTACCGAATGAAAATACTCAAAGTATTTTAGGAGATAATGCCAGTTCAACGAGACTATTTCGTCAGTTTTAGAGTAGTATTTTTGTCGAGATCGGTCCATTTCGGCCTGGTTTTTCAATATACCTCATTAATTTATTTCCAATCTTTTTATATATTCTACTAGCCCTGGTTTTACAGATGTGCGGAAACTTTACCGAATGAAAATACTCAAAGTATTTTAGGAGATAATGCCAGTTCAACGATTCTATTTCGTCAGTTTTAGAGTAGTATTTTTGTCGAGATCGGTCCATTTCGGCCTGGTTTTTCAATATACCTCATTAATTTATTTCCAATCTTTTTATATATTCTACTAGCCCTGGTTTTACAGATGTGCGGAAACTTTACCGAATGAAAATACTCAAAGTATTTGAGGAGATAATGCCAGTTCAACGAGTCTATTTCGTCAGTTTTAAAGTAGTATTTTTGTCGAGATCGGTCCATTTCGGCCAGGTTTTTCAATATCCCTCATTAATTTAGTTCCAATCTTTTTATATATTCTACTAGCCCTGGTTTCACAGATGTGCAGAATCTTTACTGAATGAAAATACTCAAAGTATTTTAGTAGATAATGCCAGTTCAACGAGTCTATTTCGTCAGTTTTAGAGTAGTATTTTTGTCGAGATCGGTCCATTCCGGCCAGGTTTTTTAATATCCCTCATTAATTTAGTTCCAATATTTTTACATATTCTTATAGCCTTTGTTTCATAGATGTGCGTAAACTTTACCGAACGAAAATACTCAAAGTATTTTAGGAGATAATGCCAGTTCAACGAGTCTATTTCGTTAGTTTTAGAGTAGTAATTTTTTCGAGATCGGTCCATTTCGGCCTGGTTTTTTAATATACCTCATTAATTTATTTCCAATATTTTTATATATTCTAATAGCCCTGGTTTTACAGATGTGCGGAAACTTTATCGAATGAAAATACTCAAAGTATTTTGGGAGATAATGCCAGTTCAACGAGTCTATTTCATCAGTTTTAAAGTAGTATTTTTGTCGAGATCGGTCCATTTTGGCCAGGTTTTTCAATATACCTCAGTAATTTATTTCCAATCTTTTTATATATTCTACTAGCCCTGGTTTTACAGATGTGCGGAAACTTTACCGAATGAAAATACTCAAAGTATTTTAGGAGATAATGCCAGTTCAACGAGACTATTTCGTCAGTTTTAGAGTAGTATTTTTGTCGAGATCGGTCCATTTCGGCCTGGTTTTTCAATATACCTCATATTTATTTCCAATCTTTTTATATATTCTACTAGCCCTGGTTTTACAGATGTGCGGAAACTTTACCGAATGAAAATACTCAAAGTATTTTAGGAGATAATGCCAGTTCAACGATTCTATTTCGTCAGTTTTAGAGTAGTATTTTTGTCGAGATCGGTCCATTTCGGCCTGCTTTTTCAATATACCTCATTAATTTATTTCCAATCTTTTCATATATTCTAATAGCCCTGGTTTTACAGATGTGCGGAAACTTTACCGAATGAAAATACTCAAAGTATTTGAGGAGATAATGCCAGTTCAACGAGTCTATTTCGTCAGTTTTAAAGTAGTATTTTTGTCGAGATCGGTCCATTCCGGCCAGGTTTTTCAATATCCCTCATTAATTTAGTTCCAATCTTTTTATATATTCTACTAGCCCTGGTTTTACAGATGTGCAGAAACTTTACTGAAGGAAAATACTCAAAGTATTTTAGTAGATAATGCCAGTTCAACGAGTCTATTTCGTCAGTTTTAGAGTAGTATTTTTGTCGAGATCGGTCCATTCCGGCCAGGTTTTTTAATATCCCTCATTAATTTAGTTCCAATATTTTTACATATTCTTATAGCCTTTGTTTCATAGATGTGCGTAAACTTTACCGAACGAAAATACTCAAAGTATTTTAGGAGATAATGCCAGTTCAACGAGTCTATTTCGTTAGTTTTAGAGTAGTATTTTTTTCGAGATCGGTCCATTTCGGCCTGGTTTTTTAATATACCTCATTAATTTATTTCCAATATTTTTATATATTCTACTAGCCCTGGTTTCACAGATGTGCAGAAACTTTACTGAATGAAAATACTCAAAGTATTTTAGTAGATAATGCCAGTTCAACGAGTCTATTTCGTCAGTTTTAGAGTAGTATTTTTGTCGAGATCGGTCCATTCCGGCCAGGTTTTTTAATATCCCTCATTAATTTAGTTCCAATATTTTTACATATTCTTATAGCCTTTGTTTCATAGATGTGCGTAAACTTTACCGAACGAAAATACTCAAAGTATTTTAGGAGATAATGCCAGTTCAACGAGTCTATTTCGTTAGTTTTAGAGTAGTAATTTTTTCGAGATCGGTCAATTTCGGCCTGGTTTTTTAATATACCTCATTAATTTATTTCCAATATTTTTATATATTCTAATAGCCCTGGTTTTACAGATGTGCGGAAACTTTATCGAATGAAAATACTCAAAGTATTTGAGGAGATAATGCCAGTTCAACGAGTCTATTTCATCAGTTTTGAAGTAGTATTTTTGTCGAGATCGGTCCATTTTGGCCAGGTTTTTCAATATACCTCAGTAATTTATTTCCAATCTTTTTATATATTCTACTAGCCCTGGTTTTACAGATGTGCGGAAACTTTACCGAATGAAAATACTCAAAGTATTTTAGGAGATAATGCCAGTTCAACGATTCTATTTCGTCAGTTTTAGAGTAGTATTTTTGTCGAGATCTGTCCATTTCGGCCTGCTTTTTCAATATACTTCATTAATTTATTTCCAATCTTTTCATATATTCTAATAGCCCTGGTTTTACAGATGTGCGGAAACTTTACTGAATGAAAATACTCAAAGTATTTGAGGAGATAATGCCAGTTCAACGAGTCTATTTCGTCAGTTTTAAAGTAGTATTTTTGTCGAGATCGGTCCATTCCGGCCAGGTTTTTCAATATCCCTCATTAATTTAGTTCCAATCTTTTTATATATTCTACTAGCCCTGGTTTTACAGATGTGCAGAAACTTTACTGAAGGAAAATACTCAAAGTATTTTAGTAGATAATGCCAGTTCAACGAGTCTATTTCGTCAGTTTTAGAGTAGTATTTTTGTCGAGATCGGTCCATTCCGGCCAGGTTTTTTAATATCCCTCATTAATTTAGTTCCAATATTTTTACATATTCTTATAGCCTTTGTTTCATAGATGTGCGTAAACTTTACCGAACGAAAATACTCAAAGTATTTTAGGAGATAATGCCAGTTCAACGAGTCTATTTCGTTAGTTTTAGAGTAGTAATTTTTTCGAGATCGGTCCATTTCGGCCTGGTTTTTTAATATACCTCATTAATTTATTTCCAATATTTTTATATATTCTAATAGCCCTGGTTTTAGAGATGTGCGGAAGCTTTATCGAATGAAAATACTCAAAGTATTTGAGGAGATAATGCCAGTTCAACGAGTCTATTTCATCAGTTTTAAAGTAGTATTTTTGTCGAGATCGGTCCATTTTGGCCAGGTTTTTCAATATACCTCAGTAATTTATTTCCAATCTTTTTATATATTCTACTAGCCCTGGTTTTACAGATGTGCGGAAACTTTACCGAATGAAAATACACAAAGTATTTTAGGAGATAATGCCAGTTCAACGAGACTATTTCGTCAGTTTTAGAGTAGTATTTTTGTCGAGATCGGTCCATTTCGGCCTGGTTTTTCAATATACCTCATTAATTTATTTCCAATCTTTTTATATATTCTACTAGCCCTGGTTTTACAGATGTGCGGAAACTTTACCGAATGAAAATACTCAAAGTATTTTAGGAGATAATGCCAGTTCAACGATTCTATTTCGTCAGTTTTAGAGTAGTATTTTTGTCGAGATCTGTCATTTCGGCCTGCTTTTTCAATATACTTCATTAATTTATTTCCAATCTTTTCATATATTCTAATAGCCCTGGTTTTACAGATGTGCGGAAACTTTACTGAATGAAAATACTCAAAGTATTTGAGGAGATAATGCCAGTTCAACGAGTCTATTTCGTCAGTTTTAAAGTAGTATTTTTGTCGAGATCGGTCCATTCCGGCCAGGTTTTTCAATATCCCTCATTAATTTAGTTCCAATCTTTTTATATATTCTACTAGCCCTGGTTTTACAGATGTGCAGAAACTTTACTGAATGAAAATACTCAAAGTATTTTAGTAGATAATGCCAGTTCAACGAGTCTATTTCGTCAGTTTTAGAGTAGTATTTTTGTCGAGATCGGTCCATTCCGGCCAGGTTTTTTAATATCCCTCATTAATTTAGTTCCAATATTTTTACATATTCTTATAGCCTTTGTTTCATAGATGTGCGTAAACTTTACCGAACGAAAATACTCAAAGTATTTTAGGAGATAATGCCAGTTCAACGAGTCTATTTCGTTTGTTTTAGAGTAGTAATTTTTTCGAGATCGGTCCATTTCGGCCTGGTTTTTTAATATACCTCATTAATTTATTTCCAATATTTTTATATATTCTAATAGCCCTGGTTTTACAGATGTGCGGAAGCTTTATCGAATGAAAATACTCAAAGTATTTGAGGAGATAATGCCAGTTCAACGAGTCTATTTCATCAGTTTTAAAGTAGTATTTTTGTCGAGATCGGTCCATTTTGGCCAGGTTTTTCAATATACCTCAGTAATTTATTTCCAATCTTTTTATATATTCTACTAGCCCTGGTTTTACAGATGTGCGGAAACTTTACCGAATGAAAATACTCAAAGTATTTGAGGAGATAATGCCAGTTCAACGAGACTATTTCGTCAGTTTTAGAGTAGTATTTTTGTCGAGATCGGTCCATTTCGGCCTGGTTTTTCAATATACCTCATTAATTTATTTCCAATCTTTTTATATATTCTACTAGCCCTGGTTTTACAGATGTGCGGAAACTTTACCGAATGAAAATACTCAAAGTATTTTAGAAGATAATGCCAGTTCAACGATTCTATTTCGTCAGTTTTAGAGTAGTATTTTTGTCGAGATCGGTCCATTTCGGCCTGCTTTTTCAATTTACCTCATTAATTTATTTCCAATCTTTTCATATATTCTAATAGCCCTGGTTTTACAGATGTGCGGAAACTTTACCGAATGAAAATACTCAAAGTATTTGAGGAGATAATGCCAGTTCAACGAGTCTATTTCGTCAGTTTTAGAGTAGTATTTTTGTCGAGATCGGTCCATTCCGGCCAGGTTTTTTAATATCCCTCATTAATTTAGTTCCAATATTTTTACATATTCTTATAGCCTTTGTTTCATAGATGTGCGTAAACTTTACCGAACGAAAATACTCAAAGTATTTTAGGAGATAATGCCAGTTCAACGAGTCTATTTCGTTAGTTTTAGAGTAGTAATTTTTTCGAGATCGGTCCATTTCGGCCTGGTTTTTTAATATACCTCAGTAATTTATTTCCAATATTTTTATATATTCTAATAGCCCTGGTTTTACAGATGTGCGGAAGCTTTATCGAATGAAAATACTCAAAGTATTTGAGGAGATAATGCCAGTTCAACGAGTCTATTTCATCAGTTTTAAAGTAGTATTTTTGTCGAGATCGGTCCATTTTGGCCAGGTTTTTCAATATACCTCAGTAATTTATTTCCAATCTTTTTATATATTCTACTAGCCCTGGTTTTACAGATGTGCGGAAACTTTACCGAATGAAAATACTCAAAGTATTTTAGGAGATAATGCCAGTTCAACGAGACTATTTCGTCAGTTTTAGAGTAGTATTTTTGTCGAGATCGGTCCATTTCGGCCTGGTTTTTCAATATACCTCATTAATTTATTTCCAATCTTTTTATATATTCTACTAGCCCTGGTTTTACAGATGTGCGGAAACTTTACCGAATGAAAATACTCAAAGTATTTTAGAAGATAATGCCAGTTCAACGATTCTATTTCGTCAGTTTTAGAGTAGTATTTTTGTCGAGATCGGTCCATTTCGGCCTGCTTTTTCAATATACCTCATTAATTTATTTCCAATCTTTTCATATATTCTAATAGCCCTGGTTTTACAGATGTGCGGAAACTTTACCGAATGAAAATACTCAAAGTATTTGAGGAGATAATGCCAGTTCAACGAGTCTATTTCGTCAGTTTTAAAGTAGTATTTTTGTCGAGATCGGTCCATTCCGGCCAGGTTTTTCAATATCCCTCATTAATTTAGTTCCAATCTTTTTATATATTCTACTAGCCCTGGTTTTACAGATGTGCAGAAACTTTACTGAAGGAAAATACTCAAAGTATTTTAGTAGATAATGCCAGTTCAACGAGTCTATTTCGTCAGTTTTAGAGTAGTATTTTTGTCGAGATCGGTCCATTCCGGCCAGGTTTTTTAATATCCCTCATTAATTTAGTTCCAATATTTTTACATATTCTTATAGCCTTTGTTTCATAGATGTGCGTAAACTTTACCGAACGAAAATACTCAAAGTATTTTAGGAGATAATGCCAGTTCAACGAGTCTATTTCGTTAGTTTTAGAGTAGTAATTTTTTCGAGATCGGTCCATTTCGGCCTGGTTTTTTAATATACCTCATTAATTTATTTCCAATATTTTTATATATTCTACTAGCCCTGGTTTCACAGATGTGCAGAAACTTTACTGAATGAAAATACTCAAAGTATTTTAGTAGATAATGCCAGTTCAACGAGTCTATTTCGTCAGTTTTAGAGTAGTATTTTTGTCGAGATCGGTCCATTCCGGCCAGGTTTTTTAATATCCCTCATTAATTTAGTTCCAATATTTTTACATATTCTTATAGCATTTGTTTCATAGATGTGCGTAAACTTTACCGAACGAAAATACTCAAAGTATTTTAGGAGATAATGCCAGTTCAACGAGTCTATTTCGTTAGTTTTAGAGTAGTAATTTTTTCGAGATCGGTCCATTTCGGCCTGGTTTTTTAATATACCTCATTAATTTATTTCCAATATTTTTATATATTCTAATAGCCCTGGTTTTACAGATGTGCGGAAACTTTACCGAATGAAAATACTCAAAGTATTTTAGGAGATAATGCCAGTTCAACGATTCTATTTCGTCAGTTTTAGAGTAGTATTTTTGTCGAGATCTGTCCATTTCGGCCTGCTTTTTCAATATACTTCATTAATTTATTTCCAATCTTTTCATATATTCTAATAGCCCTGGTTTTACAGATGTGCGGAAACTTTACTGAATGAAAATACTCAAAGTATTTGAGGAGATAATGCCAGTTCAACGAGTCTATTTCGTCAGTTTTAAAGTAGTATTTTTGTCGAGATCGGTCCATTCCGGCCAGGTTTTTCAATATCCCTCATTAATTTAGTTCCAATCTTTTTATATATTCTACTAGCCCTGGTTTTACAGATGTGCAGAAACTTTACTGAATGAAAATACTCAAAGTATTTTAGTAGATAATGCCAGTTCAACGAGTCTATTTCGTCAGTTTTAGAGTAGTATTTTTGTCGAGATCGGTCCATTCCGGCCAGGTTTTTTAATATCCCTCATTAATTTAGTTCCAATATTTTTACATATTCTTATAGCCTTTGTTTCATAGATGTGCGTAAACTTTACCGAACGAAAATACTCAAAGTATTTTAGGAGATAATGCCAGTTCAACGAGTCTATTTCGTTAGTTTTAGAGTAGTAATTTTTTCGAGATCGGTCCATTTCGGCCTGGTTTTTTAATATACCTCATTAATTTATTTCCAATATTTTTATATATTCTAATAGCCCTGGTTTTACAGATGTGCGGAAACTTTACCGAATGAAAATACTCAAAGTATTTTAGGAGATAATGCCAGTTCAACGATTCTATTTCGTCAGTTTTAGAGTAGTATTTTTGTCGAGATCTGTCCATTTCGGCCTGCTTTTTCAATATACTTCATTAATTTATTTCCAATCTTTTCATATATTCTAATAGCCCTGGTTTTACAGATGTGCGGAAACTTTACTGAATGAAAATACTCAAAGTATTTGAGGAGATAATGCCAGTTCAACGAGTCTATTTCGTCAGTTTTAAAGTAGTATTTTTGTCGAGATCGGTCCATTCCGGCCAGGTTTTTCAATATCCCTCATTAATTTAGTTCCAATCTTTTTATATATTCTACTAGCCCTGGTTTTACAGATGTGCAGAAACTTTACTGAAGGAAAATACTCAAAGTATTTTAGTAGATAATGCCAGTTCAACGAGTCTATTTCGTCAGTTTTAGAGTAGTATTTTTGTCGAGATCGGTCCATTCCGGCCAGGTTTTTTAATATCCCTCATTAATTTAGTTCCAATATTTTTACATATTCTTATAGCCTTTGTTTCATAGATGTGCGTAAACTTTACCGAACGAAAATACTCAAAGTATTTTAGGAGATAATGCCAGTTCAACGAGTCTATTTCGTTAGTTTTAGAGTAGTAATTTTTTCGAGATCGGTCCATTTCGGCCTGGTTTTTTAATATACCTCATTAATTTATTTCCAATATTTTTATATATTCTAATAGCCCTGGTTTTACAGATGTGCGGAAGCTTTATCGAATGAAAATACTCAAAGTATTTGAGGAGATAATGCCAGTTCAACGAGTCTATTTCATCAGTTTTAAAGTAGTATTTTTGTCGAGATCGGTCCATTTTGGCCAGGTTTTTCAATATACCTCAGTAATTTATTTCCAATCTTTTTATATATTCTACTAGCCCTGGTTTTACAGATGTGCGGAAACTTTACCGAATGAAAATACTCAAAGTATTTTAGGAGATAATGCCAGTTCAACGAGACTATTTCGTCAGTTTTAGAGTAGTATTTTTGTCGAGATCGGTCCATTTCGGCCTGGTTTTTCAATATACCTCATTAATTTATTTCCAATCTTTTTATATATTCTACTAGCCCTGGTTTTACAGATGTGCGGAAACTTTACCGAATGAAAATACTCAAAGTATTTTAGAAGATAATGCCAGTTCAACGATTCTATTTCGTCAGTTTTAGAGTAGTATTTTTGTCGAGATCGGTCCATTTCGGCCTGCTTTTTCAATATACCTCATTAATTTATTTCCAATCTTTTCATATATTCTAATAGCCCTGGTTTTACAGATGTGCGGAAACTTTACCGAATGAAAATACTCAAAGTATTTGAGGAGATAATGCCAGTTCAACGAGTCTATTTCGTCAGTTTTAAAGTAGTATTTTTGTCGAGATCGGTCCATTCCGGCCAGGTTTTTCAATATCCCTCATTAATTTAGTTCCAATCTTTTTATATATTCTACTAGCCCTGGTTTTACAGATGTGCAGAAACTTTACTGAAGGAAAATACTCAAAGTATTTTAGTAGATAATGCCAGTTCAACGAGTCTATTTCGTCAGTTTTAGAGTAGTATTTTTGTCGAGATCGGTCCATTCCGGCCAGGTTTTTTAATATCCCTCATTAATTTAGTTCCAATATTTTTACATATTCTTATAGCCTTTGTTTCATAGATGTGCGTAAACTTTACCGAACGAAAATACTCAAAGTATTTTAGGAGATAATGCCAGTTCAACGAGTCTATTTCGTTAGTTTTAGAGTAGTAATTTTTTCGAGATCGGTCCATTTCGGCCTGGTTTTTTAATATACCTCATTAATTTATTTCCAATATTTTTATATATTCTACTAGCCCTGGTTTCACAGATGTGCAGAAACTTTACTGAATGAAAATACTCAAAGTATTTTAGTAGATAATGCCAGTTCAACGAGTCTATTTCGTCAGTTTTAGAGTAGTATTTTTGTCGAGATCGGTCCATTCCGGCCAGGTTTTTTAATATCCCTCATTAATTTAGTTCCAATATTTTTACATATTCTTATAGCCTTTGTTTCATAGATGTGCGTAAACTTTACCGAACGAAAATACTCAAAGTATTTTAGGAGATAATGCCAGTTCAACGAGTCTATTTCGTTAGTTTTAGAGTAGTAATTTTTTCGAGATCGGTCCATTTCGGCCTGGTTTTTTAATATACCTCATTAATTTATTTCCAATATTTTTATATATTCTAATAGCCCTGGTTTTACAGATGTGCGGAAACTTTATCGAATGAAAATACTCAAAGTATTTGAGGAGATAATGCCAGTTCA
Organism: Ostrea edulis; assembly: GCF_947568905.1. NCBI lineage: Eukaryota > Metazoa > Mollusca > Bivalvia > Ostreida > Ostreidae > Ostrea > Ostrea edulis. The sequence goes on along the minus strand of NC_079172.1, from coordinate 3,255,854 downwards.
ACGAGTCTATTTCATCAGTTTTGAAGTAGTATTTTTGTCGAGATCGGTCCATTTTGGCCAGGTTTTTCAATATACCTCAGTAATTTATTTCCAATCTTTTTATATATTCTACTAGCCCTGGTTTTACAGATGTGCGGAAACTTTACCGAATGAAAATACTCAAAGTATTTTAGGAGATAATGCCAGTTCAACGAGACTATTTCGTCAGTTTTAGAGTAGTATTTTTGTCGAGATCGGTCCATTTCGGCCTGCTTTTTCAATATACCTCATTAATTTATTTCCAATCTTTTCATATATTCTAATAGCCCTGGTTTTACAGATGTGCGGAAACTTTACCGAATGAAAATACTCAAAGTATTTGAGGAGATAATGCCAGTTCAACGAGTCTATTTCGTCAGTTTTAAAGTAGCATTTTTGTCGAGATCGGTCCATTCCGGCCAGGTTTTTCAATATCCCTCATTAATTTAGTTCCAATCTTTTTATATATTCTACTAGCCCTGGTTTTACAGATGTGCAGAAACTTTACTGAAGGAAAATACTCAAAGTATTTTAGTAGATAATGCCAGTTCAACGAGTCTATTTCGTCAGTTTTAGAGTAGTATTTTTGTCGAGATCGGTCCATTCCGGCCAGGTTTTTTAATATCCCTCATTAATTTAGTTCCAATATTTTTACATATTCTTATAGCCTTTGTTTCATAGATGTGCGTAAACTTTACCGAACGAAAATACTCAAAGTATTTTAGGAGATAATGCCAGTTCAACGAGTCTATTTCGTTAGTTTTAGAGTAGTAATTTTTTCGAGATCGGTCCATTTCGGCCTGGTTTTTTAATATACCTCATTAATTTATTTCCAATATTTTTATATATTCTACTAGCCCTGGTTTCACAGATGTGCAGAAACTTTACTGAATGAAAATACTCAAAGTATTTTAGTAGATAATGCCAGTTCAACGAGTCTATTTCGTCAGTTTTAGAGTAGTATTTTTGTCGAGATCGGTCCATTCCGGCCAGGTTTTTTAATATCCCTCATTAATTTAGTTCCAATATTTTTACATATTCTTATAGCCTTTGTTTCATAGATGTGCGTAAACTTTACCGAACGAAAATACTCAAAGTATTTTAGGAGATAATGCCAGTTCAACGAGTCTATTTCGTTAGTTTTAGAGTAGTAATTTTTTCGAGATCTGTCCATTTCGGCCTGGTTTTTTAATATACCTCATTAATTTATTTCCAATATTTTTATATATTCTAATAGCCCTGGTTTTACAGATGTGCGGAAACTTTATCGAATGAAAATACTCAAAGTATTTGAGGAGATAATGCCAGTTCAAAGAGTCTATTTCATCAGTTTTGAAGTAGTATTTTTGTCGAGATCGGTCCATTTTGGCCAGGTTTTTCAATATACCTCAGTAATTTATTTCCAATCTTTTTATATATTCTACTAGCCCTGGTTTTACAGATGTGCGGAAACTTTACCGAATGAAAATACTCAAAGTATTTTAGGAGATAATGCCAGTTCAACGAGACTATTTCGTCAGTTTTAGAGTAGTATTTTTGTCGAGATCGGTCCATTTCGGCCTGGTTTTTCAATATACCTCATTAATTTATTTCCAATCTTTTTATATATTCTACTAGCCCTGGTTTTACAGATGTGCGGAAACTTTACCGAATGAAAATACTCAAAGTATTTTAGTAGATAATGCCAGTTCAACGAGTCTATTTCGTCAGTTTTAGAGTAGTATTTTTGTCGAGATCGGTCCATTCCGGCCAGGTTTTTTAATATCCCTCATTAATTTAGTTCCAATATTTTTACATATTCTTATAGCCTTTGTTTCATAGATGTGCGTAAACTTTACCGAACGAAAATACTCAAAGTATTTTAGGAGATAATGCCAGTTCAACGAGTCTATTTCGTTAGTTTTAAAGTAGTAATTTTTTCGAGATCGGTCCATTTCGGCCTGGTTTTTTAATATACCTCATTAATTTATTTCCAATATTTTTATATATTCTAATAGCCCTGGTTTTACAGATGTGCGGAAGCTTTATCGAATGAAAATACTCAAAGTATTTGAGGAGATAATGCCAGTTCAACGAGTCTATTTCATCAGTTTTAAAGTAGTATTTTTGTCGAGATCGGTCCATTTTGGCCAGGTTTTTCAATATACCTCAGTAATTTATTTCCAATCTTTTTATATATTCTACTAGCCCTGGTTTTACAGATGTGCGGAAACTTTACCGAATGAAAATACTCAAAGTATTTTAGGAGATAATGCCAGTTCAACGAGACTATTTCGTCAGTTTTAGAGTAGTATTTTTGTCGAGATCGGTCCATTTCGGCCTGGTTTTTCAATATACCTCATTAATTTATTTCCAATCTTTTTATATATTCTACTAGCCCTGGTTTTACAGATGTGCGGAAACTTTACCGAATGAAAATACTCAAAGTATTTTAGAAGATAATGCCAGTTCAACGATTCTATTTCGTCAGTTTTAGAGTAGTATTTTTGTCGAGATCGGTCCATTTCGGCCTGCTTTTTCAATATACCTCATTAATTTATTTCCAATCTTTTCATATATTCTAATAGCCCTGGTTTTACAGATGTGCGGAAACTTTACCGAATGAAAATACTCAAAGTATTTGAGGAGATAATGCCAGTTCAACGAGTCTATTTCGTCAGTTTTAAAGTAGTATTTTTGTCGAGATCGGTCCATTCCGGCCAGGTTTTTCAATATCCCTCATTAATTTAGTTCCAATCTTTTTATATATTCTACTAGCCCTGGTTTTACAGATGTGCAGAAACTTTACTGAAGGAAAATACTCAAAGTATTTTAGTAGATAATGCCAGTTCAACGAGTCTATTTCGTCAGTTTTAGAGTAGTATTTTTGTCGAGATCGGTCCATTCCGGCCAGGTTTTTTAATATCCCTCATTAATTTAGTTCCAATATTTTTACATATTCTTAGAGCCTTTGTTTCATAGATGTGCGTAAACTTTACCGAACGAAAATACTCAAAGTATTTTAGGAGATAATGCCAGTTCAACGAGTCTATTTCGTTAGTTTTAGAGTAGTAATTTTTTCGAGATCGGTCCATTTCGGCCTGGTTTTTTAATATACCTCATTAATTTATTTCCAATATTTTTATATATTCTACTAGCCCTGGTTTCACAGATGTGCAGAAACTTTACTGAATGAAAATACTCAAAGTATTTTAGTAGATAATGCCAGTTCAACGAGTCTATTTCGTCAGTTTTAGAGTAGTATTTTTGTCGAGATCGGTCCATTCCGGCCAGATTTTTTAATATCCCTCATTAATTTAGTTCCAATATTTTTACATATTCTTATAGCCTTTGTTTCATAGATGTGCGTAAACTTTACCGAACGAAAATACTCAAAGTATTTTAGGAGATAATGCCAGTTCAACGAGTCTATTTCGTTAGTTTTAGAGTAGTAATTTTTTCGAGATCGGTCCATTTCGGCCTGGTTTTTTAATATACCTCATTAATTTATTTCCAATATTTTTATATATTCTAATAGCCCTGGTTTTACAGATGTGCGGAAACTTTATCGAATGAAAATACTCAAAGTATTTGAGGAGATAATGCCAGTTCAACGAGTCTATTTCGTCAGTTTTGAAGTAGTATTTTTGTCGAGATCGGTCCATTTTGGCCAGGTTTTTCAATATACCTCAGTAATTTATTTCCAATCTTTTTATATATTCTACTAGCCCTGGTTTTACAGATGTGCGGAAACTTTACCGAATGAAAATACTCAAAGTATTTTAGGAGATAATGCCAGTTCAACGAGACTATTTCGTCAGTTTTAGAGTAGTATTTTTGTCGAGATCGGTCCATTTCGGCCTGCTTTTTCAATATACCTCATTAATTTATTTCCAATCTTTTCATATATTCTAATAGCCCTGGTTTTACAGATGTGCGGAAACTTTACCGAATGAAAATACTCAAAGTATTTGAGGAGATAATGCCAGTTCAACGAGTCTATTTCGTCAGTTTTAAAGTAGTATTTTTGTCGAGATCGGTCCATTCCGGCCAGGTTTTTCAATATCCCTCATTAATTTAGTTCCAATCTTTTTATATATTCTACTAGCCCTGGTTTTACAGATGTGCAGAAACTTTACTGAAGGAAAATACTCAAAGTATTTTAGTAGATAATGCCAGTTCAACGAGTCTATTTCGTCAGTTTTAGAGTAGTATTTTTGTCGAGATCGGTCCATTCCGGCCAGGTTTTTTAATATCCCTCATTAATTTAGTTCCAATATTTTTACATATTCTTATAGCCTTTGTTTCATAGATGTGCGTAAACTTTACCGAACGAAAATACTCAAAGTATTTTAGGAGATAATGCCAGTTCAACGAGTCTATTTCGTTAGTTTTAGAGTAGTAATTTTTTCGAGATCGGTCCATTTCGGCCTGGTTTTTTAATATACCTCATTAATTTATTTCCAATATTTTTATATATTCTAATAGCCCTGGTTTTACAGATGTGCGGAAACTTTATCGAATGAAAATACTCAAAGTATTTGAGGAGATAATGCCAGTTCAAAGAGTCTATTTCATCAGTTTTGAAGTAGTATTTTTGTCGAGATCGGTCCATTTTGGCCAGGTTTTTCAATATACCTCAGTAATTTATTTCCAATCTTTTTATATATTCTACTAGCCCTGGTTTTACAGATGTGCGGAAACTTTACCGAATGAAAATACTCAAAGTATTTTAGGAGATAATGCCAGTTCAACGAGACTATTTCGTCAGTTTTAGAGTAGTATTTTTGTCGAGATCTGTCCATTTCGGCCTGCTTTTTCAATATACTTCATTAATTTATTTCCAATCTTTTCATATATTCTAATAGCCCTGGTTTTACAGATGTGCGGAAACTTTACTGAATGAAAATACTCAAAGTATTTGAGGAGATAATGCCAGTTCAAGGAGTCTATTTCGTCAGTTTTAAAGTAGTATTTTTGTCGAGATCGGTCCATTCCGGCCAGGTTTTTCAATATCCCTCATTAATTTAGTTCCAATCTTTTTATATATTCTACTAGCCCTGGTTTTACAGATGTGCAGAAACTTTACTGAATGAAAATACTCAAAGTATTTTAGTAGATAATGCCAGTTCAACGAGTCTATTTCGTCAGTTTTAGAGTAGTATTTTTGTCGAGATCGGTCCATTCCGGCCAGGTTTTTTAATATCCCTCATTAATTTAGTTCCAATATTTTTACATATTCTTATAGCCTTTGTTTCATAGATGTGCGTAAACTTTACCGAACGAAAATACTCAAAGTATTTTAGGAGATAATGCCAGTTCAACGAGTCTATTTCGTTAGTTTTAGAGTAGTAATTTTTTCGAGATCGGTCCATTTCGGCCTGGTTTTTTAATATACCTCATTAATTTATTTCCAATATTTTTATATATTCTAATAGCCCTGGTTTTACAGATGTGCGGAAGCTTTATCGAATGAAAATACTCAAAGTATTTGAGGAGATAATGCCAGTTCAACGAGTCTATTTATCAGTTTTAGAGTAGTATTTTTGTGGAGATCGGTCCATTTCGGCGAGGTTTTTCAAATATACATCATTAATTTATTTCCAATATTTTTATATATTCTAATAGCCCTGGTTTTACAGATGTGCGGAAACTTTATCGAATGAAAATACTCAAAGTATTTGAGGAGATAATGCCAGTTCAACGAGTCTATTTCGTCAGTTTTAAAGTAGTATTTTTGTCGAGATCGGTCCATTCCGGCCAGGTTTTTCAATATCCCTCATTAATTTAATTCCAATATTTTTATATATTCTACTAGCCCTGGTTTTACAGATGTGCGGAAACTTTACCGAATGAAAATACTCAAAGTATTTGAGGAGATAATGCCAGTTCAACGAGTCTATTTCGTCAGTTTTAGAGTAGTATTTTTGTCGAGATCGGTCCATTTCGCCTGGTTTTTTAATATACCTCATTAATTTATTTCCAATATTTTTATATATTCTAATAGCCCTGGTTTTACAGATGTGCGGAAACTTTATCGAATGAAAATACTCAAAGTATTTTGGGAGATAATGCCAGTTCAACGAGTCTATTTCATCAGTTTTAAAGTAGTATTTTTGTCGAGATCGGTCCATTTTGGCCAGGTTTTTCAATATACCTCATTAATTTATTTCCAATCTTTTTATATATTCTACTAGCCCTGGTTTTACAGATGTGCGGAAACTTTACCGAATGAAAATACTCAAAGTATTTGAGGAGATAATGCCAGTTCAACGAGACTATTTCGTCAGTTTTAGAGTAGTATTTTTGTCGAGATCGGTCCATTTCGGCCTGGTTTTTCAATATACCTCATTAATTTATTTCCAATCTTTTTATATATTCTACTAGCCCTGGTTTTACAGATGTGCGGAAACTTTACCGAATGAAAATACTCAAAGTATTTGAGGAGATAATGCCAGTTCAACGAGTCTATTTCGTCAGTTTTAAAGTAGTATTTTTGTCGAGATCGGTTCATTCCGGCCAGGTTTTTCAATATCCCTCATTAATTTAGTTCCAATATTTTTATATATTCTACTAGCCCTGGTTTCACAGATGTGCAGAAACTTTACTGAATGAAAATACACAAAGTATTTTAGTAGATAATGCCAGTTCAACGAGTCTATTTCGTCAGTTTTAGAGTAGTATTTTTGTCGAGATCGGTCCATTCCGGCCAGGTTTTTTAATATCCCTCATTAATTTAGTTCCAATATTTTTACATATTCTTATAGCCTTTGTTTCATAGATGTGCGTAAACTTTACCGAACGAAAATACTCAAAGTATTTTAGGAGATAATGCCAGTTCAACGAGTCTATTTCGTTAGTTTTAGAGTAGTAATTTTTTCGAGATCGGTCCATTTCGGCCTGGTTTTTTAATATACCTCATTAATTTATTTCCAATATTTTTATATATTCTAATAGCCCTGGTTTTACAGATGTGCGGAAACTTTATCGAATGAAAATACTCAAAGTATTTTGGGAGATAATGCCAGTTCAACGAGTCTATTTCATCAGTTTTAAAGTAGTATTTTTGTCGAGATCGGTCCATTTTGGCCAGGTTTTTCAATATACCTCAGTAATTTATTTCCAATCTTTTTATATATTCTACTAGCCCTGGTTTTACAGATGTGCGGAAACTTTACCGAATGAAAATACTCAAAGTATTTTAGGAGATAATGCCAGTTCAACGAGACTATTTCGTCAGTTTTAGAGTAGTATTTTTGTCGAGATCGGTCCATTTCGGCCTGGTTTTTCAATATACCTCATTAATTTATTTCCAATCTTTTTATATATTCTACTAGCCCTGGTTTTACAGATGTGCGGAAACTTTACCGAATGAAAATACTCAAAGTATTTGAGGAGATAATGCCAGTTCAACGAGACTCTTTCGTCAGTTTTAGAGTAGTATTTTTGTCGAGATCGGTCCATTTCGGCCTGGTTTTTCAATATACCTCATTAATTTATTTCCAATCTTTTTATATATTCTACTAGCCCTGGTTTTACAGATGTGCGGAAACTTTACCGAATGAAAATACTCAAAGTATTTGAGGAGATAATGCCAGTTCAACGAGTCTATTTCGTCAGTTTTAAAGTAGTATTTTTGTCGAGATCGGTTCATTCCGGCCAGGTTTTTCAATATCCCTCATTAATTTAGTTCCAATATTTTTATATATTCTACTAGCCCTGGTTTCACAGATGTGCAGAAACTTTACTGAATGAAAATACTCAAAGTATTTTAGTAGATAATGCCAGTTCAACGAGTCTATTTGGTCAGTTTTAGAGTAGTATTTTTGTCGAGATCGGTCCATTCCGGCCAGGTTTTTTAATATCCCTCATTAATTTAGTTCCAATATTTTTACATATTCTTATAGCCTTTGTTTCATAGATGTGCGTAAACTTTACCGAACGAAAATACTCAAAGTATTTTAGGAGATAATGCCAGTTCAACGAGTCTATTTCGTTAGTTTTAGAGTAGTAATTTTTTCGAGATCGGTCCATTTCGGCCTGGTTTTTTAATATACCTCATTAATTTATTTCCAATCTTTTTATATATTCTACTAGCCCTGGTTTTACAGATGTGCGGAAACTTTATCGAATGAAAATACTCAAAGTATTTTGGGAGATAATGCCAGTTCAACGAGTCTATTTCATCAGTTTTAAAGTAGTATTTTTGTCGAGATCGGTCCATTTTGGCCAGGTTTTTCAATATACCTCAGTAATTTATTTCCAATCTTTTTATATATTCTACTAGCCCTGGTTTTACAGATGTGCGGAAACTTTACCGAATGAAAATACTCAAAGTATTTTAGGAGATAATGCCAGTTCAACGAGACTATTTCGTCAGTTTTAGAGTAGTATTTTTGTCGAGATCGGTCCATTTCGGCCTGGTTTTTCAATATACCTCATTAATTTATTTCCAATCTTTTTATATATTCTACTAGCCCTGGTTTTACAGATGTGCGGAAACTTTACCGAATGAAAATACTCAAAGTATTTTAGGAGATAATGCCAGTTCAACGATTCTATTTGGTCAGTTTTAGAGTAGTATTTTTGTCGAGATCGGTCCATTTCGGCCTGCTTTTTCAATATACCTCATTAATTTATTTCCAATCTTTTCATATATTCTAATAGCCCTGGTTTTACAGATGTGCGGAAACTTTACCGAATGAAAATACTTAAAGTATTTGAGGAGATAATGCCAGTTCAACGAGTCTATTTCGTCAGTTTTAAAGTAGTATTTTTGTCGAGATCGGTCCATTCCGGCCAGGTTTTTCAATATCCCTCATTAATTTAGTTCCAATCTTTTTATATATTCTACTAGCCCTGGTTTTACAGATGTGCAGAAACTTTACTGAAGGAAAATACTCAAAGTATTTTAGTAGATAATGCCAGTTCAACGAGTCTATTTCGTCAGTTTTAGAGTAGTATTTTTGTCGAGATCGGTCCATTCCGGCCAGGTTTTTTAATATCCCTCATTAATTTAGTTCCAATATTTTTACATATTCTTATAGCCTTTGTTTCATAGATGTGCGTAAACTTTACCGAACGAAAATACTCAAAGTATTTTAGGAGATAATGCCAGTTCAACGAGTCTATTTCGTTAGTTTTAGAGTAGTAATTTTTTCGAGATCGGTCCATTTCGGCCTGGTTTTTTAATATACCTCATTAATTTATTTCCAATATTTTTATATATTCTACTAGCCCTGGTTTCACAGATGTGCAGAAACTTTACTGAATGAAAATACTCAAAGTATTTTAGTAGATAATGCCAGTTCAACGAGTCTATTTCATCAGTTTTAAAGTAGTATTTTTGTCGAGATCGGTCCATTTTGGCCAGGTTTTTCAATATACCTCAGTAATTTATTTCCAATCTTTTTATATATTCTACTAGCCCTGGTTTTACAGATGTGCGGAAACTTTATCGAATGAAAATACTCAAAGTATTTTGGGAGATAATGCCAGTTCAACGAGTCTATTTCATCAGTTTTAAAGTAGTATTTTTGTCGAGATCGGTCCATTTTGGCCAGGTTTTTCAATATACCTCAGTAATTTATTTCCAATCTTTTTATATATTCTACTAGCCCTGGTTTTACAGATGTGCGGAAACTTTATCGAATGAAAATACTCAAAGTATTTGAGGAGATAATGCCAGTTCAACGAGTCTATTTATCAGTTTTAAAGTAGTATTTTTGTCGAGATCTGTCCATTTCGGCGAGGTTTTTCAAATATACATCATTAATTTATTTCCAATATTTTTATATATTCTAATAGCCCTGGTTTTACAGATGTGCGGAAACTTTATCGAATGAAAATACTCAAAGTATTTGAGGAGATAATGCCAGTTCAACGAGTCTATTTCGTCAGTTTTAAAGTAGTATTTTTGTCGAGATCGGTCCATTCCGGCCAGGTTTTTCAATATCCCTCATTAATTTAATTCCAATATTTTTATATATTCTACTAGCCCTGGTTTTACAGATGTGCGGAAACTTTACCGAATGAAAATACTCAAAGTATTTTAGGAGATAATGCCAGTTCAACGAGTCTATTTCGTCAGTTTTAGAGTAGTATTTTTGTCGAGATCGGTCCATTTCGCCTGGTTTTTTAATATACCTCATTAATTTATTTCCAATATTTTTATATATTCTAATAACCCTGGTTTTACAGATGTGCGGAAACTTTACCGAATGAAAATACTCAAAGTATTTGAGGAGATAATGCCAGTTCAACGAGTCTATTTCGTCAGTTTTAAAGTAGTATTTTTGTCGAGATCGGTCCATTCCGGCCAGGTTTTTCAATATCCCTCATTAATTTAGTTCCAATCTTTTTATATATTCTACTAGCCCTGGTTTTACAGATGTGCAGAAACTTTACTGAATGAAAATACTCAAAGTATTTTAGTAGATAATGCCAGTTCAACGAGTCTATTTCGTCAGTTTTAGAGTAGTAGTTTTGTCGAGATCAGTCCATTCCGGCCAGGTTTTTTAATATCCCTCATTAATTTAGTTCCAATATTTTTACATATTCTTATAGCCTTTGTTTCATAGATGTGCGTAAACTTTACCGAACGAAAATACTCAAAGTATTTTAGGAGATAATGCCAGTTCAACGAGTCTATTTCGTTAGTTTTAGAGTAGTAATTTTTTCGAGATCGGTCCATTTCGGCCTGGTTTTTTAATATACCTCATTAATTTATTTCCAATATTTTTATATATTCTAATAGCCCTGGTTTTACAGATGTGCGGAAACTTTATCGAATGAAAATACTCAAAGTATTTTGGGAGATAATGCCAGTTCAACGAGTCTATTTCATCAGTTTTAAAGTAGTATTTTTGTCGAGATCGGTCCATTTTGGCCAGGTTTTTCAATATACCTCAGTAATTTATTTCCAATCTTTTTATATATTCTACTAGCCCTGGTTTTACAGATGTGCGGAAACTTTACCGAATGAAAATACTCAAAGTATTTTAGGAGATAATGCCAGTTCAACGAGACTATTTCGTCAGTTTTAGAGTAGTATTTTTGTCGAGATCGGTCCATTTCGGCCTGGTTTTTCAATATACTTCATTAATTTATTTCCAATCTTTTTATATATTCTACTAGCCCTGGTTTTACAGATGTGCGGAAACTTTACCGAATGAAAATACTCAAAGTATTTTAGGAGATAATGCCAGTTCAACGATTCTATTTCGTCAGTTTTAGAGTAGTATTTTTGTCGAGATCGGTCCATTTCGGCCTGCTTTTTCAATATACCTCATTAATTTATTTCCAATCTTTTTATATATTCTAGTAGCCCTGGTTTTACAGATGAGCGGAAACTTTACCGAATGAAAATACTCAATGTATTTGAGGAGATAATGCCAGTTCAACGAGTCTATTTCGTCAGTTTTAAAGTAGTATTTTTGTCGAGATCGGTCCATTCCGGCCAGGTTTTTCAATATCCCTCATTAATTTAGTTCCAATCTTTTTATATATTCTACTAGCCCTGGTTTTACAGATGTGCAGAAACTTTACTGAATGAAAATACTCAAAGTATTTTAGTAGATAATGCCAGTTCAACGAGTCTATTTCGTCAGTTTTAGAGTAGTAGTTTTGTCGAGATCGGTCCATTCCGGCCAGGTTTTTTAATATCCCTCATTAATTTAGTTCCAATATTTTTACATATTCTTATAGCCTTTGTTTCATAGATGTGCGTAAACTTTACCGAACGAAAATACTCAAAGTATTTTAGGAGATAATGCCAGTTCAACGAGTCTATTTCGTTAGTTTTAGAGTAGTAATTTTTTCGAGATCGGTCCATTTCGACCTGGTTTTTTAATATACCTCATTAATTTATTTCCAATCTTTTTATATATTCTAATAGCCCTGGCTTTACAGATGTGCGGAAGCTTTATCGAATGAAAATACTCAAAGTATTTGAGGAGATAATGCCAGTTCAACGAGTCTATTTCATCAGTTTTAAAGTAGTATTTTTGTCGAGATCGGTCCATTTTGGCCAGGTTTTTCAATATACCTCAGTAATTTATTTCCAATCTTTTTATATATTCTACTAGCCCTGGTTTTACAGATGTGCGGAAACTTTACCGAATGAAAATACTCAAAGTATTTTAGGAGATAATGCCAGTTCAACGAGACTATTTCGTCAGTTTTAGAGTAGTATTTTTGTCGAGATCGGTCCATTTCGGCCTGGTTTTTCAATATACCTCATTAATTTATTTCCAATCTTTTTATATATTCTACTAGCCCTGGTTTTACAGATGTGCGGAAACTTTACCGAATGAAAATACTCAAAGTATTTTAGGAGATAATGCCAGTTCAACGATTCTATTTGGTCAGTTTTAGAGTAGTATTTTTGTCGAGATCGGTCCATTTCGGCCTGCTTTTTCAATATACCTCATTAATTTATTTCCAATCTTTTCATATATTCTAATAGCCCTGGTTTTACAGATGTGCGGAAACTTTACCGAATGAAAATACTTAAAGTATTTGAGGAGATAATGCCAGTTCAACGAGTCTATTTCGTCAGTTTTAAAGTAGTATTTTTGTCGAGATCGGTCCATTCCGGCCAGGTTTTTCAATATCCCTCATTAATTTAGTTCCAATCTTTTTATATATTCTACTAGCCCTGGTTTTACAGATGTGCAGAAACTTTACTGAAGGAAAATACTCAAAGTATTTTAGTAGATAATGCCAGTTCAACGAGTCTATTTCGTCAGTTTTAGAGTAGTATTTTTGTCGAGATCGGTCCATTCCGGCCAGGTTTTTTAATATCCCTCATTAATTTAGTTCCAATATTTTTACATATTCTTATAGCCTTTGTTTCATAGATGTGCTTAAACTTTACCGAACGAAAATACTCAAAGTATTTTAGGAGATAATGCCAGTTCAACGAGTCTATTTCGTTAGTTTTAGAGTAGTAATTTTTTCGAGATCGGTCCATTTCGGCCTGGTTTTTTAATATACCTCATTAATTTATTTCCAATATTTTTATATATTCTACTAGCCCTGGTTTCACAGATGTGCAGAAACTTTACTGAATGAAAATACTCAAAGTATTTTAGTAGATAATGCCAGTTCAACGAGTCTATTTCATCAGTTTTAAAGTAGTATTTTTGTCGAGATCGGTCCATTTTGGCCAGGTTTTTCAATATACCTCAGTAATTTATTTCCAATCTTTTTATATATTCTACTAGCCCTGGTTTTACAGATGTGCGGAAACTTTATCGAATGAAAATACTCAAAGTATTTTGGGAGATAATGCCAGTTCAACGAGTCTATTTCATCAGTTTTAAAGTAGTATTTTTGTCGAGATCGGTCCATTTTGGCCAGGTTTTTCAATATACCTCAGTAATTTATTTCCAATCTTTTTATATATTCTACTAGCCCTGGTTTTACAGATGTGCGGAAACTTTATCGAATGAAAATACTCAAAGTATTTGAGGAGATAATGCCAGTTCAACGAGTCTATTTATCAGTTTTAGAGTAGTATTTTTGTCGAGATCTGTCCATTTCGGCGAGGTTTTTCAAATATACATCATTAATTTATTTCCAATATTTTTATATATTCTAATAGCCCTGGTTTTACAGATGTGCGGAAACTTTATCGAATGAAAATACTCAAAGTATTTGAGGAGATAATGCCAGTTCAACGAGTCTATTTCGTCAGTTTTAAAGTAGTATTTTTGTCGAGATCGGTCCATTCCGGCCAGGTTTTTCAATATCCCTCATTAATTTAATTCCAATATTTTTATATATTCTACTAGCCCTGGTTTTACAGATGTGCGGAAACTTTACCGAATGAAAATACTCAAAGTATTTTAGGAGATAATGCCAGTTCAACGAGTCTATTTCGTCAGTTTTAGAGTAGTATTTTTGTCGAGATCGGTCCATTTCGCCTGGTTTTTTAATATACCTCATTAATTTATTTCCAATATTTTTATATATTCTAATAACCCTGGTTTTACAGATGTGCGGAAACTTTACCGAATGAAAATACTCAAAGTATTTGAGGAGATAATGCCAGTTCAACGAGTCTATTTCGTCAGTTTTAAAGTAGTATTTTTGTCGAGATCGGTCCATTCCGGCCAGGTTTTTCAATATCCCTCATTAATTTAGTTCCAATCTTTTTATATATTCTACTAGCCCTGGTTTTACAGATGTGCAGAAACTTTACTGAATGAAAATACTCAAAGTATTTTAGTAGATAATGCCAGTTCAACGAGTCTATTTCGTCAGTTTTAGAGTAGTAGTTTTGTCGAGATCAGTCCATTCCGGCCAGGTTTTTTAATATCCCTCATTAATTTAGTTCCAATATTTTTACATATTCTTATAGCCTTTGTTTCATAGATGTGCGTAAACTTTACCGAACGAAAATACTCAAAGTATTTTAGGAGATAATGCCAGTTCAACGAGTCTATTTCGTTAGTTTTAGAGTAGTAATTTTTTCGAGATCGGTCCATTTCGGCCTGGTTTTTTAATATACCTCATTAATTTATTTCCAATATTTTTATATATTCTAATAGCCCTGGTTTTACAGATGTGCGGAAACTTTATCGAATGAAAATACTCAAAGTATTTTGGGAGATAATGCCAGTTCAACGAGTCTATTTCATCAGTTTTAAAGTAGTATTTTTGTCGAGATCGGTCCATTTTGGCCAGGTTTTTCAATATACCTCAGTAATTTATTTCCAATCTTTTTATATATTCTACTAGCCCTGGTTTTACAGATGTGCGGAAACTTTACCGAATGAAAATACTCAAAGTATTTTAGGAGATAATGCCAGTTCAACGAGACTATTTCGTCAGTTTTAGAGTAGTATTTTTGTCGAGATCGGTCCATTTCGGCCTGGTTTTTCAATATACTTCATTAATTTATTTCCAATCTTTTTATATATTCTACTAGCCCTGGTTTTACAGATGTGCGGAAACTTTACCGAATGAAAATACTCAAAGTATTTTAGGAGATAATGCCAGTTCAACGATTCTATTTCGTCAGTTTTAGAGTAGTATTTTTGTCGAGATCGGTCCATTTCGGCCTGCTTTTTCAATATACCTCATTAATTTATTTCCAATCTTTTTATATATTCTAGTAGCCCTGGTTTTACAGATGAGCGGAAACTTTACCGAATGAAAATACTCAATGTATTTGAGGAGATAATGCCAGTTCAACGAGTCTATTTCGTCAGTTTTAAAGTAGTATTTTTGTCGAGATCGGTCCATTCCGGCCAGGTTTTTCAATATCCCTCATTAATTTAGTTCCAATCTTTTTATATATTCTACTAGCCCTGGTTTTACAGATGTGCAGAAACTTTACTGAATGAAAATACTCAAAGTATTTTAGTAGATAATGCCAGTTCAACGAGTCTATTTCGTCAGTTTTAGAGTAGTAGTTTTGTCGAGATCGGTCCATTCCGGCCAGGTTTTTTAATATCCCTCATTAATTTAGTTCCAATATTTTTACATATTCTTATAGCCTTTGTTTCATAGATGTGCGTAAACTTTACCGAACGAAAATACTCAAAGTATTTTAGGAGATAATGCCAGTTCAACGAGTCTATTTCGTTAGTTTTAGAGTAGTAATTTTTTCGAGATCGGTCCATTTCGGCCTGGTTTTTTAATATACCTCATTAATTTATTTCCAATCTTTTTATATATTCTAATAGCCCTGGCTTTACAGATGTGCGGAAGCTTTATCGAATGAAAATACTTAAAGTATTTGAGGAGATAATGCCAGTTCAACGAGTCTATTTCGTCAGTTTTAAAGTAGTATTTTTGTCGAGATCGGTCCATTCCGGCCAGGTTTTTCAATATCCCTCATTAATTTAGTTCCAATCTTTTTATATATTCTACTAGCCCTGGTTTTACAGATGTGCAGAAACTTTACTGAAGGAAAATACTCAAAGTATTTTAGTAGATAATGCCAGTTCAACGAGTCTATTTCGTCAGTTTTAGAGTAGTATTTTTGTCGAGATCGGTCCATTCCGGCCAGGTTTTTTAATATCCCTCATTAATTTAGTTCCAATATTTTTACATATTCTTATAGCCTTTGTTTCATAGATGTGCGTAAACTTTACCGAACGAAAATACTCAAAGTATTTTAGGAGATAATGCCAGTTCAACGAGTCTATTTCGTTAGTTTTAGAGTAGTAATTTTTTCGAGATCGGTCCATTTCGGCCTGGTTTTTTAATATACCTCATTAATTTATTTCCAATATTTTTATATATTCTACTAGCCCTGGTTTCACAGATGTGCAGAAACTTTACTGAATGAAAATACTCAAAGTATTTTAGTAGATAATGCCAGTTCAACGAGTCTATTTCATCAGTTTTAAAGTAGTATTTTTGTCGAGATCGGTCCATTTTGGCCAGGTTTTTCAATATACCTCAGTAATTTATTTCCAATCTTTTTATATATTCTACTAGCCCTGGTTTTACAGATGTGCGGAAACTTTATCGAATGAAAATACTCAAAGTATTTTGGGAGATAATGCCAGTTCAACGAGTCTATTTCATCAGTTTTAAAGTAGTATTTTTGTCGAGATCGGTCCATTTTGGCCAGGTTTTTCAATATACCTCAGTAATTTATTTCCAATCTTTTTATATATTCTACTAGCCCTGGTTTTACAGATGTGCGGAAACTTTATCGAATGAAAATACTCAAAGTATTTGAGGAGATAATGCCAGTTCAACGAGTCTATTTATCAGTTTTAGAGTAGTATTTTTGTCGAGATCTGTCCATTTCGGCGAGGTTTTTCAAATATACATCATTAATTTATTTCCAATCTTTTTATATATTCTAGTAGCCCTGGTTTTACAGATGAGCGGAAACTTTACCGAATGAAAATACTCAATGTATTTGAGGAGATAATGCCAGTTCAACGAGTCTATTTCGTCAGTTTTAAAGTAGTATTTTTGTCGAGATCGGTCCATTCCGGCCAGGTTTTTCAATATCCCTCATTAATTTAGTTCCAATCTTTTTATATATTCTACTAGCCCTGGTTTTACAGATGTGCAGAAACTTTACTGAATGAAAATACTCAAAGTATTTTAGTAGATAATGCCAGTTCAACGAGTCTATTTCGTCAGTTTTAGAGTAGTAGTTTTGTCGAGATCGGTCCATTCCGGCCAGGTTTTTTAATATCCCTCATTAATTTAGTTCCAATATTTTTACATATTCTTATAGCCTTTGTTTCATAGATGTGCGTAAACTTTACCGAACGAAAATACTCAAAGTATTTTAGGAGATAATGCCAGTTCAACGAGTCTATTTCGTTAGTTTTAGAGTAGTAATTTTTTCGAGATCGGTCCATTTCGGCCTGGTTTTTTAATATACCTCATTAATTTATTTCCAATCTTTTTATATATTCTAATAGCCCTGGCTTTACAGATGTGCGGAAGCTTTATCGAATGAAAATACTCAAAGTATTTGAGGAGATAATGCCAGTTCAACGAGTCTATTTATCAGTTTTAGAGTAGTATTTTTGTCGAGATCGGTCCATTTCGGCGAGGTTTTTCAAATATACATCATTAATTTATTTCCAATATTTTTATATATTCTAATAGCCCTGGTTTTACAGATGTGCGGAAACTTTATCGAATGAAAATACTCAAAGTATTTGAGGAGATAATGCCAGTTCAACGAGTCTATTTCGTCAGTTTTAAAGTAGTATTTTTGTCGAGATCGGTCCATTCCGGCCAGGTTTTTCAATATCCCTCATTAATTTAATTCCAATATTTTTTATATATTCTACTAGCCCTGGTTTTACAGATGTGCGGAAACTTTACCGAATGAAAATACTCAAAGTATTTTAGGAGATAATGCCAGTTCAACGAGTCTATTTCGTCAGTTTTAGAGTAGTATTTTTGTCGAGATCGGTCCATTTCGCCTGGTTTTTTAATATACTTCATTAATTTATTTCCAATATTTTTATATATTCTAATAACCCTGGTTTTACAGATGTGCGGAAACTTTACCGAATGAAAATACTCAAAGTATTTGAGGAGATAATGCCAGTTCAACGAGTCTATTTCGTCAGTTTTAAAGTAGTATTTTTGTCGAGATCGGTCCATTCCGGCCAGGTTTTTCAATATCCCTCATTAATTTAGTTCCAATCTTTTTATATATTCTACTAGCCCTGGTTTTACAGATGTGCAGAAACTTTACTGAATGAAAATACTCAAAGTATTTTAGTAGATAATGCCAGTTCAACGAGTCTATTTCGTCAGTTTTAGAGTAGTATTTTTGTCGAGATCAGTCCATTCCGGCCAGGTTTTTTAATATCCCTCATTAATTTAGTTCCAATATTTTTACATATTCTTATAGCCTTTGTTTCATAGATGTGCGTAAACTTTACCGAACGAAAATACTCAAAGTATTTTAGGAGATAATGCCAGTTCAACGAGTCTATTTCGTTAGTTTTAGAGTAGTAATTTTTTCGAGATCGGTCCATTTCGGCCTGGTTTTTTAATATACCTCATTAATTTATTTCCAATATTTTTATATATTCTAATAGCCCTGGTTTTACAGATGTGCGGAAACTTTATCGAATGAAAATACTCAAAGTATTTTGGGAGATAATGCCAGTTCAACGAGTCTATTTCATCAGTTTTAAAGTAGTATTTTTGTCGAGATCGGTCCATTTTGGCCAGGTTTTTCAATATACCTCATTAATTTATTTCCAATCTTTTTATATATTCTAGTAGCCCTGGTTTTACAGATGAGCGGAAACTTTACCGAATGAAAATACTCAATGTATTTGAGGAGATAATGCCAGTTCAACGAGTCTATTTCGTCAGTTTTAAAGTAGTATTTTTGTCGAGATCGGTCCATTCCGGCCAGGTTTTTCAATATCCCTCATTAATTTAGTTCCAATCTTTTTATATATTCTACTAGCCCTGGTTTTACAGATGTGCAGAAACTTTACTGAATGAAAATACTCAAAGTATTTTAGTAGATAATGCCAGTTCAACGAGTCTATTTCGTCAGTTTTAGAGTAGTAGTTTTGTCGAGATCGGTCCATTCCGGCCAGGTTTTTTAATATCCCTCATTAATTTAGTTCCAATATTTTTACATATTCTTATAGCCTTTGTTTCATAGATGTGCGTAAACTTTACCGAACGAAAATACTCAAAGTATTTTAGGAGATAATGCCAGTTCAACGAGTCTATTTCGTTAGTTTTAGAGTAGTAATTTTTTCGAGATCGGTCCATTTCGGCCTGGTTTTTTAATATACCTCATTAATTTATTTCCAATCTTTTTATATATTCTAATAGCCCTGGCTTTACAGATGTGCGGAAGCTTTATCGAATGAAAATACTCAAAGTATTTGAGGAGATAATGCCAGTTCAACGAGTCTATTTATCAGTTTTAGAGTAGTATTTTTGTCGAGATCGGTCCATTTCGGCGAGGTTTTTCAAATATACATCATTAATTTATTTCCAATATTTTTATATATTCTAATAGCCCTGGTTTTACAGATGTGCGGAAACTTTATCGAATGAAAATACTCAAAGTATTTGAGGAGATAATGCCAGTTCAACGAGTCTATTTCGTCAGTTTTAAAGTAGTATTTTTGTCGAGATCGGTCCATTCCGGCCAGGTTTTTCAATATCCCTCATTAATTTAATTCCAATATTTTTTATATATTCTACTAGCCCTGGTTTTACAGATGTGCGGAAACTTTACCGAATGAAAATACTCAAAGTATTTTAGGAGATAATGCCAGTTCAACGAGTCTATTTCGTCAGTTTTAGAGTAGTATTTTTGTCGAGATCGGTCCATTTCGCCTGGTTTTTTAATATACTTCATTAATTTATTTCCAATATTTTTATATATTCTAATAACCCTGGTTTTACAGATGTGCGGAAACTTTACCGAATGAAAATACTCAAAGTATTTGAGGAGATATTGCCAGTTCAACGAGTCTATTTCGTCAGTTTTAAAGTAGTATTTTTGTCGAGATCGGTCCATTCCGGCCAGGTTTTTCAATATCCCTCATTAATTTATTTCCAATCTTTTTATATATTCTTCTAGCCTTTGTTTCATAGATGTGCGTAAACTTTACCGAACGAAAATACTCAAAGTATTTTAGGAGATAATGCCAGTTCAACGAGTCTATTTCGTTAGTTTTAGAGTAGTAATTTTTTCGAGATCGGTCCATTTCGGCCTGGTTTTTTAATATACCTCATTAATTTATTTCCAATATTTTTATATATTCTAATAGCCCTGGTTTTACAGATGTGCGGAAACTTTATCGAATGAAAATACTCAAAGTATTTTGGGAGATAATGGCCAGTTCAACGAGTCTATTTCATCAGTTTAAAGTAGTATTTTTGTCGAGATCGGTCCATTTTGGCCAGGTTTTTCAATATACCTCAGTAATTTATTTCCAATCTTTTTATATATTCTACTAGCCCTGGTTTTACAGATGTGCGGAAACTTTACCGAATGAAAATACTCAAAGTATTTTAGGAGATAATGCCAGTTCAACGAGACTATTTCGTCAGTTTTAGAGTAGTATTTTTGTCGAGATCGGTCCATTTCGGCCTGGTTTTTCAATATACCTCATTAATTTATTTCCAATCTTTTTATATATTCTACTAGCCCTGGTTTTACAGATGTGCGGAAACTTTACCGAATGAAAATACTCAAAGTATTTTAGGAGATAATGCCAGTTCAACGATTCTATTTGGTCAGTTTTAGAGTAGTATTTTTGTCGAGATCGGTCCATTTCGGCCTGCTTTTTCAATATACCTCATTAATTTATTTCCAATCTTTTTATATATTCTTCTAGCCCTGGTTTTACAGATGTGCGGAAACTTTACCGAATGAAAATACTCAAAGTATTTGAGGAGATAATGCCAGTTCAACGAGTCTATTTCGTCAGTTTTAAAGTAGTATTTTTGTCGAGATCGGTCCATTCCGGCCAGGTTTTTCAATATCCCTCATTAATTTAGTTCCAATCTTTTTATATATTCTACTAGCCCTGGTTTTACAGATGTGCAGAAACTTTACCGAATGAAAATACTCAAAGTATTTTAGTAGATAATGCCAGTTCAACGAGTCTATTTCGTCAGTTTTAGAGTAGTAGTTTTGTCGAGATCGGTCCATTCCGGCCAGGTTTTTTAATATCCCTCATTAATTTAGTTCCAATATTTTTACATATTCTTATAGCCTTTGTTTCATAGATGTGCGTAAACTTTACCGAACGAAAATACTCAAAGTATTTTAGGAGATAATGCCAGTTCAACGAGTCTATTTCGTCAGTTTTAGAGTAGTAATTTTTTCCAGATCGGTCCATTTCGGCCTGGTTTTTTAATATACCTCATTAATTTATTTCCAACCTCTTTATATATTCTAATAGCCCTGGTTTTACAGATGTGCGGAAACTTTATCGAATGAAAATACTCAAAGTATTTTGGGAGATAATGCCAGTTCAACGAGTCTATTTCATCAGTTTTAAAGTAGTATTTTTGTCGAGATCGGTCCATTTTGGCCAGGTTTTTCAATATACCTCAGTAATTTATTTCCAATCTTTTTATATATTCTACTAGCCCTGGTTTTACAGATGTGCTGAAACTTTACCGAATGAAAATCCTCAAAGTATTTGAGGAGATAATGCCAGTTCAACGAGACTATTTCGTCAGTTTTAGAGTAGTATTTTTGTCGAGATCGGTCCATTTCGGCCTGGTTTTTCAATATACCTCATTAATTTAGTTCCAATCTTTTTATATATTCTCATAACCCTGGTGTCACAAATGTGCGGAAACATTACCGAATGAAAATACTCAAAGTATTTTAGGAGATAATGCCAGTTCAACGAGACTATTTCGTCAGTTTTAGAGTGGTATTTTTGTCGAGATCGGTCCATTTCGGCCTGGTTTTTCAATATACCTCATTAATTTATTTCCAATATTTTTATATTATCTACTAGCCCTGGTTTTACAGATGTGCGGAAACTTTACTGAATGAAAATACTCAAAGTATTCTAGGAGATAATGCCAGTTCAACGAGTCTATTTCGTCAGTTTTAGAGTAGTATTTTTGTCGAGATCGGTCCATTTCGGCCTGGTTTTTAATATACCTTATTTATTTATTTCCAATATTTTTATATATTCTAATAGCCCTTGTTTTACAGATGTGCAGAAACTTTGTCGATTGAAAATACACAATGTATTTGAGGAGATAATGCCAGTTCAACGAGTCTATTTCGTCAGTTTTAGAGTAGTAGTTTTGTCGAGATATGTCCATTTCGGCCTGGTTTTTAATATACCTCATTAATTTATTTCCAATATTTTTATATATTCTAATAGCCCTGGTTTTACAGATGTGCGGAACTTTATCGAATGAAAATACTCAAAGTATTTGAGGAGATAATGCCAGTTCAACGAGTCTATTTCATCAGTTTTAGAGTAGTATTTTTGTCGAGATCGGTCCATTTCGGCGAAGTTTTTCAAATATACATCATTAATTTATTTCCAACCTTTTTATATATTCTAATAACCCTGGTTTCACAGATGTGCTGAAACTTTACCGAATGAAAATACTCAAAGTATTTTAGGAGATAATGCCAGTTCAACGAGTCTATTTCGTTAGTTTTAAAGGAGTATTTTTGTCAAGATCGGTCCATTTCGGCCAGGTTTTTCAATATCCTTCATTAATTTAGTTCCAATCTTTTTAAATAGTTTACTAGGCCTGGTTTTACACATTAGCGGAAACT
Source organism: Ostrea edulis (assembly GCF_947568905.1). Lineage (NCBI taxonomy): Eukaryota > Metazoa > Mollusca > Bivalvia > Ostreida > Ostreidae > Ostrea > Ostrea edulis. Next base: position 3,233,107 of record NC_079172.1, on the reverse strand, counting down.
TTACTGAATGAAAATACTCAAAGTATTTTCGGAGATAATGCCAGTTCAACGAGTCTATTTCGTCAGTTTTAGAGTAGTATTTTTGTCGAGATCGGTCCATTTCGGCCAGGTTTTTCAATATCTTTCATTAATTTATTTCCAATCTTTTTATATAATCTACTAGCCCTGGTTTTACAGATGTGCGGAAACTTTACTGAATGAAAATACTCAAAGTATTTTAGGAGATAATGCCAGTTCAACGAGACTATTTCGTCAGTTTTAGAGTAGTATTTTTGTCGAGATCGGTCCATTTCGGCCTGGTTTTTCAATATACCTCATTAATTTATTTCCAATGTCTTTATATTATCTACTAGCCCTGGTTTTACAGATGTGCGGAAACTTTACCGAATGAAAATACTCAAAGTATTTTAGGAGATAATGCCAGTTCAACGAGTCTATTTCGTCAGTTTTAAAGGAGTATTTTTGTCGAGATCGGTCCATTTCGGCCAGGTTTTTCAATATCCTTCATTAATTTAGTTCCAATATTTTTATATATTCTACTAGCCCTGGTTTTACACATTAGCGGAAACTTTACTGAATGAAAATACTCAAAGTATTTGAGGAGATAATGCCAGTTCAACGAGTCTATTTCGTCAGTTTTAGAGTAGTATTTTTGTCGAGATCGGTCCATTTCGGCCTGGTTTTTTAATATACCTTATTTATTTATTTCCAATATTTTTATATATTCTAATAGCCCTGGTTTTACAGATGTGCATAAACTTTGTCGAATGAAAATACTCAATGTATTTGAGGAGATAATGCCAGTTCAACGAGTCTATTTCGTCAGTTTTAGAGTAGCAGTTTTGTCGAGATCGGTCCATTTCGGCCTGGTTTTTAATATACCTCATTAATTTATTTCCAATATTTTTATATATTCTAATAGCCCTGGTTTTACAGATGTGCGGAAACTTTATCGAATGAAAATACTCAAAGTATTTGAGGAGATAATGCCAGTTCAACGAGTCTATTTCATCAGTTTTAGAGTAGCATTTTTGTCGAGATCGGTCCATTTCGGCGAAGTTTTTCAAATATACATCATTAATTTATTTCCAATCTTTTTATATATTCTATTAGCCCTGGTTTTACAGATGTGCAGAAACTTTACCGAAAGAAAATACTCAAAGTATTTTAGGAGATAATGCCAGTTCAACGAGTCTATTTCGTCAGTTTTAGAGTAGTATTTTTGTCGAGATCGGTCCATTTCGGCCTGGGTTTTTAATATACCTCATTAATTTATTTCCAATCTATTTATATATTCTATTAGCCCTGGTTTTACAGATGTGCAGAAACTTTTCCGAATGAAAATACTGAAAGTATTTTAGTAGATAATGCCAGTTCAACGAGTCTATTTCATCAGTTTTAGAGTAGTATTTTTGTCGAGATCGGTCAATTTCGGCGAGGTTTTTCAATATACCTCATTAATTTATTACAAATATTTTTATATATTCTAATAGCACTGGTTTTACAGATGTGCTGAAACTTTACCGAATAAAAATATTCAAAATATTTTAGGAGATAGTGCCAGTTCAACGAGTCTATTTCGTCAGTTTTAGAGTAGTAGTTTTGTCGAGATCGGTCCATTTCGGCCTGATTTTTTAATATACCTCATTAATTTATTTCCAATATTTTTATATATTCTAATAGCCCTGGTTTTACAGATGTGCGGAAACTTTATCGAATGAAAATACTCAAAGTATTTGAGGAGATAATGCCAGTTAAACGAGTCTATTCCATCAGTTTTAGAGTAGTATTTTTGTCGAGATCGGTCAATTTCGGAGAGGTTTTTCAAATATACATCATTAATTTATTTCCAACCTCTTTATATATTCTAATAGCCCTGGCTTCACAGATGTGCGGAAACATTACCGAATGAAAATACTCAAAGTATTTTAGGAGAGAGTGCTACTTCAACGAGTCTATTTCATCAGTTTTAGAGTAGTATTTTTGTCGAGATCGGTCCATTTCGGCGAGGTTTTTTAATATCCCTCATTAATTTATTTCCAACCTTTTTACATATTCTCATAACCCTGGTGTCACAAATGTGCGGAAACATTAAGGAATGCAAATACTCAAAGTATTTTAGGAGATAGTGCCAGTTCAACGAGTCTATTCCATCAGTTTTAAAGTAGTATTTTTGTCGAGATCGGTCCATTCCGGCTAGGTTTTTCAATATACCTCATTAATTTGTTTCCAATCTTTTTATATTATCTACTAGCCCTGGTTTTACAGATGTGCGGAAACTTTACCGAATGAAAATACTCAAAGTATTTTAGGAGATAATGCCACTTCAACGAGTCTATTTCTTCAGTTTTAGAGTAGCATTTTTGTCGAGATCGGTCCATTTCGGCCTGGTTTTTCAATATACCTCATTAATTTATTTCCAATCTTTTTATATATTCTATTAGCCCTGGTTTTGCAGATGTGCAGAAACTTTACCGAATGAAAATACTCAAAGTATTTTAGGAGATAACGCCAGTTCGACGAGTCTATTTCGTCAGTTTTAGAGTAGTATTTTTGTCAAGATCAGTCCATTTCGGCCTGATTTTTTAATATACCTCATTAATTTATTTCCAATATTTTTATATATTCTAATAGCCCTGGTTTTACAGATGTGCGGAAACTTTATCGAATGAAAATACTCAAAGTATTTGAGGAGATAATGCCAGTTCAACGAGTCTATTCCATCAGTTTTAGAGTAGTATTTTTGTCGAGATATATCCATATCGGCAGGTTTTTCAATATACCTCATTAATTTATTCCCAATCGTTTTATGTATTCTAATATCCCTGGTTTAACAGATGTTCGGAAACTTTACCGAATGAAAATACTCAAAGAATTTTAGGAGATAGTGCCAGTTCAACAAGTCTATTCCATCAGTTTTAGAGTAGTATTTTTGTCGAGATATATCCATATCGGCAGGTTTTTCAATATACCTCATTAATTTATTCCCAATCGTTTTATGTATTCTAATAGCCCTGGTTTAACAGATATTCGGAAACTTTACCGAATGAAAATACTCAAAGTATTTTAGGAGATAGTGCCAGTTCAACGAGTCTATTCCATCAGTTTTAGAGTAGTATTTTTGTCGAGATCAGTCCATTTCGGCCAGGTTTTTCAATATACCTCATTAATTTTTTTCCAATCCTTTTATGTTTTCTAATAGCCCTGGTTTAACAGATGTTCGGAAACATTACCGAATGAAAATACTCAAAGTATTTTAGGAGATAGTGCCAGTTCAACGAGTCTATTCCATCAGTTTTAGAGTAGTATTTTTGTCGAGATCGGTCCATTCCGGCCAGTTTTTTCAATATACCTCATTAATTTATTTCCAATCTTTTTATATATTCTAATAGCCCTGGTTTCAGATATGTGCGGAAACTTTACCTAATGAAAATACTGAAAGTATTCTAGGAGATAGTGCCAGTTCAACGAGTCTATTCCATCAGTTTTAGAGTAGTATTTTTGTCGACATCCGTCTATTCCGGCCAGGTTTTTCAATATACCTCATTGATTTATTTCCAATCTTTATATATATTCTAATAGCTCTGTTGTGAAAGATGTGCGTAAACTTTACCGAATAAAAATACTCAAAGTATTTTAGGAGATAATGCCAGTTCAACGAGTCTATTCCATCAGTTTTAGAGTAGTATTTTTGTCGAGATCGGTCCATTCCAGCCAGGTTTTTCAATATACCTCATTAATTTATTACAAATATTTTTATATATTCTAATAGCACTGGTTTTACAGATGTGCTGAAACTTTACCGAATAAAAATACTCAAAAGATTTTAGGAGATAGTGCCAGTTCAACGAGTCGATTTCGTCAGTTTTAGAGTAGTATTTTTGTCGAGATCGGTCCATTCCGGCCAGGTTTTTCAATATACCTCATTAATTTATTTCCAATCTTTTTATATATTCTAATAGCTCTGCTTTCATATATGTCCAGAAAAGTTACTGAATGAAAATACTCAAAGTATTCTAGGAGATAATGCCAGTTCAACGAATCTATTTCATCAGTTTTAGAGTAGTATTTTTGTCGTGATCGGTCCATTCCGGCCAGGTTTTTCAATATACCTCATTAATTTATTCCCAATCTTTTTATATATTCTAATAGCACTGGTTTCTCAAATGTGCGGAAACATTACCGAATGAAAATACTCAAAGTATTTTAGAAGATAGTGCCAGTTCAACGAGTCATTTCCATCAGTTTTAGAGTAGTATTTTTTTCGAGATCAGTCCATTTCGGCCAGGTTTTTCAATATACCTCATTAATTAATTTCCAATCGTTTTATATATTCTAATAGCCTTGGTTTGACGGATGTGAGGAAACATTACCGAATGAAAATACTCAAAGTGTCTTAGAAGATACTGCCAGTTCAACGAGTCTATTCCATCAGTTTCAAATTAGTATTTTTGACGAGATCTGTCCATTTCGGCCAGGTTTTTCAATATACCTCATTAATTCATTCCCAATCTTTTTATATATTCTAATAGCCCTGGTTTCACACATGTCCCGAATTATTACCGAATGAAAATACTCAAAGTATTTTCAGAGATAGTGCCAGTTCAACGAGTCTATTCCATCAGTTTTAGAATAGTATTTTTGTCGAGATCGGTCCATTCCAGCCAGGTTTTTCAATATACCTCATTAATTTATTACAAATATTTTTATATATTCTAATAGCACTGGTTTTACAGATGTGCTGAAACTTTACCGAATAAAAATACTCAAAATATTTTAGGAGATAGTGCCAGTTCAATGAGTCTATTTCGTCAGTTTTAGAGTAGTATTTTTGTCGAGATCGGTCCATTCCGGCTAGGTTTTTCAATATACCTCATTAATTTATTTCCAATCTTTTTATATTATCTACTAGCCCTGGTTTTACAGATGTGCGGAAACTTTACCGAATGAAAATACTCAAAGTATTTTAGGAGATAATGCCAGTTCAACGAGTCTATTTCGTCAGTTTTAAAGGAGTATTTTTGTCGAGATCGGTCCATTTCGGCCAGGTTTTTCAATATCCTTCATTAATTTAGTTCCAATCTTTTTAAATATTCTACTAGCCCTGGTTTTACACATTAGCGGAAACATTATTGAATGAAAATACTCAAAGTATTTTCGGAGATAATGCCAGTTCAACGAGACTATTTCGTCAGTTTTAGAGTAGTATTTTTCTCGAGATCGGTCCATTTCGGCCTGGTTTTTCAATATACCTCATTAATTTATTTCCAATCTTTTTATATATTCTATTAGCCCTGGTTTTACAGATGTGCAGAAACTTTACCGAATGAAAATACTCAAAGTATTTTAGGAGATAAGGCCAGTTCAACGAGTCTATTTCGTCAGTTTTAGAGTAGTATTTTTGTCGAGATCGGTCCATTTCGGCGAGGTTTTTCAAATATACATCATTAATTTATTTTCAACCTCTTTATATATTCTAATAGCCCTGGCTTCACAGATGTGCGGAAACATTACCGAATGAAAATACTCAATGTATTTTAGGAGATAGTGCCAGTTCAACGAGTCTATTCCATCAGTTTTGGAGTAGTATGTTTGTCGAGATATATCCATATCGGCAGGTTTTTCAATATACCTCATTAATTTATTCCCAATCGTTTCATGTATTCTAATAGCCCTGGTTTAACAGATGTTCGGAAACTTTACCGAATGAAAATACTCAAAGTATTTTAGGAGATAGTGCCAGTTCAACGAGTCTATTCCATCAGTTTTAGAGTAGTATTTTTGTCGAGATATATCCATATCGGCAGGTTTTTCAATATACCTCATTAATTTATTCCCAATCGCTTTATGTATTCTAATAGCCCTGGTTTAACAGATGTTCGGAAACTTTACCGAATGAAAATACTCAAAGTATTTTAGGAGATAGTGCCAGTTCAACGAGTCTATTCCATCAGTTTTAGAGTAGTATTTTTGTCGAGATCAGTCCATTTCGGCCAGGTTTTTCAATATACCTCATTAATTTTTTTCCAATCCTTTTATGTTTTCTAATAGCCCTGGTTTAACAGATGTTCGGAAACATTACCGAATGAAAATACTCAAAGTATTTTAGGAGATAGAGCCAGTTCAATGAGTCTATTTCGTCAGTTTTAGAGTAGTATTTTTGTCGAGATCGGTCCATTCCGGCCAGGTTTTTCAATATACCTCATTAATTTATTTCCAATCTTTTGATTTATTCTAATAGCTCTGCTTTCATATATGTCCGGAAAAGTTACTGAATGAAAATACTCAAAGTATTATAGGAGATAATGCCAGGTCAACGAATCTATTTCATCAGTTTTAGAGTAGTATTTTTGTCGTGATCGGTCCATTCCGGCCAGGTTTTTCAATATACCTCATTAATTTATTCCCAATCTTTTTATATATTCTAATATCACTGGTTTCTCAAATGTGCAGAAACATTACCGAATGAAAATACTCAAAGTATTTTAGGAGATAGTGCCAGTTCAACGAGTCATTTCCATCAGTTTTAGAGTAGTATTTTTTTCGAGATCAGTCCATTTCTGCCAGGTTTCTCAATATACCTCATTAATTAATTTCCAATCGTTTTCTATATTCTAATAGCCTTGGTTTGATGGATGTGAGGAAACATTACCGAATAAAAATACTCAAAGTGTCTTAGAAGATAGTGCCAGTTCAACGAGTCTATTCCATCAGTTTCAGATTAGTATTGTTGACGAGATCTGTCCATTTCGGCCAGGTTTTTCAATATACCTCATTAATTCATTCCCAATCTTTTTATATATTCTAATAGCCCTGGTTTCACACATGTCTGGAATTATTACCGAATGAAAATACTCAAAGTATTTTCAGAGATAGTGCCAGTTCAACGAGTCTATTCCATCAGTTTTAGAGTAGTATTTTTGTCAAGATCGGTCCATTTCGGCCAGGTTTTTCAATATACCTCATTAATTTATTTCCAATCTGTTTAAATATTCTAATAGCCCTGGTTTCACAGATGTGCTTAAACTTTACCGAAGGAAAATACTCAAAGTATTTTACGAGATAGTGCCAGTTCAACGAGTCATTTCCATCAGTTCTAGAGTAGTATTTTTGTCGAGATCGGTCCATTCCGGCCAGGTTTTTCAATATACCTATTTAATTTATTACAAATATTTTTATATATTCTAATATCCTTAGTTTCATAGATGTGCGGAAACTTTACCGAATGAAAATACTCAAAGTATTTTAGAAGATAGTGCCAGTTCAACAAGTCTATTCCATCAGTTTTAGAGTAGTATTTTTGTCGAGATCGGTCCATTTCGGCCAGGTTTTTCAATATACCTAATTAACTTATTACAAATATGTTTATCTATTCTAATAGCCCTGGTATTACAAATGTGCGGAAATCTAACCGAATAAAAATACTCAAAGTATTTTAGGAGATAATGCCAGTTCAACGAGTCTATTCCATCAGTTTTAGAGTAGTAGTATTTGTCGAAATCGGTCCATTTCGGCCACGTTTTTCAATATACCTCATTAATTTATTCCCAATCTTTTATATATTCTAATAGCCCTGGTTTCAGATATGTGCGGAAACATTACCGAATGAAAATACTCAAAGTATTTTAGGAGATAGTGCCAGTTCAACGAGTCTATTCCATCAGTTTTAGAGTAGTATTTTTGTCGAGATCGGTCCATTCCGGCCATGTTTTTCAATATACCTCATTAATTTATTTCCAATCTTTTTATATATTTTAATACCCCTGGTTTTATAAATGTGCGGAAACATTACCGAATGAAAATAGTCAAAGTATTTTAGAAGACAGTGCCAGTTCAACGTGTCTATTCCATCAGTTTTAGAGTAGTATTTTTGTCGAGATTGGTCCATTTCGGCCAGGTTTTTCAATATACTTCATTAATTTATTTCCAATCGTTTTCTATATTCTAATAGCCTTGGTTTAACGGATGTGCGGAAACATTACCGAATGAAAATACTCAAAATATTTTAGGAGATAGTGCCAGTTCAACGAGTCTATTCCATCAGTTTTAGAGTAGTATTTTTGTCAAGATCGGTCCATTCCGGCCAGGTTTTTCAATATACCTCATTAAATTATTACCAATCTTTTTATATATTTTAATATCCCTAGTGTCATGGATGTGCAGAAACATTACCGAATGAAAATACTCAAAGTATTTTAGGAGATATTGCCAGTTCAACGAGTCATTTCCATCAGTTTTAGAGTAGTATTTTTTTCGAGATCGGTCCATTCCGGCCAGGTTTTTCAATATACCTCATTAAATTATTCCCAATCTTTTTATATATTCTAATATCCCTAGTGTCATAGATGTGCGGAAACTTTACCGAATGAAAATACTCAAAGTGTTTTAGAAGATAGTGCGAGTTCAACGAGTCTATTCCATCAGTTTTAGAGTAGTATTTTTGTCGAGATCTGTCCATTCCGGCCATGTTTTTCAATATACCTCATTAATTTATTCCCAATCTTTTATATATTTTAATAGTCCTGGTTTCACAAATGTGCGGAAACATTACAGAATGAAAATACTCAAAGTATTTTAGGAGATAGTGTCAGTTCAACGAGTCTATTCCATCAGTTTTAGAGTAGTATTTTTGTCGAGATCGGTCCATTCCGGCCAGGTTTTTCAATATACCTCATTAACTTTTTACAAATATGTTTATATATTCTAATAGCCCTGGTTTTACAGATGTGCAGAAACAGTACCGAATGAAAATACTCAAAGTATTTTAGGAGATAGTGCCAGTTCAACGAGTCTATTCCATCAGTTTTAGAGTAGTATTTTTGTCGAGATCGGTCCATTTCGGCCAGGTTTTTCAATATACCTCATTAATTTATTTTCAATCTGTTTAAATATTCTAATAGCCCTGGTTTCACAGATGTGCGGAAACTTTACCGAAGGAAAATACTCAAAGTATTTTAGGAGATAGTGCCAGTTCAACGAGTCATTTCCATCAGTTCTAGAGTAGTATTTTTGTCGAGATCGGTCCATTCCGGCCAGGTTTTTCAATATACCTCATTAATTTATTACAAATATTTTTATATATTCTAATATCCTTAGTTTCATAGATGTGCGGAAACTTTACCGAATGAAAATACTCAAAGTGTTTTAGAATATAGTGCCAGTTCAACAAGTCTATTCCATCAGTTTTAGAGTAGTATTTTTGTCGAGATCGGTCCATTTCGGCCAGGTTTTTCAATATACCTAATTAACTTATTACATATATGTTTATCTATTCTAATAGCCCTGGTATTACAGATGTGCGGAAATCTTACCGAATAAAAATACTCAAAGTATTTTAGGAGATAATGCCAGTTCAACGAGTCTATTCCATCTGTTTTAGAGTAGTATTTTTTGTCGAAATCGGTCCATTTCGGCCAGGTTTTCCAATATACCTCATTAATTTATTCCCAATCTTTTATATATTCTAATAGCCCTGGTTTCACAAATGTGCGGAAACATTACCGAATGACAATACTCACAGTATTTTAGGAGATAGTGCCAGTTCAACGAGTCTATTCCATCAGTTTTAGAGTAGTATTTTTGTCGAGATCGGTCCATTCCGGCCAGGTTTTTCAATATACCTCATTAAATCATTCCCAATCTTTTTATATATTCTAATATCCGTAGTGTCATAAATGTGCGGAAACTTTACCGAATGAAAATACTCAAAGTGTTTTAGAAGATAGTGCGAGTTCAACGAGTCTATTCCATCAGTTTTAGAGTAGTATTTTTGTCGAGATCTGTCCATTTCGGCCAGGTTTTTCAATATACCTCATTAATTTATTCTAAATCTTTTTATATATTCTAATAGCCCTGGTTTCACACATGTCTGGAATTATTACCCAATGAAAATACTCAAAGTATTTTAGGAGATAGTGCCAGTTCAACGAGTCTATTCCATCAGTTTTAGAGTAGTATTTTTGTCGAGATCGGTCCATTTCGGCCAGGTTTTTCAATATACCTCATTAACTTATTACAAATATGTTTATGTATTCTAATAGCACTGGTTTTACAGATGTGCGGAAACATTACCGAATGAAATTACTCAAAGTATTTTAGGAGATAGTGCCAGTTCAACGAGTCTATTCGATCAGTTTTAGAGTAGTATTTTTGTCAAGATCGGTCCATTTCGGCCAAGTTTTTTAATATACCTCATTAATTTATTACAAATATTTTTATATATTCTAATAGTACTGGTTTTACAGATCTGCGGAAAGGGTACCGAATGAAAATACTGAAAGTATTTTAGGAGTTAGTGCCAGTTCAACGAGTCTATTCCATCACTTTTAGAGTAGTATTTTTGTCGAGATCGGTCCATTTCGGCCAGGTTTTTCAATATACCTCATTAATTTATTTCCAATCTTTTTATATATTCTAATAGCCCTTCTTTCATATATGTTCGGAAAAGTTACTGAAGGAAAATACTCAAAGTATTTTAGGAGATAATGCCAGTTCAACGAGTGTATTTCATCAGTTTTAGAGTAGTATTTTTGTCGAGATTTGTCCATTTCGGCCAGGTTTTTCAATATACCTCATTAATTTATTTCCAATCGTTTTCTATATTCTAATAGCCTTGGTTTAACGGATGTGCTGAAACATTACCGAATGAAAATACTCAAAATATTTTAGGAGATAGTGCCAGTTCAACGAGTCTATTCCATCAGTTTTAGAGTAGTATTTTTGTCGAGATTGGTCCATTTCGGCCAGGTTTTTCAATATACCTCATTAATTTATTTCCAATCGTTTTCTATATTCTAATAGCCTTGGTTTAACGGATGTGCGGAAACATTACCGAATGAAAATACTCAAAGTATTTTAGGAGATAGTGCCAGTTCAACGAGTCTATTCCATCAGTTTTAGAGTAGTATTTTTGTCGAGATCGGTCCATTTCGGCCAGGTTTTTCAATATACCTCATTAACTTATTACAAATATGTTTATGTATTCTAATAGCCCTGGTTTTACAGATGTGCGGAAACATTACCGAATGAAATTACTCAAAGTATTTTTGGAGATAGTGCCAGTTCAACGAGTCTATTCGATCAGTTTTAGAGTAGTATTTTTGTCAAGATCGGTCCATTTCGGCCAAGTTTTTTAATATACCTCATTAATTTATTACAAATATTTTTATATATTCTAATAGTACTGGTTTTACAGATCTGCGGAAAGGGTACCGAATGAAAATACTGAAAGTATTTTAGGAGTTAGTGCCAGTTCAACGAGTTTATTCCATCACTTTCAGAGTAGTATTTTTGTCGAGATCGGTCCATTTCGGCCAGGTTTTTCAATATACCTCATTAATTTATTTCCAATCTTTTTATATATTCTAATAGCCCTTCTTTCATATATGTTCGGAAAAGTTACTGAATGAAAATACTCAAAGTATTTTAGGAGATAATGCCAGTTCAACGAGTGTATTTCATCAGTTTTAGAGTAGTATTTTTGTCGAGATTTGTCCATTTCGGCCAGGTTTTTCAATATATCTCATTAATTTATTTCCAATCGTTTTCTATATTCTAATAGCCTTGGTTTAACGGATGTGCGGAAACATTACCGAATGAAAATCCTCAAAATATTTTAGGAGATAGTGCCAGTTCAACGAGTCTATTCCATCAGTTTTAGAGTAGTATTTTTGTCGAGATTGGTCCATTTCGGCCAGGTTTTTCAATATACCTCATTAATTTATTTCCAATCGTTTTCTATATTCTAATAGCCTTGGTTTAACGGATGTGCGGAAACATTACCGAATGAAAATACTCAAAGTATTTTAGGAGATAGTGCCAGTTCAACGAGTCATTTCCATCAGTTTTAGAGTAGTATTTTTTTCGAGATCGGTCCATTCCGGCCAGGTTTTTCAATATACCTCATTAAATTATTCCCAATCTTTTTATATATTCTAATATCCCTAGTGTCATAGATGTGCGAAAACTTTACGGAATGAAAATACTCAAAGTGTTTTAGAAGATAGTGCGAGTTCAACGGGTCTCTTCCATCAGTTTTAGAGTAGTATTTTTTGTGGAAATCGGTCCATTTCGGCCAGGTTTTTCAATATACCATATTAATTTACTCCAAATCATTTATATATTTTAATAGCCCTGGTTTTACAAATGTGCGGAAACATTACCGAATGAAAATACTGAAAGTATTTTAGGAGATAGTGCCAGTTCAACGAGTCTATTCCATCAGTTTTAGAGTAGTATTTTTGTCGAGATCGGTCCATTCCGTCCATGTTTTTCAATATACCTCATTAATTTATTCCCAATCTTTTATATATTTTAATAGCCCTGGTTTCACAAATGTGCAGAAACATTACAGAATGAAAATACTCAAAGTATTTTAGGAGATAGTGCCAGTTCAACGAGTCTATTCCATCAGTTTTAGAGTAGTATTTTTGTCGAGATCGGTCCATTTCGGCCAGGTTTTTCAATATACCTCATTAATTTATTTTCAATCTGTTTAAATATTCTAATAGCCCTGGTTTCACAGATGTGCGGAAACTTTACCGAATGAAAATACTCAAAGTATTTTAGGAGATAGTGCCAGTTCAACGAGTCATTTCCATCAGTTCTAGAGTAGTATTTTTGTCGAGATCGGTCCATTGCGGCCAGGTTTTTCAATATACCTCATTAATTTATTACAAATATTTTTATATATTCTAATATCCTTAGTTTCATAGATGTGCGGAAACTTTACCGAATGAAAATACTCAAAGTGTTTTAGAAGATAGTGCCAGTTCAACAAGTCTATTCCATCAGTTATAGAGTAGTATTTTTGTCGAGATCGGTCCATTTCGGCCAGGTTTTTCAATATACGTAATTAACTTATTACAAATATGTTTATCTATTCTAATAGCCCTGGTATTACAGATGTGCGGAAATCTTACCGAATAAAAATACTCAAAGTATTTTAGGAGATAATGCCAGTTCAACGAGTCTATTCCATCAGTTTTAGAGTAGTATTATTTGTCGAAATCGGTCCATTTCGGCCAGGTTTTTCAATATACCTCATTAATTTATTCCCAATCTTTTATATATTCTAATAGCCCTGGTTTCAGATATGTGCGGAAACATTACCGAATGAAAATACTGAAAGTGTTTTAGAAGAGAGTGCGAGTTCAACGAGTCTATTCCATCAGTTTTAGAGTAGTATTTTTGTCGAGATCTGTCCATTCCGGCCAGGTTTTTCAATATACCTCATTAATTTATTCCCAATCTTTTATATATTCTAATAGTCCTGGTTTCACAAATGTGCAGAAACATTATAGAATGAAAATACTCAAAGTATTTTAGGAGATAGTGTCAGTTCAACGAGTCTATTCCATCAGTTTTAGAGTAGTATTTTTGTCGAGATCGGTCCATTCCGGCCAGGTTTTTCAATATACCTCATTAACTTTTTACAAATATGTTTATATATTCTAATAGCCCTGGTTTTACAGATGTGCAGAAATAGTACCGAATGAAAATACTCAAAGTATTTTAGGAGATAGTGCCAGTTCAACGAGTCTATTCCATCAGTTTTAGAGTAGTATTTTTGTCGAGATCGGTCCATTTCGGCCAGGTTTTTCAATATACCTCATTAATTTATTTCCAATCTGTTTAAATATTCTAATAGCCCTGGTTTCACAGATGTGCGGAAACTTTACCGAAGGAAAATACTCAAAGTATTTTACGAGATAGTGCCAGTTCAACGAGTCATTTCCATCAGTTCTAGAGTAGTATTTTTGTCCAGATCGGTCCATTCCGGCCAGGTTTTTCAATATACCTCATTAATTTATTACAAATATTTTTATATATTCTAATATCCTTAGTTTCATAGATGTGCGGAAACTTTACCGAATGAAAATACTCAAAGTGTTTTAGAAGATAGTGCCAGTTCAACAAGTCTATTCCATCAGTTTTAGAGTAGTATTTTTGTCGAGATCGGTCCATTTCGGCCAGGTTTTTCAATATACGTAATTAACTTATTACAAATATGTTTATCTATTCTAATAGCCCTGGTATTACAGATGTGCGGAAATCTTACCGAATAAAAATACTCAAAGTATTTTAGGAGATAATGCCAGTTCAACGAGTCTATTCCATCAGTTTTAGAGTAGTATTATTTGTCGAAATCGGTCCATTTCGGCCAGGTTTTTCAATATACCTCATTAATTTATTCCCAATCTTTTATATATTCTAATAGCCCTGGTTTCAGATATGTGCGGAAACATTACCGAATGAAAATACTGAAAGTGTTTTAGAAGAGAGTGCGAGTTCAACGAGTCTATTCCATCAGTTTTAGAGTAGTATTTTTGTCGAGATCTGTCCATTCCGGCCAGGTTTTTCAATATACCTCATTAATTTATTCCCAATCTTTTATATATTCTAATAGTCCTGGTTTCACAAATGTGCAGAAACATTATAGAATGAAAATACTCAAAGTATTTTAGGAGATAGTGTCAGTTCAACGAGTCTATTCCATCAGTTTTAGAGTAGTATTTTTGTCGAGATCGGTCCATTCCGGCCAGGTTTTTCAATATACCTCATTAACTTTTTACAAATATGTTTATATATTCTAATAGCCCTGGTTTTACAGATGTGCAGAAATAGTACCGAATGAAAATACTCAAAGTATTTTAGGAGATAGTGCCAGTTCAACGAGTCTATTCCATCAGTTTTAGAGTAGTATTTTTGTCGAGATCGGTCCATTTCGGCCAGGTTTTTCAATATACCTCATTAATTTATTTCCAATCTGTTTAAATATTCTAATAGCCCTGGTTTCACAGATGTGCGGAAACTTTACCGAAGGAAAATACTCAAAGTATTTTACGAGATAGTGCCAGTTCAACGAGTCATTTCCATCAGTTCTAGAGTAGTATTTTTGTCCAGATTGGTCCATTCCGGCCAGGTTTTTCAATATACCTCATTGATTTATTACAAATATTTTTATATATTCTAATATCCTTAGTTTCATAGATGTGCGGAAACTTTACCGAATGAAAATACTCAAAGTGTTTTAGAAGATAGTGCCAGTTCAACAAGTCTATTCCATCAGTTTTAGAGTAGTATTTTTGTCGAGATCGGTCCATTTCGGCCAGGTTTTTCAATATACGTAATTAACTTATTACAAATATGTTTATCTATTCTAATAGCCCTGGTATTACAGATGTGCGGAAATCTTACCGAATAAAAATACTCAAAGTATTTTAGGAGATAATGCCAGTTCAACGAGTCTATTCCATCAGTTTTAGAGTAGTATTATTTGTCGAAATCGGTCCATTTCGGCCAGGTTTTTCAATATACCTCATTAATTTATTCCCGATCTTTTATATATTCTAATAGCCCTGGTTTCAGATATGTGCGGAAACATTACCGAATGAAAATACTGAAAGTATTTTAGGAGATAGTGCCAGTTCAACGAGTCTATTCCATCAGTTTTAGAGTAGTATTTTTGTCGAGATCGGTCCATTCCGGCCATGTTTTTCAATATACCTCATTAATTTATTTCCAATCTTTTTATATATTTTAATACCCCTGGTTTTACAAATGTGCGGCAACATTACCGAATGAAAATAGTCAAAGTATTTTAGAAGACAGTGCCAGTTCAACGTGTCTATTCCATCAGTTTGAGAGTAGTATTTTTGTCGAGATTGGTCCATTTCGGCCAGGTTTTTCAATATACCTCATTAATTTATTTCCAATCGTTTTATATATTCTAATAGCCTTGGTTTAACGGATGTGCGGAAACATTACCGAATGAAAATACTCAAAATATTTTAGGAGATAGTGCCAGTTCAACGAGTCTATTCCATCAGTTTTAGAGTAGTATTTTTGTCAAGGTCGGTCCATTCCGGCCAGGTTTTTCAATATACCTCATTAAATTATTCCCAATCTTTTTATATATTTTAATATTCCTAATCTCATGGATGTGCGGAAACATTACCGAATGAAAATACTCAAAGTGTTTTAGAAGATAGTGCGAGTTCAACGAGTCTATTCCATCAGTTTTAGAGTAGTATTTTTGTCGAGATCTGTCCATTCCGGCCATGTTTTTCAATATACCTCATTAATTTATTCCCAATCTTTTATATATTCTAATAGTCCTGGTTTCACAAATGTGCGGAAACATTACAGAATGAAAATACTCAAAGTATTTTAGGAGATAGTGTCAGTTCAACGAGTCTATTCCATCAGTTTTAGAGTAGTATTTTTGTCGAGATCGGTCCATTCCGGCCAGGTTTTTCAATATACCTCATTAACTTTTTACAAATATGTTTATATATTCTAATAGCCCTGGTTTTACAGATGTGCAGAAATAGTACCGAATGAAAATACTCAAAGTATTTTAGGAGATAGTGCCAGTTCAACGAGTCTATTCCATCAGTTTTAGAGTAGTATTTTTGTCGAGATCGGTCCATTTCGGCCAGGTTTTTCAATATACCTCATTAATTTATTTCCAATCTGTTTAAATATTCTAATAGCCCTGGTTTCACAGATGTGCGGAAACTTTACCGAAGGAAAATACTCAAAGTCTTTTAGGAGATAGTGCCAGTTCAACGAGTCATTTCCATCAGTTCTAGAGTAGTATTTTTGTCGAGATCGGTCCATTCCGGCCAGGTTTTTCAATATACCTCATTAATTTATTACAAATATTTTTATATATTCTAATATCCTTAGTTTCATAGATGTGCGGAAACTTTACCGAATGAAAATACTCAAAGTGTTTTAGAAGATAGTGCCAGTTCAACAAGTCTATTCCATCAGTTTTAGAGTAGTATTTATGTCGAGATCGGTCCATTTCGGCCAGGTTTTTCAATATACGTAATTAACTTATTACAAATATGTTTATCTATTCTAATAGCCCTGGTATTACAGATGTGCGGAAATCTAACCGAATAAAAATACTCAAAGTATTTTAGGAGATAATGCCAGTTCAACGAGTCTATTCCATCAGTTTTAGAGTAGTATTTTTTGTCGAAATCGGTCCATTTCGGCCAGGTTTTTCAATATACCTCATTAATTTATTCCCAATCTTTTATATATTCTAATAGCCCTGGTTTCACAAATGTGCGGCAACATTACCGAATGAAAATAGTCAAAGTATTTTAGAAGACAGTGCCAGTTCAACGTGTCTATTCCATCAGTTTGAGAGTAGTATTTTTGTCGAGATTGGTCCATTTCGGCCAGGTTTTTCAATATACCTCATTAATTTATTTCCAATCGTTTTCTATATTCTAATAGCCTTGGTTTAACGGATGTGCGGAAACATTACCGAATGAAAATACTCAAAATATTTTAGGAGATAGTGCCAGTTCAACGAGTCTATTCCATCAGTTTTAGAGTAGTATTTTTGTCAAGATCGGTCCATTCCGGCCAGGTTTTTCAATATACCTCATTAAATTATTCCCAATCTTTTTATATATTTTAATATTCCTAATCTCATGGATGTGCGGAAACATTACCGAATGAAAATACTCAAAGTATTTTAGGAGATATTGCCAGTTCAACGAGTCTATTCCATCAGTTTTAGAGTAGTATTTTTGTCGAGATCGGTCCATTTCGGCCATGTTTTTCAATATACCTCATTAATTTATTCCCAATCTTTTATATATTCTAATAGTCCTGGTTTCACAAATGTGCGGAAACATTACAGAATGAAAATACTCAAAGTATTTAAGGAGATAGTGTCAGTTCAACGAGTCTATTCCATCAGTTTTAGAGTAGTATTTTTGTCGAGATCGGTCCATTCCGGCCAGGTTTTTCAATATACCTCATTAACTTTTTACAAATATGTTTATATATTCTAATAGCCCTGGTTTTACAGATGTGCAGAAATAGTACCGAATGAAAATACTCAAAGTATTTTAGGAGATAGTGCCAGTTCAACGAGTCTATTCCATCAGTTTTAGAGTAGTATTTTTGTCGAGATCGGTCCATTTCGGCCAGGTTTTTCAATATACCTCATTAATTTATTTCCAATCTGTTTAAATATTTTAATACCCCTGATTTTATAAATGTGCGGAAACATTACCGAATAAAAATAGTCAAAGCATTTTAGAAGATAGTGCAAGTTCAACGAGTCTATTCCATCAGTTTTAGAGTAGTATTTTTGTCGAGATCTGTCCATTTCGGCCAGGTTTTTCAATATACCTCATTAATTTATTTCCAATCGTTTTCTATATTCTAATAGCCTTGGTTTAACGGATGTGCGGAAACATTACCGAATGAAAATACTCAAAATATTTTAGGAGATAGTGCCAGTTCCACGAGTCTATTCCATCAGTTTTAGAGTAGTATTTTTGTCAAGATCGGTCCATTCCGGCCAGGTTTTTCAATATACCTCATTAAATTATTCCCAATCTTTTTATATATTTTAATATTCCTAATCTCATGGATGTGCGGAGACATTACCGAATGAAAATACTCAAAGTATTTTAGGAGATAGTGCCAGTTCAACGAGTCATTTCCATCAGTTTTAAAGTAGTATTTGTTTCGAGATCGGTCCATTCCGGCCAGGTTTTTCAATATACCTCATTAATTTATTCCCAATCTTTTATATATGCTAATAGCCCTGGTTTCACAAATGTGCGGAAACATTACCGAATGAAAATACTCAAAGTATTTTAGGAGATAGTGCCAGTTCAACGAGTCTATTCCATCAGTTTTAGAGTAGTATTTTTGTCGAGATCGGTCCATTCCGGCCATGTTTTTCAATATACCTCATTAATTTATTTCCAATCTTTTTATATATTTTAATACCCCTGATTTTATAAATGTGCAGAAACATTACCGAATAAAAATAGTCAAAGCATTTTAGAAGACAGTGCCAGTTCAACGTGTCTATTCCATCAGTTTGAGAGTAGTATTTTTGTCGAGATTTGTCCATTTCGGCCAGGTTTTTCAATATACCTCATTAATTTATTTCCAATCGTTTTCTATATTCTAATAGCCTTGGTTTAACGAATGTGCGGAAACATTACCGAATGAAAATACTCAAAATATTTTAGGAGATAGTGCCAGTTCAACGAGTCTATTCCATCAGTTTTACAGTAGTATTTTTGTCAACATCGGTCCATTCCGGCAGGGTTTTTCAATATATCTCATTAAATTATTTCCAATCTTTTTATATATTTTAATATCCCTAGTGTCATGGATGTGCGGAAACATTACCAAATGAAAATACTCAAAGTATTTTAGGAGATAGTGCCAGTTCAACGAGTCATTTCCATCAGTTTTAGAGTAGTATTTTTTTCGAGATCGGTCCATTCCGGCCAAGTTTTTCAATATACCTCATTAAATCATTCCCAATCTTTTTATATATTCTAATATCCCTAGTGTCATAGATGTGCGGAAACTTTACCGAATGAAAATACTCAAAGTGTTTTAGAAGATAGTGCGAGTTCAACGAGTCTATTCCATCAGTTTTAGAGTAGTATTTTTGTCGAGATCTGTCCATTTCGGCCAGGTTTTTCAATATACCTCATTAATTTATTCTCAATCTTTTTATATATTCTAATAGCCCTGGTTTCACACATGTCTGGAATTATTACCCAATGAAAATACTCAAAGTATTTTAGGAGATAGTGCCAGTTCAACGAGTCTATTCCATCAGTTTTAGAGTAGTATTTTTGTCAAGATCGGTCCATTTCGGCCAAGTTTTTTAATATACCTCATTAATTTATTACAAATATTTTTATATATTCTAATAGTACTGCTTTTACAGATGTGCGGAAAGGGTACCGAATGAAAATACTGAAAGTATTGTAGGAGTTAGTGCCAGTTCAACGAGTCTATTCCATCACTTTTAGAGTAGTATTTTTGTCGAGATCGGTCCATTTCGGCCAGGTTTTTCAATATACCTCATTAATTTATTTCCAATCTTTTTATATATTCTAATAGCCCTGCTTTCATATATGTTCGGAAAAGTTACTGAATGAAAATACTCAAAGTATTTTAGGAGATAATGCCAGTTCAACGAGTCTATTTCATCAGTTTTAGAGTAGTATTTTTGTCGAGATTGGTCCATTTCGGCAAG
This sequence comes from Ostrea edulis, assembly GCF_947568905.1. Lineage (NCBI taxonomy): Eukaryota > Metazoa > Mollusca > Bivalvia > Ostreida > Ostreidae > Ostrea > Ostrea edulis. Next base: position 3,213,057 of record NC_079172.1, on the reverse strand, counting down.
GTTTTTCAATATACCTCATTAATTTATTTCCAATCGTTTTCTATATTCTAATAGCCTTGGTTTAACGGATGTGCGGAAACATTACCGAATGAAAATACTCAAAGTATTTTAGGAGATATTGCCAGTTCAACGAGTCATTTCCATCAGTTTTAGAGTAGTATTTTTTTCGAGATCGGTCTATTCCGGCCAGGTTTTTCAATATACCTCATTAATTTATTACAAATATTTTTATATATTCTAATATCCTTAGTTTCATAGATGTGCGGAAACTTTACCGAATGAAAATACTCAAAGTGTTTTAGAAGATAGTGCCAGTTCAACAAGTCTATTCCATCAGTTTTAGAGTAGTATTTTTGTCGAGATCGGTCCATTTCGGCCAGGTTTTTCAATATACCTAATTAACTTATTACAAATATGTTTATCTATTCTAATACCCTGGTATTACAGATGTGCGGAAATCTTACCGAATAAAAATACTCAAAGTATTTTAGGAGATAATGCCAGTTCAACGAGTCTATTCCATCAGTTTTAGAGTAGTATTATTTGTCGAAATCGGTCCATTTCGGCCAGGTTTTTATATATACCTCATTAATTTATTCCCAATCTTTTTATATATTCTAATAACCCTGGTTTCATAGATGTGCGGAAACATTACCGAATGAAAATACTGAAAGTAGTTTAGGAGATAGTGCCAGTTCAACAAGTCTATTCCATCAGTTTTAGAGTAGTATTTTTGTCGAGATCGGTCCATTTCGGCCATGTTTTTTCAATATACCTCATTAATTTATTTCCAATCTTTTTATATATTCTAATAGCCCTGGTTTCGTAGATGTGCGGAAACAGTACTGAATGAAAATACTGAAAGTATTTTAGGAGATAGTGCCAGTTCAACGAGTCTATTCCATCAGTTTTAGAGCAGTATTTTTGTCGAGAACGGTCCATTTCGGCCAGGTTTTTCAATATACCTCATTAACTTATTTCCAATCTTTTTATATATTCCAATAGCCCTGGTTTCATAGATGTGTGGAAACATTACCGAATGAAAATACTGAAAGTATTTTAGGAGATAGTGCCACTTCAACGACTCTATTCCATCAGTTTTAGAGCAGTATTTATGTCGAGAACGGTCCATTTCGGCCAGGTTTTTCAATATACCTCATTAACTTATTTCCAATCTTTTTATATATTCTAATATCCCTGGTTTCATAGATGTGCGGAAACAATACCGAATGAAAATACTGAAAGTGTTGTAGGAGATAGTGCCAGTTCAACGAGTCTATTCCATCAGTTTTAGAGTAGTGTTTTTGTCGAGAACGGTCCATTTCGGCCAGTTTTCTCAATATACCTCATTAATTTATTTCCAATCTTTTTATATATTCTAATAGCCCTGGTTTCATAGATGTGCGGAAACATTACCGAATGAAAATACTGAAAGTAGTTTAGGAGATAGTGCCAGTTCAACAAGTCTATTCCATCAGTTTTAGAGTAGTATTTTTGTCGAGATCGGTCCATTTCGGCCAGGTTTTTTCAATATACCTCATTAATTTATTTCCAATCTTTTTATCTATTCTAATAGCCCTGGTTTCATAGATGTGCGGAAACAGTACCGAATTAAAATACTGAAAGTATTTTAGGAGATAGTGCCAGTTCAACGAGTCTATTCCATCAGTTTTAGAGCAGTATTTTTGTCGAGAACGGTCCATTTCGGCCAGGTTTTTCAATATACCTCATTAACTTATTTCCAATCTTTTTATATATTCTAATAGCCCTGGTTTCATAGATGTGTAGAAACATTACCGAATGAAAATACTCAAAGTATTTTAGGAGATACTGCCAGTTCAACGAGTCTATTCCATCAGTTTTAGAGTAGTATTTTTGTCGAGATCGGTCCATTTCGGCCATGTTTTTTCAATATACCTCATTAATTTATTTCCAATCTTTTTATATATTCTAATAGCCCTGGTTTCGTAGATGTGCGGAAACAGTACTGAATGAAAATACTGAAAGTATTTTAGGAGATAGTGCCAGTTCAACGAGTCTATTCCATCAGTTTTAGAGCAGTATTTTTGTCGAGAACGGTCCATTTCGGCCATCTTTTTCAATATACCTCATTAACTTATTTCCAATCTTTTTATATATTCCAATAGCCCTGGTTTCATAGATGTGTGGAAACATTACCGAATGAAAATACTCAAAGTATTTTAGGAGATAGTGCCAGTTCAACGAGTCTATTTCATCAGTTTTAGAGCAGTATTTATGTCGAGAACGGTCCATTTCGGCCTGGTTTTTCAATATACCTCATTAATTTATTTCCAATCTTTTTATATATTCTAATATCCCTGGTCTCATAGTTGTACGGAAACATTACCGAATGAAAATACTCAAAGTTTTTTAGGAGATAGTGCCAGTTCAACGAGTCTATTCCATCAGTTTTAGAGTAGTATTTTTGTCGAGATCGGTCCATTTCAGCCAGGTTTTTCAATATACCTCATTAATTTATTTCCAATCTTTTTATATATTTTAATAACCCTGGTTTCATAGATGTGCGGAAACAATACCGAATGAAAATACTGAAAGTGTTGTAGGAGATAGTGCCATTTCAACGAGTCTATTCCATCAGTTTTAGAGTAGTGTTTTTGTCGAGAACGGTCCATTTCAGCCAGTTTTTTCAATAGACCTCATTAATTTATTCTCAATCTTTTTATATATTCTAATAGCCCAGGTTTCATAGATGTGCGGAAACTTAACCGAATGAAAATACTCAAAGTATTTTAGGAGATAATGCCAGTTCAACGAGTCTATTCCATCAGTTTTAGAGTAGTATTTTTGTCGAGATCAGTCCATTTCGGCCAGGTTTTTCAATATACCTCATAAATTTATTTCCAATCTTTTTATATATTCTAATAACCCTGGTTTCATAGATGTGCGGAAACAGTACTGAATGAAATTACTAAAAGTATTTTAGGAGATAGTGCCAGTTCAACGAGTCTATTCCATCAGTTTTAGAGCAGTATTTTTGTCGAGAACGGTCCATTTCGGCGAGGTTTTTCAATATACCTCATTAACTTATTTCCAATCTTTTTATATATTCTAATAACCCTGGTTTCATAGATGTGCGGAAACATTACCGAATGAAAATACTGAAAGTGTTGTAGGAGATAGTGCCAGTTCAACGAGTCTATTCCATCAGTTTTAGAGTAGTGTTTTTGTCGAGAACGGTCCATTTCGGCCAGTTTTCTCAATATACCTCATTTATTTATTTCCAATCTTTTTATATATTCTAATAGCCCTGGTTTCATAGATGTGCGGAAACTTAACCGAATGAAAATACTCAAAGTATTTTAGGAGATAATGCCAGTTCAACGAGTCTATTCCATCAGTTTTTGAGTAGTATTTTTGTCGAGATCAGTCCATTTCGGCCAGGTTTTTCAATATACCTCATAAATTTATTTCCAATCTTTTTATATATTCTAATAACCCTGGTTTCATAGATGTGCAGAAACAATACCGAATGAAAATACTCAAAGTATTTTAGGAGATAGTGCCAGTTCAACGAGTCTATTCCATCAGTTTTAGAGTAGTATTTTTGTCGAGATCGGTCCATTTCGGCCAGGTTTTTCAATATACCTCATTAATTTATTTCCAATTTTTTTATATATTCTAATAACCCTGGTTTCATAGATGTGCCGAAATAATACTGAATAAAAATACTCAAAGTATTTTAGGAGATAGTGCCAGTTCAACGAGTCTATTCCATCAGTTTTAGAGTAGTATTTTTGTCGAGATCGGTCCATTTCGGCCAGGTTTTTATATATACCTCATTAATTTATTCCCAATCTTTTTATATATTCTAATAACCCTGGTTTCATAGATGTGCGGAAACATTACCGAATGAAAATACTGAAAGTAGTTTAGGAGATAGTGCCAGTTCAACAAGTCTATTCCATCAGTTTTAGAGTAGTATTTTTGTCGAGATCGGTCCATTTCGGCCATGTTTTTTCAATATACCTCATTAATTTATTTCCAATCTTTTTATATATTCTAATAGCCCTGGTTTCGTAGATGTGCGGAAACAGTACTGAATGAAAATACTGAAAGTATTTTAGGAGATAGTGCCAGTTCAACGAGTCTATTCCATCAGTTTTAGAGCAGTATTTTTGTCGAGAACGGTCCATTTCGGCCAGGTTTTTCAATATACCTCATTAACTTATTTCCAATCTTTTTATATATTCCAATAGCCCTGGTTTCATAGATGTGTGGAAACATTACCGAATGAAAATACTGAAAGTATTTTAGGAGATAGTGCCACTTCAACGACTCTATTCCATCAGTTTTAGAGCAGTATTTATGTCGAAAACGGTCCATTTCGGCCAGGTTTTTCAATATACCTCATTAACTTATTTCCAATCTTTTTATATATTCTAATATCCCTGGTTTCATAGATGTGCGGAAACAATACCGAATGAAAATACTGAAAGTGTTGTAGGAGATAGTGCCAGTTCAACGAGTCTATTCCATCAGTTTTAGAGTAGTGTTTTTGTCGAGAACGGTCCATTTCGGCCAGTTTTTTCAATATACCTCATTAATTTATTCCCAATCTTTTTATATATTCTAATAGCCCTGGTTTCATAGATGTGCGGAAACATTACCGAATGAAAATACAAAAAGTAGTTTAGGAGATAGTGCCAGTTAAACGAGTCTATTCCATCAGTTTTAGAGTAGTATTTTTGTCGAGATCGGTCCATTACGGCCAGGTTTTTTCAATATACCTCATTAATTTATTTCCAATCTTTTTATATATTCTAATAGCCCTGGTTTCATAGATGTGCGGAAACAGTACCGAATTAAAATACTGAAAGTATTTTAGGAGATAGTGCCAGTTCAACGAGTCTATTCCATCAGTTTTAGAGCAGTATTTTTGTCGAGAACGGTCCATTTCGGCCAGATTTTTCAATATACCTCATTAACTTATTTCCAATCCTTTTATATATTCTAATAGCCCTGGTTTCATAGATGTGTAGAAACATTACCGAATGAAAATACTCAAATTATTTTAGGAGATAGTGCCAGTTCAACGAGTCTATTCCATCAGTTTTAGAGTAGTATTTTTGTCGAGATCGGTCCATTTCAGCCAGGTTTTTCAATATACCTCATTAATTTATTTCCAATCTTTTTATATATTCTAATAACCCTGGTTTCATAGATGTGCGGAAACAATACCGAATAAAAATACTGAAAGTGTTTTAGGAGATAGTGCCAGTTCAACGAGTCTATTCCATCAGTTTTAGAGTAGTAGTTTTGTCGAGATCGGTCCATTTCGGCCAGGTTTTTCAATATACCTCATTAACTTATTTCCAATCTTTTTATATATTCTAATAGCCCTGGTTTCATAGATGTGTGGAAACATTACCGAATGAAAATACTCAAAGTATTTTAGTAGTTAGTGCCAGTTCAACGAGTCTATTCCATCAGTTTTAGAGTAGTGTTTTTGTCGAGAACGGTCCATTTCGGACAGTTTTTTCAATATACCTCATTAATTTATTCCCAATCTCTTTATATATTCTAATAGCCCTGGTTTCATAGATGTGCTGAAACTTAACCGAATGAAAATACTGAAAGTATTTTAGGAGATAATGCCAGTTCAACGAGTCTATTCCATCAGTTTTAGAGTAGTATTTTTGTCGAGATCGGTCCATTCCGGCCATGTTTTTCAATATACCTCATTAATTTATTTCCAATCTTTTTCTATATTTTAATACCCCTGGTTTTATAAATGTGCGGAAACATTAACGAATAAAAATAGTCAAAGCATTTTAGAAGACAGTGCCAGTTCAACGTGTCTATTCCATCAGTTTGAGAGTAGTATTTTTGTCGAGATTTGTCCATTTCGGCCAGGTTTTTCAATATACCTCATTAATTTATTTCCAATCGTTTTCTATATTCTAATAGCCTTGGTTTAACGGATGTGCGGAAACATTACCGAATTGAAATACTCAAAATATTTTAGGAGATAGTGCCAGTTCAACGAGTCTATTCCATCAGTTTTAGAGTAGTATTTTTGTCAACATCGGTCCATTCCGGCAGATTTTTCAATATATCTCATTAAATTATTTCCAATCTTTTTATATATTTTAATATCCCTAGTGTCATGGATGTGCGGAAACATTACCGAATGAAAATACTCAAAGTATTTTAGGAGATAGTGCCAGTTCAACGAGTCATTTCCATCAGTTTTAGAGTAGTATTTTTTTCGAGATCGGTCCATTCCGGCCAAGTTTTTCAATATACCTCATTAAATCATTCCCAATCTTTTTATATATTCTAATATCCCTAGTGTCATAGATGTGCGGAAACTTTACCGAATGAAAATACTCAAAGTGTTTTAGAAGATAGTGCGAGTTCAACGAGTCTATTCCATCAGTTTTAGAGTAGTATTTTTGTCGAGATCTGTTCATTTCGGCCAGGTTTTTCAATATACCTCATTAATTTATTCTCAATCTTTTTATATATTCTAAGAGCCCTGGTTTCACACATGTCTGGAATTATTACCCAATGAAAATACTCAAAGTATTTTAGGAGATAGTGCCAGTTCAACGAGTCTATTCCATCAGTTTTAGAGTAGTATTTTTGTCGAGATCGGTCCATTACGGCCAGGTTTTTTCAATATACCTCATTAATTTATTTCCAATCTTTTTATATATTCTAATAGCCCTGGTTTCATAGATGTGCGGAAACAGTACCGAATTAAAATACTGAAAGTATTTTAGGAGATAGTGCCAGTTCAACGAGTCTATTCCATCAGTTTTAGAGCAGTATTTTTGTCGAGAACGGTCCATTTCGGCCAGATTTTTCAATATACCTCATTAACTTATTTCCAATCCTTTTATATATTCTAATAGCCCTGGTTTCATAGATGTGTAGAAACATTACCGAATGAAAATACTCAAATTATTTTAGGAGATAGTGCCAGTTCAACGAGTCTATTCCATCAGTTTTAGAGTAGTATTTTTGTCGAGATCGGTCCATTTCAGCCAGGTTTTTCAATATACCTCATTAATTTATTTCCAATCTTTTTATATATTCTAATAACCCTGGTTTCATAGATGTGCGGAAACAATACCGAATAAAAATACTGAAAGTGTTTTAGGAGATAGTGCCAGTTCAACGAGTCTATTCCATCAGTTTTAGAGTAGTAGTTTTGTCGAGATCGGTCCATTTCGGCCAGGTTTTTCAATATACCTCATTAACTTATTTCCAATCTTTTTATATATTCTAATAGCCCTGGTTTCATAGATGTGTGGAAACATTACCGAATGAAAATACTCAAAGTATTTTAGTAGTTAGTGCCAGTTCAACGAGTCTATTCCATCAGTTTTAGAGTAGTGTTTTTGTCGAGAACGGTCCATTTCGGACAGTTTTTTCAATATACCTCATTAATTTATTCCCAATCTCTTTATATATTCTAATAGCCCTGGTTTCATAGATGTGCTGAAACTTAACCGAATGAAAATACTGAAAGTATTTTAGGAGATAATGCCAGTTCAACGAGTCTATTCCATCAGTTTTAGAGTAGTATTTTTGTCGAGATCGGTCCATTCCGGCCATGTTTTTCAATATACCTCATTAATTTATTTCCAATCTTTTTCTATATTTTAATACCCCTGGTTTTATAAATGTGCGGAAACATTAACGAATAAAAATAGTCAAAGCATTTTAGAAGACAGTGCCAGTTCAACGTGTCTATTCCATCAGTTTGAGAGTAGTATTTTTGTCGAGATTTGTCCATTTCGGCCAGGTTTTTCAATATACCTCATTAATTTATTTCCAATCGTTTTCTATATTCTAATAGCCTTGGTTTAACGGATGTGCGGAAACATTACCGAATTGAAATACTCAAAATATTTTAGGAGATAGTGCCAGTTCAACGAGTCTATTCCATCAGTTTTAGAGTAGTATTTTTGTCAACATCGGTCCATTCCGGCAGATTTTTCAATATATCTCATTAAATTATTTCCAATCTTTTTATATATTTTAATATCCCTAGTGTCATGGATGTGCGGAAACATTACCGAATGAAAATACTCAAAGTATTTTAGGAGATAGTGCCAGTTCAACGAGTCATTTCCATCAGTTTTAGAGTAGTATTTTTTTCGAGATCGGTCCATTCCGGCCAAGTTTTTCAATATACCTCATTAAATCATTCCCAATCTTTTTATATATTCTAATATCCCTAGTGTCATAGATGTGCGGAAACTTTACCGAATGAAAATACTCAAAGTGTTTTAGAAGATAGTGCGAGTTCAACGAGTCTATTCCATCAGTTTTAGAGTAGTATTTTTGTCGAGATCTGTTCATTTCGGCCAGGTTTTTCAATATACCTCATTAATTTATTCTCAATCTTTTTATATATTCTAAGAGCCCTGGTTTCACACATGTCTGGAATTATTACCCAATGAAAATACTCAAAGTATTTTAGGAGATAGTGCCAGTTCAACGAGTCTATTCCATCAGTTTTAGAGTAGTATTTTTGTCAAGATCGGTCCATTTCGGCCAAGTTTTTTAATATACCTCATTAATTTATTACAAATATTTTTATATATTCTAATAGTACTGGTTTTACAGATGTGCGGAAAGGGTACCGAATGAAAATACTGAAAGTATTTTAGGAGTTAGTGCCAGTTCAACGAGTCTATTCCATCACTTTTAGAGTAGTATTTTTGTCGAGATCGGTCCATTTCGGCCAGGTTTTTCAATATACCTCATTAATTTATTTCCAATCTTTTTATATATTCTAATAGCCCTGCTTTCATATATGTTCGGAAAAGTTACTGAATGAAAATACTCAAAGTATTTTAGGAGATAATGCCAGTTCAACGAGTCTATTTCATCAGTTTTAGAGTAGTATTTTTGTCGAGATTGGTCCATTTCGGCCAGGTTTTTCAATATACCTCATTAATTTATTTCCAATCGTTTTCTATATTCTAATAGCCTTGGTTTAACGGATGTGCGGAAACATTACCGAATGAAAATACTCAAAGTATTTTAGGAGATAGTGCCAGTTCAACGAGTCATTTCCATCAGTTTTAGAGTAGTATTTTTTTTCGAGATCGGTCCATTCCGGCCAGGTTTTGCAATATACCTCATTAAATTATTCCCAATCTTTTTATATATTCTAATATCCCTAGTGTCATAGATGTGCGGAAACTTTACCGAATGAAAATACTCAAAGTGTTTTAGAAGATAGTGCGAGTTCAACGAGTCTATTCCATCTGTTTTAGAGTAGTATTTTTTGTCGAAATCGGTCCATTTCGGCCAGGTTTTTCAATATACCATATTAATTTATTCCCAATCATTTATATATTTTAATAGCCCTGGTTTTACAAATGTGCGGAAATATTACCGAATGAAAATGCTCAAAGTATTTTAGGAGATAGTGCCAGTTCAACGAGTCTATTCCATCAGTTTTAGAGTAGTATTTTTGTCGAGATCGGTCCAATTCGGCCAGGTTTTTCAATATACCTCATTAATTTATTTCTAATCTGTTTAAATATTCTAATAGCCCTGGTTTCACAGATGTGCGGAAACTTTACCGAATGAAAATACTTCAAGTATTTTGGGAGATAGTGCCAGTTCAACGAGTCATTTCCATCAGTTCTAGAGTAGTATTTTTGTCGAGATCGGTCCATTTCGGCCAGGTTTTTCAATATACCTCATTAATTTATTTCTAATCTGTTTAAATATTCTAATAGCCCTGGTTTCACAGATGTGCGGAAACTTTACCGAATGAAAATACTCAAAGTATTTTAGGAGATAATGCCAGTTCAACGAGTCTATTCCATCAGTTTTAGAGTAGTATTTTTGTCGACATCGGTCCATTTCGGCCAGGTTTTTCAATATACCTCATTAACTTATTACAAATATGTTTATATATTCTGATAGCCCTGGTTCTACAGATGTGCAGAAACATTACCGAATGAAATTACTCAAAGTATTTTAGGAGATAGTGCCAGTTCACCGAGTCTATTCCATCAGTTTTAGAGTAGTATTTTTGTCAAGATCGGTCCATTTCGGCCAAGTTTTTTAATATACCTCATGAATTTATTACAAATATTTTTATATATTCTAATAGTACTGGTTTTACAGATGTGCGGAAAGGGTACCGAATGAAAATACTGAAAGTATTTTAGGAGTTAGTGCCAGTTCAACGAGTCTATTCCATCACTTTTAGAGTAGTATTTTTGTCGAGATCGGTCCATTTCGGCCAGGTTTTTCAATATACCTCATTCATTTATTTCCAATCTTTTTATATATTCTAATAGCCCTGCTTTCATATATGTTCGGAAAAGTCACTGAATGAAAATACTCAAAGTATTTTAGGAGATAATGCCAGTTCAACGAGTCTATTTCATCAGTTTTAGAGTAGTATTTTTGTCGAGATTGGTCCATTTCGGACAGGTTTTTCAATATACCTCATTAATTTATTTCCAATCGTTTTCTATAATCTAATAGCCTTGGTTTAACGGATGTGCGGAAACATTACCGAATGAAAATACTCAAAGTATTTTAGGAGATAGTGCCAGTTCAACGAGTCATTTCCATCAGTTTTAGAGTAGTATTTTTTTCGAGATCGGTCCATTCCGGCCAGGTTTTTCAATATACCTCATTAAATTATTCCCAATCTTTTTATATATTCTAATATCCCTAGTGTCATAGATGTGCGGAAACTTTACCGAATGAAAATACTCAAAGTATTTTAGAAGATAGTGCGAGTTCAACGAGTCTATTCCATCAGTTTTAGAGTAGTATTTTTTGTCGAAATCGGTCCATTTCGGCCAGGTTTTTCAATATACCATATCAATTTATTCCCAATCATTTATATATTTTAATAGCCCTGGTTTTACAAATGTGCGGAAACATTACCGAATGAAAATACTCAAAGTATTTTAGGAGATAGTGCCAGTTCAAGGAGTCTATTCCATCAGTTTTAGAGTAGTATTTTTGTCGAGATCGGTCCATTCCGTCCATGTTTTTCAATATACCTCATTAATTTATTCCCAATCTTTTATATATTTTAATAGCCCTGGTTTCCCAAATGTGCAAAAACATTACAGAATGAAAATACTCAAAGTATTTTAGGAGATAGTGCCAGTTCAACGAGTCATTTCCATCAGTTTTAGAGTAGTATTTTTGTCGAGATCGGTCCATTTCGGCCAGCTTTTTCAATATACCTCATTAATTTATATCCAATCTGTTTAAATATTCTAATAGTCCTGGTTTCACAGATGTGCGGAAACTTTACCGAATGAAAATAGTCAAAGTATTTTAGAAGACAGTACCAGTTCAACGTGTCTATTCCATCAGTTCTAGAGTAGTATTTTTGTCGAGATTGGTCCATTTCGGCCAGGTTTTTCTATATACCTTATTAATTTATTTCCAATCGTTTTCTATATTCTAATAGCCTTGGTTTAACGGATGTGCGGAAACATTACCGAATGAAAATACTCAAAATATTTTAGGAGATAGTGCCAGTTCAACGAGTCTATTCCATCAGTTTTAGAGTAGTATTTTTGTCAAGATCGGTCCATTCCGGCCAGGTTTTTCAATATACCTCATTAAATTATTCCCAATCTTTTTATATATTTTAATATCCCTAGTGTCATGGATGTGCGGAAACATTACCGAATGAAAATACTCAAAGTATTTTAGGAGATAGTGCCAGTTCAACGAGTCTATTCCATCAGTTTTAGAGTAGTATTTTTGTCGAGATCGGTCCATTTCGGCCAGGTTTTTCGATATACCTCATTAATTCATTCCCAATCTTTTTATATATTCTAATAGCCCTGGTTTCACACATGTCTGGAATTATTACCCAATGAAAATACTCAAAGTATTTTAGGAGATAGTGCCAGTTCAACGAGTCTATTCCATCAGTTTTAGAGTAGTATTTTTGTCGACATCGCTCCATTTCGGCCATGTTTTTCAATATACCTCATTAACTTATTACAAATATGTTTATATATTCTAATAGCCCTGGTTTTACAGATGTGCGGAAACATTACCGAATGAAATTACTAAAGGTATTTTAGGAGATAGTGCCAGTTCAACGAGTCTATTCCATCAGTTTTAGAGTAGTATTTTTGTCAAGATCGGTCCATTTCGGCCAAGTTTTTTAATATACCTCATTAATTTATTACAAATATTTTTATATATTCTAATAGCACTGGTTTTACAGATGTGCGGAAAGGGTACCGAATGAAAATACTGAAAGTATTTTAGGAGATAGTGCCAGTTCAACGAGTCATTTCCATCAGTTTTAGAGTAGTATTTTTGTCGAGATAGGTCCATTCCGGCCAGGTTTTTCAATATACCTCATTAAATTATTCCCAATATTTTTATATATTCTAATATCCCTAGTGTCATAGATGTGCAGAAACATTACCGAATGAAAATACTCAAAGTATTTTAGGAGATAGTGCCAGTTCAACGAGTCATTTCCATCAGTTTTAGAGTAGTATTTTTTTCGAGATCGGTCCATTCCGGCCAGGTTTTGCAATATACCTCATTAAATTATTCCCAATCTTTTTATATATTCTAATATCCCTAGTGTCATAGATGTGCGGAAACTTTACCGAATGAAAATACTCAAAGTGTTTTAGAAGATAGTGCGAGTTCAACGAGTCTATTCCATCAGTTTTAGAGTAGTATTTTTTGTCGAAATCGGTCCATTTCGGCCAGGTTTTTCAATATACCATATTAATTTATTCCCAATCATTTATATATTTTAATAGCCCTGGTTTTACAAATGTGCGGAAACATTACCGAATGAAAATACTCAAAGTATTTTAGGAGATAGTGCCAGTTCAACGAGTCTATTCCATCAGTTTTAGAGTAGTATTTTTGTCGAGATCGGTCCATTCCGTCCATGTTTTTCAATATACCTCATTAATTTATTCCCAATCTTTTATATATTTTAATAGCCCTGGTTTCACAAATGTGCAGAAACATTACAGAATGAAAATACTCAAAGTATTTTAGGAGATAGTGCCAGTTCAACGAGTCATTTCCATCAGTTTTAGAGTAGTATTTTTGTCGAGATCGGTCCATTCCGGCCAGGTTTTTCAATATACCTCATTAAGTTATTACAAATATGTTTATATATTCTAATAGCCCTGGTTTTACAGATGTGCAGAAACAGTACCGAATGAAAATACTCAAAGTATTTTAGAAGACAGCACCAGTTCAACGTGTCTATTCCATCAGTTCTAGAGTAGTATTTTTGTCGAGATTGGTCCATTTCGGCCAGGTTTTTCAATATACCTCATTAATTTATTCCCAATCTTTTTATATATTCTAAAAGCCCTGGTTTCACACATGTCTGGAATTATTACCCAATGAAAATACTCAAAGTATTTTAGGAGATAGTGCCAGTTCAACGAGTCTATTCCATCAGTTTTAGAGTAGTATTTTTGTCAAGATCGGTCCATTCCTGCCAGGTTTTTCAATATACCTCATTAAATTATTCCCAATCTTTTTATATATTTTAATATCCCTAGTGTCATGGATGTGCGGAAACTTTACCGAATGAAAATACTCAAAGTGTTTTAGAAGATAGTGCGAGTTCAACGAGTCTATTCCATCAGTTTTAGAGTAGTATTTTTGTCGAGATCTGTCCATTTCGGCCAGGTTTTTCAATATACCTCATTAATTTATTCCCAATCTTTTTATATATTCTAAAAGCCCTGGTTTCACACATATCTGGAATTATTACCCAATGAAAATACTCAAAGTATTTTAGGAGATAGTGCCAGTTCAACGAGTCTATTCCATCAGTTTTAGAGTAGTATTTTTGTCGACATCGGTCCATTTCGGCCATGTTTTTCAATATACCTCATTAACTTATTACAAATATGTTTATATATTCTAATAGCCCTGGTTTTACAGATGTGCGGAAACATTACCGAATGAAATTACTCAAAGTATTTTAGGAGATAGTGCCAGTTCAACGAGTCATTTCCATCAGTTTTAGAGTAGTATTTTTTTTCGAGATCGGTCCATTCCGGCCAGGTTTTGCAATATACCTCATTAAATTATTCCCAATCTTTTTATATATTCTAATATCCCTAGTGTCATAGATGTGCGGAAACTTTACCGAATGAAAATACTCAAAGTGTTTTAGAAGATAGTGCGAGTTCAACGAGTCTATTCCATCTGTTTTAGAGTAGTATTTTTTGTCGAAATCGGTCCATTTCGGCCAGGTTTTTCAATATACCATATTAATTTATTCCCAATCATTTATATATTTTAATAGCCCTGGTTTTACAAATGTGCGGAAATATTACCGAATGAAAATGCTCAAAGTATTTTAGGAGATAGTGCCAGTTCAACGAGTCTATTCCATCAGTTTTAGAGTAGTATTTTTGTCGAGATCGGTCCAATTCGGCCAGGTTTTTCAATATACCTCATTAATTTATTTCTAATCTGTTTAAATATTCTAATAGCCCTGGTTTCACAGATGTGCGGAAACTTTACCGAATGAAAATACTTCAAGTATTTTGGGAGATAGTGCCAGTTCAACGAGTCATTTCCATCAGTTCTAGAGTAGTATTTTTGTCGAGATCGGTCCATTTCGGCCAGGTTTTTCAATATACCTCATTAATTTATTTCTAATCTGTTTAAATATTCTAATAGCCCTGGTTTCACAGATGTGCGGAAACTTTACCGAATGAAAATACTCAAAGTATTTTAGGAGATAATGCCAGTTCAACGAGTCTATTCCATCAGTTTTAGAGTAGTATTTTTGTCGACATCGGTCCATTTCGGCCAGGTTTTTCAATATACCTCATTAACTTATTACAAATATGTTTATATATTCTGATAGCCCTGGTTCTACAGATGTGCAGAAACATTACCGAATGAAATTACTCAAAGTATTTTAGGAGATAGTGCCAGTTCACCGAGTCTATTCCATCAGTTTTAGAGTAGTATTTTTGTCAAGATCGGTCCATTTCGGCCAAGTTTTTTAATATACCTCATGAATTTATTACAAATATTTTTATATATTCTAATAGTACTGGTTTTACAGATGTGCGGAAAGGGTACCGAATGAAAATACTGAAAGTATTTTAGGAGTTAGTGCCAGTTCAACGAGTCTATTCCATCACTTTTAGAGTAGTATTTTTGTCGAGATCGGTCCATTTCGGCCAGGTTTTTCAATATACCTCATTAATTTATTTCCAATCTTTTTATATATTCTAATAGCCCTGCTTTCATATATGTTCGGAAAAGTTACTGAATGAAAATACTCAAAGTATTTTAGGAGATAATGCCAGTTCAACGAGTCTATTTCATCAGTTTTAGAGTAGTATTTTTGTCGAGATTGGTCCATTTCGGACAGGTTTTTCAATATACCTCATTAATTTATTTCCAATCGTTTTCTATAATCTAATAGCCTTGGTTTAACGGATGTGCGGAAACATTACCGAATGAAAATACTCAAAGTATTTTAGGAGATAGTGCCAGTTCAACGAGTCATTTCCATCAGTTTTAGAGTAGTATTTTTTTCGAGATCGGTCCATTCCGGCCAGGTTTTTCAATATACCTCATTAAATTATTCCCAATCTTTTTATATATTCTAATATCCCTAGTGTCATAGATGTGCGGAAACTTTACCGAATGAAAATACTCAAAGTATTTTAGAAGATAGTGCGAGTTCAACGAGTCTATTCCATCAGTTTTAGAGTAGTATTTTTTGTCGAAATCGGTCCATTTCGGCCAGGTTTTTCAATATACCATATCAATTTATTCCCAATCATTTATATATTTTAATAGCCCTGGTTTTACAAATGTGCGGAAACATTACCGAATGAAAATACTCAAAGTATTTTAGGAGATAGTGCCAGTTCAAGGAGTCTATTCCATCAGTTTTAGAGTAGTATTTTTGTCGAGATCGGTCCATTCCGTCCATGTTTTTCAATATACCTCATTAATTTATTCCCAATGTTTTATATATTTTAATAGCCCTGGTTTCCCAAATGTGCAAAAACATTACAGAATGAAAATACTCAAAGTATTTTAGGAGATAGTGCCAGTTCAACGAGTCATTTCCATCAGTTTTAGAGTAGTATTTTTGTCGAGATTGGTCCATTTCGGCCAGCTTTTTCAATATACCTCATTAATTTATATCCAATCTGTTTAAATATTCTAATAGTCCTGGTTTCACAGATGTGCGGAAACTTTACCGAATGAAAATAGTCAAAGTATTTTAGAAGACAGTACCAGTTCAACGTGTCTATTCCATCAGTTCTAGAGTAGTATTTTTGTCGAGATTGGTCCATTTCGGCCAGGTTTTTCTATATACCTTATTAATTTATTTCCAATCGTTTTCTATATTCTAATAGCCTTGGTTTAACGGATGTGCGGAAACATTACCGAATGAAAATACTCAAAATATTTTAGGAGATAGTGCCAGTTCAACGAGTCTATTCCATCAGTTTTAGAGTAGTATTTTTGTCAAGATCGGTCCATTCCGGCCAGGTTTTTCAATATACCTCATTAAATTATTCCCAATCTTTTTATATATTTTAATATCCCTAGTGTCATGGATGTGCGGAAACATTACCGAATGAAAATACTCAAAGTATTTTAGGAGATAGTGCCAGTTCAACGAGTCTATTCCATCAGTTTTAGAGTAGTATTTTTGTCGAGATCGGTCCATTTCGGCCAGGTTTTTCGATATACCTCATTAATTCATTCCCAATCTTTTTATATATTCTAATAGCCCTGGTTTCACACATGTCTGGAATTATTACCCAATGAAAATACTCAAAGTATTTTAGGAGATAGTGCCAGTTCAACGAGTCTATTCCATCAGTTTTAGAGTAGTATTTTTGTCGACATCGCTCCATTTCGGCCATGTTTTTCAATATACCTCATTAACTTATTACAAATATGTTTATATATTCTAATAGCCCTGGTTTTACAGATGTGCGGAAACATTACCGAATGAAATTACTAAAGGTATTTTAGGAGATAGTGCCAGTTCAACGAGTCTATTCCATCAGTTTTAGAGTAGTATTTTTGTCAAGATCGGTCCATTTCGGCCAAGTTTTTTAATATACCTCATTAATTTATTACAAATATTTTTATATATTCTAATAGCACTGGTTTTACAGATGTGCGGAAAGGGTACCGAATGAAAATACTGAAAGTATTTTAGGAGATAGTGCCAGTTCAACGAGTCATTTCCATCAGTTTTAGAGTAGTATTTTTGTCGAGATAGGTCCATTCCGGCCAGGTTTTTCAATATACCTCATTAAATTATTCCCAATATTTTTATATATTCTAATATCCCTAGTGTCATAGATGTGCAGAAACATTACCGAATGAAAATACTCAAAGTATTTTAGGAGATAGTGCCAGTTCAACGAGTCATTTCCATCAGTTTTAGAGTAGTATTTTTTTCGAGATCGGTCCATTCCGGCCAGGTTTTGCAATATACCTCATTAAATTATTCCCAATCTTTTTATATATTCTAATATCCCTAGTGTCATAGATGTGCGGAAACTTTACCGAATGAAAATACTCAAAGTGTTTTAGAAGATAGTGCGAGTTCAACGAGTCTATTCCATCAGTTTTAGAGTAGTATTTTTTGTCGAAATCGGTCCATTTCGGCCAGGTTTTTCAATATACCATATTAATTTATTCCCAATCATTTATATATTTTAATAGCCCTGGTTTTACAAATGTGCGGAAACATTACCGAATGAAAATACTCAAAGTATTTTAGGAGATAGTGCCAGTTCAACGAGTCTATTCCATCAGTTTTAGAGTAGTATTTTTGTCGAGATCGGTCCATTCCGTCCATGTTTTTCAATATACCTCATTAATTTATTCCCAATCTTTTATATATTTTAATAGCCCTGGTTTCACAAATGTGCAGAAACATTACAGAATGAAAATACTCAAAGTATTTTAGGAGATAGTGCCAGTTCAACGAGTCATTTCCATCAGTTTTAGAGTAGTATTTTTGTCGAGATCGGTCCATTCCGGCCAGGTTTTTCAATATACCTCATTAAGTTATTACAAATATGTTTATATATTCTAATAGCCCTGGTTTTACAGATGTGCAGAAACAGTACCGAATGAAAATACTCAAAGTATTTTAGAAGACAGCACCAGTTCAACGTGTCTATTCCATCAGTTCTAGAGTAGTATTTTTGTCGAGATTGGTCCATTTCGGCCAGGTTTTTCAATATACCTCATTAATTTATTCCCAATCTTTTTATATATTCTAAAAGCCCTGGTTTCACACATGTCTGGAATTATTACCCAATGAAAATACTCAAAGTATTTTAGGAGATAGTGCCAGTTCAACGAGTCTATTCCATCAGTTTTAGAGTAGTATTTTTGTCAAGATCGGTCCATTCCTGCCAGGTTTTTCAATATACCTCATTAAATTATTCCCAATCTTTTTATATATTTTAATATCCCTAGTGTCATGGATGTGCGGAAACTTTACCGAATGAAAATACTCAAAGTGTTTTAGAAGATAGTGCGAGTTCAACGAGTCTATTCCATCAGTTTTAGAGTAGTATTTTTGTCGAGATCTGTCCATTTCGGCCAGGTTTTTCAATATACCTCATTAATTTATTCCCAATCTTTTTATATATTCTAAAAGCCCTGGTTTCACACATATCTGGAATTATTACCCAATGAAAATACTCAAAGTATTTTAGGAGATAGTGCCAGTTCAACGAGTCTATTCCATCAGTTTTAGAGTAGTATTTTTGTCGACATCGGTCCATTTCGGCCATGTTTTTCAATATACCTCATTAACTTATTACAAATATGTTTATATATTCTAATAGCCCTGGTTTTACAGATGTGCGGAAACATTACCGAATGAAATTACTCAAAGTATTTTAGGAGATAGTGCCAGTTCAACGAGTCTATTCCATCAGTTTTAGAGTAGTATTTTTGTCGACATCGGTCCATTTCGGCCATGTTTTTCAATATACCTCATTAACTTATTACAAATATGTTTATATATTCTAATAGCCCTGGTTTTACAGATGTGCGGAAACATTACCGAATGAAATTACTCAAAGTATTTTAGGAGATAGTGCCAGTTCAACGAGTCTATTCCATCAGTTTTAGAGTAGTATTTTTGTCGAGATAGGTCCATTCCGGCCAGGTTTTTCAATATACCTCATTAAATTATTCCCAATCTTTTTATATATTCTAATATCCCTAGTGTCATAGATGTGCGGAAACTTTACCGAATGAAAATACTCAATGTGTTTTAGAAGATAGTGCGAGTTCAACGAGTCTATTCCATCAGTTTTAGAGTAGTATTTTTGTCGAGATCGGTCCATTCCGGCCAGATTTTTCAATATACCTCATTAACTTATTACAAATATGTTTATATATTCTAATAGCCCTGGTTTTACAGATGTGCAGAAACAGTACCGAATGAAAATACTCAAAGTATTTTAGGAGATAGTGCCAGTTCAACGAGTTTATTCCATCAGTTTTAGAGTAGTATTTTTGTCGAGATCGGTCCATTTCGGCCAGGTTTTTCAATATACCTCATTAATTTATTTCTAATATGTTTAAATATTCTAATAGCCCTGGTTTCACAGATGTGCGGAAACTTTACCGAATGAAAATACTCAAAGTATTTTAGGAGATAGTGCCAGTTCAACGAGTCATTTCCATCAGTTCTAGAGTAGTATTTTTGTCGAGATCGGTCCATTGCGGCCAGGTTTTTCAATATACTTCATTAATTTATTACAAATATTTTTATATATTCTAATATCCTTAGTTTCATAGATATGCGGAAACTTTACCGAATGAAAATACTCAAAGTGTTTTAGAAGATAGTGCCAGTTTAACAAGTCTATTCCATCAGTTTTAGAGTAGTATTTTTGTCGAGATCGGTCCATTTCGGCCAGGTTTTTCGATATACCTAATTAACTTATTACAAATATGTTTATCTATTCTAATAGCCCTGATATTACAGATGTGCGGAAATCTTACCGAATAAAAATACTCAAAGTATTTTAGGAGATAATGCCAGTTCAACGAGTCTATTCCATCAGTTTTAGAGTAGTATTTTTTGTCGATATCGGTCCATTTCGGCCAGGTTTTTCAATATACCTCATTAATTTATTCCCAATCTTTTATATATTCTAATAGCCCTGGTTTCACAAATGTGCGGAAACATTACCGAATGAAAATACTCAAAGTATTTTAGGAGATAGTGCCAGTTCAACGAGTCTATTCCATCAGTTTTAGAGTAGTATTTTTGTCGAGATCGGTCCATTCCGGCCATGTTTTTCAATATACCTCATTAATTTATTTCCAATCTTTTTATATATTTTAATACCCCTGGTTTTATAAATGTGCAGAAACATTACCGAATGAAAATAGTCAAAGTATTTTAGAAGACAGTACCAGTTCAACGTGTCTATTCCATCAGTTTTAGAGTAGTATTTTTGTCGAGATTGGTCCATTTCGGCCAGGTTTTTCAATTTACCTCATTAATTCATTTCCAATCGTTTTCTATATTCTAATAGCCTTGGTTTAACGGATGTGCGGAAACATTACCGAATGAAAATACTCAAAATATTTTAGGAGATAGTGCCAGTTCAACGAGTCTATTCCATCAGTTTTAGAGTAGAATTTTTGTCAAGATCGGTCCATTCCGGCCAGGTTTTTCAATATACCTCATTAAATTATTCCCAATCTTTTTATATATTTTAATATCCCTAGTGTCATGGATGTGCAGAAACATTTCCGAAAGGAAATACTCAAAGTATTTTAGGAGAGAGTACCAGTTCAACGAGTCATTTCCATCAGTTCTAGAGTAGTATTTTTGTCGAGATCGGTCCATTGCGGCCAGGTTTTTCAATATACCTCATTAATTTATTACAAATATTTTTATATATTCTAATATCCTTAGTTTCATAGATGTGCGGAAACTTTACCGAATGAAAATACTCAAAGTGTTTTAGAAGATAGTGCCAGTTTAACAAGTCTATTCCATCAGTTTTAGAGTAGTATTTTTGTCGAGATCGGTCCATTTCGGCCAGGTTTTTCGATATACCTAATTAACTTATTACAAATATGTTTATCTATTCTAATAGCCCTGATATTACAGATGTGCGGAAATCTTACCGAATAAAAATACTCAATGTATTTTAGGAGATAATGCCAGTTCAACGAGTCTATTCCATCAGTTTTAGAGTAGTATTTTTTGTCGATATCGGTCCATTTCGGCCAGGTTTTTCAATATACCTCATTAATTTATTCCCAATCTTTTATATATTCTAATAGCCCTGGTTTCACAAATGTGCGGAAACATTACCGAATGAAAATACTCAAAGTGTTTTAGAAGATAGTGCGAGTTCAACGAGTCTATTCCATCAGTTTTAGAGTAGTATCTTTGTCGAGATCTGTCCATTCCGGCCATGTTTTTCAATATACCTCATTAATTTATTCCCAATCTTTTTATATATTCTAATAGCCCTGGTTTCACACATGTCTGGAATTATTACCCAATGAAAATACTCAAAGTATTTTAGGAGATAGTGCCAGTTCAACGAGTCTATTCCATCAGTTTTAGAGTAGTATTTTTGTCGACATCGGTCCATTTCGGCCATGTTTTTCAATATACCTCATTAACTTATTACAAATATGTTTATATATTCTAATAGCCCTGGTTTTACAGATGTGCGGAAACATTACCGAATGAAATTACTCAAAGTATTTTAGGAGATAGTGCCAGTTCAACGAGTCTATTCCATCAGTTTTAGAGTAGTATTTTTGTCAATATCGGTCCATTTCGGCCAAGTTTTTTAATATACCTCATTAATTTATTACAAATATTTTTATATATTCTAATAGCACTGGTTTTACAGATGTGCGGAAAGGGTACCGAATGAAAATACTGAAAGTATTTTAGGAGATAGTGCCAGTTCAACGAGTCTATTCCATCAGTTTTAGAGTAGTATTTTTGTCGAGATAGGTCCATTCCGGCCAGGTTTTTCAATATACCTCATTAAATTATTCCCAATCTTTTTATATATTCTAATATCCCTAGTGTCATAGATGTGCGGAAACTTTACCGAATGAAAATACTCAAAGTGTTTTAGAAGATAGTGCGAGTTCAACAAGTCTATTCCATCAGTTTTAGAGTAGTATTTTTTGTCGAAATCGGTCCATTTCGGCCAGGTTTTTCAATATACCATATTAATTTATTCCCAATCATTTATATATTTTAATAGCCCTGGTTTCACAAATGTGCGGAAACATTACCGAATGAAAATACTCAAAGTATTTTAGGAGATAGTGCCAGTTCAACGAGTCTATTCCATCAGTTTTAGAGTAGTATTTTTGTCGAGATCGGTCCATTCCGGTCATGTTTTTCAATATACCTCATTAATTTATTCCCAATCTTTTATATATTCTAATAGCCCTGGTTTCACAAATGTGCAGAAACATTACCGAATGAAAATACTCAAAGTATTTTAGGAGATAATGCCAGTTCAACGAGTCTATTCCATCAGTTTTAGAGTAGTATTTTTGTCGAGATCGGTCCATTCCGGCCAGGTTTTTCAATATACCTCATTAACTTATTACAAATATGTTTATATATTCTAATAGCCCTGGTTTTACAGATGTGCAGAAACAGTACCGAATGAAAATACTCAAAGTATTTTAGGAGATAGTGCCAGTTCAACGAGTTTATTCCATCAGTTTTAGAGTAGTATTTTTGTCGAGATCGGTCCATTTCGTCCAGGTTTTTCAATATACCTCATTAATTTATTTCTAATATGTTTAAATATTCTAATAGCCCTGGTTTCACAGATGTGCGGAAACTTTACCGAATGAAAATACTCAAAGTATTTTAGGAGATAGTGCCAGTTCAACGAGTCATTTCCATCAGTTCTAGAGTAGTATTTTTGTCGAGATCGGTCCATTGCGGCCAGGTTTTTCAATATACCTCATTAATTTATTACAAATATTTTTATATATTCTAATATCCTTAGTTTCATAGATGTGCGGAAACTTTACCGAATGAAAATACTCAAAGTGTTTTAGAAGATAGTGCCAGTTTAACAAGTCTATTCCATCAGTTTTAGAGTAGTATTTTTGTCGAGATCGGTCCATTTCGGCCAGGTTTTTCGATATACCTAATTAACTTATTACAAATATGTTTATCTATTCTAATAGCCCTGATATTACAGATGTGCGGAAATCTTACCGAATAAAAATACTCAAAGTATTTTAGGAGATAATGCCAGTTCAACGAGTCTATTCCATCAGTTTTAGAGTAGTATTTTTTGTCGATATCGGTCCATTTCGGCCAGGTTTTTCAATATACCTCATTAATTTATTCCCAATCTTTTATATATTCTAATAGCCCTGGTTTCACAAATGTGCGGAAACATTACCGAATGAAAATACTCAAAGTATTTTAGGAGATAGTGCCAGTTCAACGAGTCTATTCCATCAGTTTTAGAGTAGTATTTTTGTCGAGATCGGTCCATTCCGGCCATGTTTTTCAATATACCTCATTAATTTATTTCCAATCTTTTTATATATTTTAATACCCCTGGTTTTATAAATGTGCAGAAACATTACCGAATGAAAATAGTCAAAGTATTTTAGAAGACAGTACCAGTTCAACGTGTCTATTCCATCAGTTTTAGAGTAGTATTTTTGTCGAGATTGGTCCATTTCGGCCAGGTTTTTCAATTTACCTCATTAATTCATTTCCAATCGTTTTCTATATTCTAATAGCCTTGGTTTAACGGATGTGCGGAAACATTACCGAATGAAAATACTCAAAATATTTTAGGAGATAGTGCCAGTTCAACGAGTCTATTCCATCAGTTTTAGAGTAGAATTTTTGTCAAGATCGGTCCATTCCGGCCAGGTTTTTCAATATACCTCATTAAATTATTCCCAATCTTTTTATATATTTTAATATCCCTAGTGTCATGGATGTGCAGAAACATTTCCGAAAGGAAATACTCAAAGTATTTTAGGAGAGAGTACCAGTTCAACGAGTCATTTCCATCAGTTCTAGAGTAGTATTTTTGTCGAGATCGGTCCATTGCGGCCAGGTTTTTCAATATACCTCATTAATTTATTACAAATATTTTTATATATTCTAATATCCTTAGTTTCATAGATGTGCGGAAACTTTACCGAATGAAAATACTCAAAGTGTTTTAGAAGATAGTGCCAGTTTAACAAGTCTATTCCATCAGTTTTAGAGTAGTATTTTTGTCGAGATCGGTCCATTTCGGCCAGGTTTTTCGATATACCTAATTAACTTATTACAAATATGTTTATCTATTCTAATAGCCCTGATATTACAGATGTGCGGAAATCTTACCGAATAAAAATACTCAATGTATTTTAGGAGATAATGCCAGTTCAACGAGTCTATTCCATCAGTTTTAGAGTAGTATTTTTTGTCGATATCGGTCCATTTCGGCCAGGTTTTTCAATATACCTCATTAATTTATTCCCAATCTTTTATATATTCTAATAGCCCTGGTTTCACAAATGTGCGGAAACATTACCGAATGAAAATACTCAAAGTGTTTTAGAAGATAGTGCGAGTTCAACGAGTCTATTCCATCAGTTTTAGAGTAGTATCTTTGTCGAGATCTGTCCATTCCGGCCATGTTTTTCAATATACCTCATTAATTTATTCCCAATCTTTTTATATATTCTAATAGCCCTGGTTTCACACATGTCTGGAATTATTACCCAATGAAAATACTCAAAGTATTTTAGGAGATAGTGCCAGTTCAACGAGTCTATTCCATCAGTTTTAGAGTAGTATTTTTGTCGACATCGGTCCATTTCGGCCATGTTTTTCAATATACCTCATTAACTTATTACAAATATGTTTATATATTCTAATAGCCCTGGTTTTACAGATGTGCGGAAACATTACCGAATGAAATTACTCAAAGTATTTTAGGAGATAGTGCCAGTTCAACGAGTCTATTCCATCAGTTTTAGAGTAGTATTTTTGTCAATATCGGTCCATTTCGGCCAAGTTTTTTAATATACCTCATTAATTTATTACAAATATTTTTATATATTCTAATAGCACTGGTTTTACAGATGTGCGGAAAGGGTACCGAATGAAAATACTGAAAGTATTTTAGGAGATAGTGCCAGTTCAACGAGTCTATTCCATCAGTTTTAGAGTAGTATTTTTGTCGAGATAGGTCCATTCCGGCCAGGTTTTTCAATATACCTCATTAAATTATTCCCAATCTTTTTATATATTCTAATATCCCTAGTGTCATAGATGTGCGGAAACTTTACCGAATGAAAATACTCAAAGTGTTTTAGAAGATAGTGCGAGTTCAACGAGTCTATTCCATCAGTTTTAGAGTAGTATTTTTTGTCGAAATCGGTCCATTTCGGCCAGGTTTTTCAATATACCATATTAATTTATTCCCAATCATTTATATATTTTAATAGCCCTGGTTTCACAAATGTGCGGAAACATTACCGAATGAAAATACTCAAAGTATTTTAGGAGATAGTGCCAGTTCAACGAGTCTATTCCATCAGTTTTAGAGTAGTATTTTTGTCGAGATCGGTCCATTCCGGTCATGTTTTTCAATATACCTCATTAATTTATTCCCAATCTTTTATATATTCTAATAGCCCTGGTTTCACAAATGTGCGGAAACATTACCGAATGAAAATACTCAAAGTATTTTAGGAGATAATGCCAGTTCAACGAGTCTATTCCATCAGTTTTAGAGTAGTATTTTTGTCGAGATCGGTCCATTCCGGCCAGGTTTTTCAATATACCTCATTAACTTATTACAAATATGTTTATATATTCTAATAGCCCTGGTTTTACAGATGTGCAGAAACAGTACCGAATGAAAATACTCAAAGTATTTTAGGAGATAGTGCCAGTTCAACGAGTTTATTCCATCAGTTTTAGAGTAGTATTTTTGTCGAGATCGGTCCATTTCGTCCAGGTTTTTCAATATACCTCATTAATTTATTTCTAATATGTTTAAATATTCTAATAGCCCTGGTTTCACAGATGTGCGGAAACTTTACCGAATGAAAATACTCAAAGTATTTTAGGAGATAGTGCCAGTTCAACGAGTCATTTCCATCAGTTCTAGAGTAGTATTTTTGTCGAGATCGGTCCATTGCGGCCAGGTTTTTCAATATACCTCATTAATTTATTACAAATATTTTTATATATTCTAATATCCTTAGTTTCATAGATGTGCGGAAACTTTACCGAATGAAAATACTCAAAGTGTTTTAGAAGATAGTGCCAGTTTAACAAGTCTATTCCATCAGTTTTAGAGTAGTATTTTTGTCGAGATCGGTCCATTTCGGCCAGGTTTTTCGATATACCTAATTAACTTATTACAAATATGTTTATCTATTCTAATAGCCCTGATATTACAGATGTGCGGAAATCTTACCGAATAAAAATACTCAAAGTATTTTAGGAGATAATGCCAGTTCAACGAGTCTATTCCATCAGTTTTAGAGTAGTATTTTTTGTCGATATCGGTCCATTTCGGCCAGGTTTTTCAATATACCTCATTAATTTATTCCCAATCTTTTATATATTCTAATAGCCCTGGTTTCACAAATGTGCGGAAACATTACCGAATGAAAATACTCAAAGTATTTTAGGAGATAGTGCCAGTTCAACGAGTCTATTCCATCAGTTTTAGAGTAGTATTTTTGTCGAGATCGGTCCATTCCGGCCATGTTTTTCAATATACCTCATTAATTTATTTCCAATCTTTTTATATATTTTAATACCCCTGGTTTTATAAATGTGCAGAAACATTACCGAATGAAAATAGTCAAAGTATTTTAGAAGACAGTACCAGTTCAACGTGTCTATTCCATCAGTTTTAGAGTAGTATTTTTGTCGAGATTGGTCCATTTCGGCCAGGTTTTTCAATATACCTCATTAATTCATTTCCAATCGTTTTCTATATTCTAATAGCCTTGGTTTAACGGATGTGCGGAAACATTACCGAATGAAAATACTCAAAATATCTTAGGAGATAGTGCCAGTTCAACGAGTCTATTCCATCAGTTTTAGAGTAGTATTTTTGTCAAGATCGGTCCATTCCGGCCAGGTTTTTCAATATACCTCATTAAATTATTCCCAATCTTTTTATATATTTTAATATCCCTAGTGTCATGGATGTGCGGAAACATTACCGAATGAAAATACTCAAAGTATTTTAGGAGATAGTGCCAGTTCAACGAGTCATTTCCATCAGTTTTAGAGTAGTATTTTTTTCGAGATCGGTCCATTCCGGCCAAGTTTTTCAATATACCTCATTAAATTATTCCCAATCTTTTTATATATTCTAATATCCCTAGTGTCATAGATGTGCGGAAACTTTACCGAATGAAAATACTCAAAGTGTTTTAGAAGATAGTGCGAGTTCAACGAGTCTATTCCATCAGTTTTAGAGTAGTATTTTTGTCGAGATCTGTCCATTTCGGCCAGGTTTTTCAATATACCTCATTAATTTATTCCCAATCTTTTCATATATTCTAATAGCCCTGGTTTCACACATGTCTGGAATTATTACCGAATGAAAATACTCAAAGTATTTTAGGAGATAGTGCCAGTTCAACGAGTCTATTCCATCAGTTTTAGAGTAGTATTTTTGTCGACATCGTTCCATTTCGGCCAGGTTTTTCAATATACCTCATTAACTTATTACAAATATGTTTATATATTCTAATAGCTCTGGTTCTACAGATGTGTGGAAACATTACCGAATGAAATTACTCAAAGTATTTTAGGAGATAGTGCCAGTTCAACGAGTCTATTCCATCAGTTTTAGAGTAGTATTTTTGTCAAGATCGGTCCATTTCGGCCAAGGTTTTTAATATACCTCATTAATTCATTACAAATATTTTTATATATTCTAATAGCACTGGTTTTACAGATGTGCAGAAAGGGTACCGAATGAAAATACTGAAAGTATTTTAGGAGATAGTGCCAGTTCAACGAGTCTATTCCATCAGTTTTAGAGTAGTATTTTTGTCGAGATCGGTCCATTCCGGCCATGTTTTTCAATATACCTCATTAATTTATTTCCAATCTTTTTATATATTTTAATACCCCTGGTTTTACAGATGTGCGGAAACATTACCGAATGAAAATAGTCAAAGTATTTTAGAAGACAGTACCAGTTCAACGTGTCTATTCCATCAGTTTTAGAGTAGTATTTTTGTCGAGATTGGTCCATTTCGGCCAGGTTTTTCAATATACCTCATTAATTCATTTCCAATCGTTTTCTATATTCTAACAGCCTTGGTTTAACGGATGTGCGGAAACATTACCGAATGAAAATACTCAAAATATTTTAGGAGATAGTGCCAGTTCAACGAGTCTATTCCATCAGTTTTAGAGTAGTATTTTTGTCAAGATCGGTCCATTCCGGCCAGGTTTTTCAATATACCTCATTAAATTATTCCCAATCTTTTTATATATTTTAATATCCCTAGTGTCATGGATGTGCGGAAACATTACCGAATGAAAATACTCAAAGTATTTTAGGAGATAGTGCCAGTTCAACGAGTCTATTTCATCAGTTTTAGAGTAGTATTTTTGTCAAGATCGGTCCATTTCAGCCAAGTTTTTTAATATACCTCATTAATTTATTACAAATATTTTTATATATTCTAATAGCACTGGTTTTGCAGATGTGCGGAAAGGGTACCGAAAGAAAATACTGAAAGTATTTTAGGAGATAGTGCCAGTTCAACGAGTCTATTCCATCACTTTTAGAGTAGTATTTTTGTCGAGATCGGTCCATTTCGGCCAGGTTTTTCAATATACCTCATTAATTTATTTCCAATCTTTTTATATATTCTAATAGCCCTGCTTTCATATATGTTCGGAAAAGTTACTGAATGAAAATACTCAAAGCATTTTAGGAGATAATGCCAGTTCAACGAGTCTATTTCATCAGTTTTAGAGTAGTATTTTTGTCGAGATCGGTCCATTCCGGCCAGGTTTTTCAATATACCTCATTAATTTATTACAAATCTTTTTATATATTCTAATATCCTTAGTTTCATAGATGTGCGGAAACTTTACCGAATGAAAATACTCAAAGTGTTTTAGAAGATAGTGCCAGTTCAACAAGTCTATTCCATCAGTTTTAGAGTAGTATTTTTGTCGAGATCGGTCCATTCCGGCCATGTTTTTCAATATACCTCATTAATTTATTTCCAATCTTTTTATATATTTTAATACCCCTGGTTTTATAAATGTGCGGAAACATTACCTAATGAAAATACTCAAAGTATTTTAGGAGATAGTGCCAGTTCAACGAGTCTATTCCATCAGTTTTAGATTAGTATTTTTGTCGAGATCGGTCCATTCCGGCCATGTTTTTCAATATACCTCATTAATTTATTCCCAATCTGTTTAAATATTCTAATAGCCCTGGTTTCGCAGATGTGCAGAAACTTTACCGAATGAAAATACTCAAAGTATTTTAGGAGATAGTGCCAGTTCAACGAGTCATTTCCATCAGTTCTAGAGTAGTATTTTTGTCGAGATCGGTCCATTGCGGCCAGGTTTTTCAATATACCTCATTAATTTAATACAAATCTTTTTATATATTCTAATATCCTTAGTTTCATAGATGTGCGGAAACTTTACCGAATGAAAATACTCCAAGTGTTTTAGAAGATAGTGCCAGTTCAACAAGTCTATTCCATCAGTTTTAGAGTAGTATTTTTGTCAATATCGGTCCATTTCGGCCAAGTTTTTTAATATACCTCATTAATTTATTACAAATATTTTTATATATTCTAATAGCACTGGTTTTACAGATGTGCGGAAAGGGTACCGAATGAAAATACTGAAAGTATTTGAGGAGATAGTGCCAGTTCAACGAGTCTATTCCATCAGTTTTAGAGTAGTATTTTTGTCGAGATAGGTCCATTCCGGCCAGGTTTTTCAATATACCTCATTAATTTATTCCCAATCTTTTATATATTCTAATAGCCCTGGTTTCACAAATGTGCGGAAACATTACCGAATGAAAATACTCAAAGTATTTTAGGAGATAGTGCCAGTTCAACGAGTCTATTCCATCAGTTTTAGAGTAGTATTTTTGTCGAGATCGGTCCATTCCGGCCAGGTTTTTCAATATACCTCATTAACTTATTACAAATATGTTTATATATTCTAATAGCCCTGGTTTTACAGATGTGCAGAAACAGTACCGAATGAAAATACTCAAAGTATTTTAGGAGATAGTGCCAGTTCAACGAGTTTATTCCATCAGTTTTAGAGTAGTATTTTTGTCGAGATCGGTCCATTTCGTCCAGGTTTTTCAATATACCTCATTAATTTATTTCTAATATGTTTAAATATTCTAATAGCCCTGGTTTCACAGATGTGCGGAAACTTTACCGAATGAAAATACTCAAAGTATTTTAGGAGATAGTGCCAGTTCAACGAGTCATTTCCATCAGTTCTAAAGTAGTATTTTTGTCGAGATCGGTCCATTGCGGCCAGGTTTTTCAATATACCTCATTAATTTATTACAAATATTTTTATATATTCTAATATCCTTAGTTTCATAGATGTGCGGAAACTTTACCGAATGAAAATACTCAAAGTGTTTTAGAAGATAGTGCCAGTTTAACAAGTCTATTCCATCAGTTTTAGAGTAGTATTTTTGTCGAGATCGGTCCATTTCGGCCAGGTTTTTCGATATACCTAATTAACTTATTACAAATATGTTTATCTATTCTAATAGCCCTGATATTACAGATGTGCGGAAATCTTACCGAATAAAAATACTCAAAGTATTTTAGGAGATAATGCCAGTTCAACGAGTCTATTCCATCAGTTTTAGAGTAGTATTTTTTGTCGAAATCGGTCCATTTCGGCCAGGTTTTTCAATATACCTCATTAATTTATTCCCAATCTTTTATATATTCTAATAGCCCTGGTTTCACAAATGTGCGGAAACATTACCGAATGAAAATACTCAAAGTATTTTAGGAGATAGTGCCAGTTCAACGAGTCTATTCCATCAGTTTTAGAGTAGTATTTTTGTCGAGATCGGTCCATTCCGGCCATGTTTTTCAATATACCTCATTAATTTATTTCCAATCTTTTTATATATTTTAATACCCCTGGTTTTATAAATGTGCAGAAACATTACCGAATGAAAATAGTCAAAGTATTTTAGAAGACAGTACCAGTTCAACGTGTCTATTCCATCAGTTTTAGAGTAGTATTTTTGTCGAGATTGGTCCATTTCGGCCAGGTTTTTCAATATACCTCATTAATTCATTTCCAATCGTTTTCTATATTCTAATAGCCTTGGTTTAACGGATGTGCGGAAACATTACCGAATGAAAATACTCAAAATATTTTAGGAGATAGTGCCAGTTCAACGAGTCTATTCCATCAGTTTTAGAGTAGTATTTTTGTCAAGATCGGTCCATTCCGGCCAGGTTTTTCAATATACCTCATTAAATTATTCCCAATCTTTTTATATATTTTAGTATCCCTAGTGTCATGGATGTGCGGAAACATTACCGAATGAAAATACTCAAAGTATTTTAGGAGATAGTGCCAGTTCAACGAGTCATTTCCATCAGTTTTAGAGTAGTATTTTTTTCGAGATCGGTCCATTCCGGCCAAGTTTTTCAATATACCTCATTAAATTATTCCCAATCTTTTTATATATTCTAATATCCCTAGTGTCATAGATGTGCGGAAACTTTACCGAATGAAAATACTCAAAGTGTTTTAGAAGATAGTGCGAGTTCAACGAGTCTATTCCATCAGTTTTAGAGTAGTATTTTTGTCGAGATCTGTCCATTTCGGCCAGGTTTTTCAATATACCTCATTAATTTATTCCCAATCTTTTTATATATTCTAATAGCCCTGGTTTCACACATGTCTGGAATTATTACCGAATGAAAATACTCAAAGTATTTTAGGAGATAGTGCCAGTTCAACGAGTCTATTCCATCAGTTTTAGAGTAGTATTTTTGTCGAGATCGGTCCATTCCGGCCATGTTTTTCAATATACCTCATTAATTTATTTCCAATCTTTTTATATATTTTAATACCCCTGGTTTTACAGATGTGCGGAAACATTACCGAATGAAAATAGTCAAAGTATTTTAGAAGACAGTACCAGTTCAACGTGTCTATTCCATCAGTTTTAGAGTAGTATTTTTGTCGAGATTGGTCCATTTCGGCCAGGTTTTTCAATATACCTCATTAATTCATTTCCAATCGTTTTCTATATTCTAACAGCCTTGGTTTAACGGATGTGCGGAAACATTACCGAATGAAAATACTCAAAATATTTTAGGAGATAGTGCCAGTTCAACGAGTCTATTCCATCAGTTTTAGAGTAGTATTTTTGTCAAGATCGGTCCATTCCGGCCAGGTTTTTCAATATACCTCATTAAATTATTCCCAATCTTTTTATATATTTTAATATCCCTAGTGTCATGGATGTGCGGAAACATTACCGAATGAAAATACTCAAAGTATTTTAGGAGATAGTGCCAGTTCAACGAGTCTATTTCATCAGTTTTAGAGTAGTATTTTTGTCAAGATCGGTCCATTTCAGCCAAGTTTTTTAATATACCTCATTAATTTATTACAAATATTTTTATATATTCTAATAGCACTGGTTTTACAGATGTGCGGAAAGGGTACCGAAAGAAAATACTGAAAGTATTTTAGGAGATAGTGCCAGTTCAACGAGTTTATTCCATCAGTTTTAGAGTAGTATTTTTGTCGAGATCGGTCCATTTCGTCCAGGTTTTTCAATATACCTCATTAATTTATTTCTAATATGTTTAAATATTCTAATAGCCCTGGTGTCAAAGAGGTGCAGAAACATTACCGAATAAAAATACTCAAAGTATTTAAGGAGATAGTGCCAGTTCAACGAGTCTATTCCATCAGTTTTAGATTAGTATTTTTTTCGAGATCGGTCCATTTCGGCAGGTTTTTCAATATACCACAGTAATTTATTTTAAATCTTTTTATATATTCTAATAGCCCTGGTGTCAAAGAGGTGCAGAAACATTACCGAATAAAAATACTCAAAGTATTTAAGGAGATAGTGCCAGTTCAACGAGTCTATTCCATCAGTTTTAGATTAGTATTTTTTGTCGAAATCGGTTCATTTCGGCCAGGTTTTTTAATATACCTCATTAATTTATTCCCAATCTTTTTATATATTCTAATAGCCTTGGTTTCTCAGATGTGCGGAAACATTACCGAATGAAAATACTCAAAGTATTTTAAGAGATAGTGACAGTTCAACGAGTCTATTCCATCAGTTTTAGAGTAGTATTTTTGTCGAGATCGGTCCTTTTCGGTCAGGTTTTTCAGTATACCTCATTAATTTATTACAAATATTTTTATATATTCTAATAGCACTGGTTTTACAGATGTACTGAAATCTTACCGAATAAAACTACTCAAAATATTTTAGGAGATAGTGCCATTTCAACGAGTCTATTCCATCAGTTTTAGAGAAGTATTTTTGTCAAAATCGGTCCATTCCGGCCAGGTTTTTCAATATACCTCATTAAATTATTCCCAATCTTTTTATATATTTTAATATCCCTAGTGTCATGGATGTGCGGAAACATTACCGAATGAAAATATTCAAAGTATTTTAGGAGATAGTGCCAGTTCAACGAGTCATTTCCATCAATTTTAGAGTAGTATTTTTGTCGAGATCGGTCCATTCCGGCCAGGTTTTTCAATATACCTCATTATATTATTCCCAATCTTTTTATATATTCTAATATCCCTAGTGTCATAGATGTGCGGAAACAGTACCGAATGAAAATACTGAAAGTATTTTAGGAGATAGTGCCAGTTCAACGAATCTATTCCGTCAGTTTTAGAGTAGTATTTTTGTCGAGATCGGTCCATTTCGGCCAGGTTTTTCAATATACCTCATTAATTTATTTCCAATCTTTTTATATATTCTAGTATCCCTAGTGTCATAGATGTGCGGAAACTTTACCGAATGAAAATACTCAAAATGTTTTAGAAGATAGTGCCAGTTCAACGAGTCTATTCCATCAGTTTTAGAGTAGTATTTTTGTCGAGATATATCCATATCGGCAGGTTTTTCAATATACCTCATTAATTATTCCCAATCTTTTTATATATTCTAATAGCCCTGGTTTAACACATGTACGGAATTATAACCGAATGAAAATACTCAAAGTATTTTAGGAGATAGTGCCAGTTCAACGAGTCTATTCCATCAGTTTTAGAGT
Source organism: Ostrea edulis (assembly GCF_947568905.1). Taxonomy (NCBI): domain Eukaryota; kingdom Metazoa; phylum Mollusca; class Bivalvia; order Ostreida; family Ostreidae; genus Ostrea; species Ostrea edulis. Next base: position 3,178,704 of record NC_079172.1, on the reverse strand, counting down.
AGTATTTTTGTCGAGATCAGTCCATTTCGGCCAGGTTTTTCAATATACCTCATTAATTTATTTCCAATCCTTTTATGTATTCTAATAGCCCTGGTTTAACAGATCTTCGGAAACATTACCGAATGAAAATACTCAAAGTATTTTAGGAGATAGTGCCAGTTCAACGAGTCTATTCCATCAGTTTTAGAGTAGTATTTTTGTCGAGATCGGTCCATTCCGACCAGTTTTTTCAATATACCTCATTAATTTATTTCCAATCTTTTTATATATTCTAATAGCCCTGGTTTCAGATATGTGCGGAAACTTTACCTAATGAAAATACTCAAAGTATTTTAGGAGATAGTGCCAGTTCAACTAGTCTATTCCATGAGTTTTAGAGTAGTATTTTTGTCGAGATCGGTCTATTCCGGCCATGTTTTTCAATATACCTCATTAATTTATTTCCAATCTTTATATATATTCTAATAGCTCTGGTGTGAAAGTTGTGCGTAAACTTTACCGAATAAAAATACTCAAAGTATTTTAGGAGATAATGCCAGTTCAACTAGTCTATTCCATCAGTTTTAGAGTAGTATTTTTGTCGAGATCGGTCCATTCCAGCCAGGTTTTTCAATATACCTCATTAATTTATTACAAATATTTTTATATATTCTAATAGCACTGGTTTTACAGATGTGCTGAAACTTTACCGAATAAAAATACTCAAAATATTTTAGGAGATAGTGCCAGTTCAACGAGTCTATTCCATCACTTTTAGAGTAGTATTTTTGTTGAGATCGGTCCATTTCGGCCAAGTTTTTCAATATACCTCATTAATTTATTTCCAATCTGTTTAAATATTCTAATAGCCCTGGTTTCACAGATGTGCGGAACCTTTACCGAATGGAAATACTCAAAGTATTTTACGAGATAGTGACAGTTCAACGAGTCTATTCCATCAGTTTTAGAGTAGTATTTTTGTCGAGATCGGTCCATTCCGGCCAGGTTTTTCAATATACCTCATTAATTTATTCCCAATCTTTTTATATATTCTAATAGCCCTGGTTTCTCAAATGTGCGGAAACATTACCGAATGAAAATACTCAAAGTATTTTAGGAGATAGTGCCAGTTCAACGAGTCATTTCCATCAGTTTTAGAGTAGTATTTTTTTCGAGATCAGTCCATTCCGGCCAGGTTTTTCAATATACCTCATTAATTTATTTCCAATCGTTTTCTATATTCTAATAGCCTTGGTTTGACGGATGTGCAGAAACATTACCGAATGAAAATACTCAAAGTATTTTAGGAGATAGTGCCAGTTCAACAAGTCTATTCCATCAGTTTTAGAGTGGTGTTTTTGTCGAGATCGGTCCATTTCGGCCAGGTTTTTCAATATACCTCATTAACTTATTACAAATATGTTTATATATTCTAATAGCCCTGGTACTACAGATGTGCGCAAATCTTACCGAATAAAAATACTCAAAGTATTTTAGGAGATAATGCCAGTTAAACGTGTCTATTCCATCAGTTTTAGAGTCGTATTTTTTCTCGAAATAGGTCCATTTCGGCCAGGTTTTTCAATATACCTCATTAATTTATTACAAATATTTTTATATATTCTAATATCCTTACTCTCATAGATGTGCGGAAACTTTACCGAATGAAAATACTCAAAGTGTTTTAGAAGATAGTGCCAGTTCAACGAGTCTATTCCATCAGCTTTAGAGTAGTATTTTTGTTGAAATCTATCCATATCAGCAGGTTTTTCAATATACCTCATTAATTTATTCCCAATCTTTTTATATATTCTAATAGCCCTGGTTTCACACATGTACGGAATTATAACCGAATGAAAATACTCAAAGTATTTTAGGATATAGTGCCAGTTCAACGAGTCTATTCCATCAGTTTTAGAGTAGTATTTTTTTCCAGATCAGTCCATTTCGGCCAGGTTTTTCAATATACCTCATTAATTTATTTCCAATCCTTTTATGTATTCTAATAGCCCTGGTTTAACAGATGTTCGGAAACATTACCGAATGAAAATACTCAAAGTATTTTAGGAGATAGTGCCAGTTCAACGAGTCTATTCCATCAGTTTTAGAGTAGTATTTTTGTCGAGATCGGTCCATTCCGACCAGGTTTTTCAATATACCTCATTAATTTATTTCCAATCTTTTTATATATTCTAATAGCCCTGGTTTCAGATATGTGCGTAAACTTTACCTAATGAAAATACTCAGAGTATTTTAGGAGATAGTGCCAGTTCAACTAGTCTATTCCATCAGTTTTAGAGTAGTATTTTTGTCGAGATCGGTCTATTCCGGCCATGTTTTTCAATATACCTCATTAATTTATTTCCAATCTTTATATATATTCTAATACCTCTGGTGTGAAAGATGTAAGTAAACTTTACCGAATAAAAATACTCAAAGTATTTTAGGAGATAATGTCAGTTCAACGAGTCTATTCCATCAGTTTTAGAGTAGTATTTTTGTCGAGATCTGTCCATTCCAGCCAGGTTTCTCAATATACCTCATTAATTTATTTCCAATCTTTATATATATTCTAATAGCTCTGGTGTGAAAGTTGTGCGTAAACTTTACCGAATAAAAATACTCAAAGTATTTTAGGAGATAATGCCAGTTCAACTAGTCTATTCCATCAGTTTTAGAGTAGTATTTTTGTCGAGATCGGTCCATTCCAGCCAGGTTTTTCAATATACCTCATTAATTTATTACAAATATTTTTATATATTCTAATAGCACTGGTTTTACAGATGTGCTGAAACTTTACCGAATAAAAATACTCAAAATATTTTAGGAGATAGTGCCAGTTCAACGAGTCTATTTCGTCAGTTTTAGTGTAGTATTTTTGTCGAGATCGGTCCATTCCGGCCAGGTTTTTCAAAATACCTCATTAATTTATTTCCAATCTGTTCATATATTTTAATAGCTCTGCTTTCATATATGTCCGGAAAAGTTACTGAATGAAAATACTCAAAGTATTCTAGGAGATAATGCCAGTTCAACGAATCTATTTCATCAGTTTTAGAGTAGTATTTTTGTCGAGATCGGTCCATTCCGGCCAGGTTTTTCAATATACCTCATTAATTTATTCCCAATCTTTTTATATATTCTAATAGCCCTGGTTTCTCAAATGTGCGGAAACATTACCGAATGAAAATACTCAAAGTATTTTAGGAGAGAGTGCCAGTTCAACGAGTCATTTCCATCAGTTTTAGAGTAGTATTTTTTTCGAGATCAGTCCATTCCGGCCAGGTTTTTCAATATACCTCATTAATTTATTTCCAATCGTTTTCTATATTCTAATAGCCTTGGTTTGACGGATGTGCGGAAACATTACCGAATGAAAATACTCAAAGTATTTTAGGAGATAGTGCCAGTTCAACAAGTCTATTCCATCAGTTTTAGAGTGGTGTTTTTGTCGAGATCGGTCCATTTCGGCCAGGTTTTTCAATATACCTCATTAACTTATTACAAATATGTTTATATATTCTAATAGCCCTGGTACTACAGATGTGCGCAAATCTTACCGAATAAAAATACTCAAAGTATTTTAGGAGATAATGCCAGTTAAACGTGTCTATTCCATCAGTTTTAGAGTCGTATTTTTTCTCGAAATAGGTCCATTTCGGCCAGGTTTTTCAATATACCTCATTAATTTATTACAAATATTTTTATATATTCTAATATCCTTAGTCTCATAGATGTGCGGAAACTTTACCGAATGAAAATACTCAAAGTGTTTTAGAAGATAGTGCCAGTTCAACGAGTCTATTCCATCAGCTTTAGAGTAGTATTTTTGTTGAAATCTATCCATATCGGCAGGTTTTTCAATATACCTCATTAATTTATTCCCAATCTTTTTATATATTCTAATAGCCCTGGTTTCACACATGTACGGAATTATAACCGAATGAAAATACTCAAAGTATTTTAGGATATAGTGCCAGTTCAACGAGTCTATTCCATCACTTTTAGAATAGTATTTTTGTTGAGATTGCTCCATTTCGGCCATGTTTTTCAATATACCTCATTAATTTATTTCCAATCTTTTTATATATTCTAATAGCCCTGATATCATAAATGTGCGGAAACATTACCGAATGAAAATACTCAAAGTATTTTAGAAGACAGTGCAAGTTCAACGAGTCTATTCCATCAGTTTTAGAGTAGTATTTTTGTAGAGATCGGTCCATTTCAGTCAGGTTTTTCAATATACCTCATTAACTTATTACAAATATTTTTATATATTCTAATAGCCCTGGTTTCACACATGTGCGGAATTATTACCGAATGAAATTACTCAAAGTATTTTAGGAGATAGTGCCAGTTCAACAAGTCTATTCCATCAGTTTTAGAGTAGTATTTTTTGTCGAAATCGGTCCATTTCGGCCAGGTTTTTCAATATACCTCATTAATTTATTCCCAATCTTTTATATATTCTAATAGCCCTGGTTTCACAAATGTGTGGAAACATTACCGAATGAAAATACTCAAAGTATTTTAGGAGAGAGTGACAGTTCAACGAGTCTATTCCATCAGTTTTAGAGTAGTATTTTTGTCGAGATCGGTCCATTGCGGCCAGGTTTTTCAATATACCTCATTAATTTATTACAAATACTTTTTATATATTCTAATATCCTTAGTTTCATAGATGTGCGGAAACTTTACCGAATGAAAATACTCAAAGTATTTTAGGAGATAGTGCCAGTTCAACGAGTCATTTCCATCAGTTTTAGAGTAGTATTTTTTTCGAGATCAGTCCATTCCGGCCAGGTTTTTCAATATACCTCATTAATTTATTTCCAATCGTTTTCTATATTCTAATAGCCTTGGTTTGACGGATGTGCGGAAACATTACCGAATGAAAATACTCAAAGTATTTTAGGAGATAGTGCCAGTTCAACAAGTCTATTCCATCAGTTTTAGAGTGGTGTTTTTGTCGAGATCGGTCCATTTCGGCCAGGTTTTTCAATATACCTCATTAACTTATTACAAATATGTTTATATATTCTAATAGCCCTGGTACTACAGATGTGCGCAAATCTTACCGAATAAAAATACTCAAAGTATTTTAGGAGATAATGCCAGTTAAACGTGTCTATTCCATCAGTTTTAGAGTCGTATTTTTTCTCGAAATAGGTCCATTTCGGCCAGGTTTTTCAATATACCTCATTAATTTATTACAAATATTTTTATATATTCTAATATCCTTAGTCTCATAGATGTGCGGAAACTTTACCGAATGAAAATACTCAAAGTGTTTTAGAAGATAGTGCCAGTTCAACGAGTCTATTCCATCAGCTTTAGAGTAGTATTTTTGTTGAAATCTATCCATATCGGCAGGTTTTTCAATATACCTCATTAATTTATTCCCAATCTTTTTATATATTCTAATAGCCCTGGTTTCACACATGTACGGAATTATAACCGAATGAAAATACTCAAAGTATTTTAGGATATAGTGCCAGTTCAACGAGTCTATTCCATCACTTTTAGAATAGTATTTTTGTTGAGATTGCTCCATTTCGGCCATGTTTTTCAATATACCTCATTAATTTATTTCCAATCTTTTTATATATTCTAATAGCCCTGATATCATAAATGTGCGGAAACATTACCGAATGAAAATACTCAAAGTATTTTAGAAGACAGTGCAAGTTCAACGAGTCTATTCCATCAGTTTTAGAGTAGTTTTTTGTAGAGATCGGTCCATTTCAGTCAGGTTTTTCAATATACCTCATTAACTTATTACAAATATTTTTATATATTCTAATAGCCCTGGTTTCACACATGTGCGGAATTATTACCGAATGAAAATACTCAAAGTATTTTAGAAGATAGTGCCAGTTCAACGAGTCTATTCCATCAGTTTTAGAGTAGTATTTTTGTCAAGATTTGTCCATTTCGGCCAAGTTTTTCAATATACCTCATTAATTTATTACAAATATTTTTATATATTCTAATAGCACTGGTTTTACAGATGTGCGGAAAGGGTACCGAATGAAAATACTGAAAGTATTTTAGGAGATAGTGCCAGTTCAACGGGTCTATTCCATCACTTTTAGAGTAGTATTTTTGTTGAGATCGGTCCATTTCGGCCAAGTTTTTCAATATACCTCATTAATTTATTTCCAATCTGTTTAAATATTCTAATAGCCCTGGTTTCACAGATGTGCGGAACCTTTACCGAATGGAAATACTCAAAGTATTTTACGAGATAGTGACAGTTCAACGAGTCTATTCCATCAGTTTTAGAGTAGTATTTTTGTCGAGATCGGTCCATTCCGTCCAGGTTTTTCAATATACCTCATTAATTTATTTCCAATTTTTTTATATATTTTAATAGCCCTGCTTTCATATATCTGCGGAAAAGTTCCCAATTGAAAATACTCAAAGTATTTTAGGAGATAATGCCAGTTCAACGAGTTTATTTCATCAGTTTTAAAGTAGTGTTTTTGTCGAGATCGGTCCATTCCTTCCAGGTTTTTCAATATACCTCATTAATTTATTTCCAATCTGTTTAAATATTCTAATAGCCCTGGTTTCATATATCTGCGGAAAAGTTCCCGATTGAAAATACTCAAAGTATTCTAGGAGATAATGCCAGTTCAACGAGTTTATTTCATCAGTTTTAAAGTAGTGTTTTTGTCGAGATCGGTCCATTCCTTCCAGGTTTTTCAATATACCTCATTAATTTATTTCCAATCTTTTTATATATTCTAATAACCCTGGTCTCATAAATCTGCGGAAACATTACCGAATGAAAATACTCAAAGTATTTTAGGAGATAGTGCCAGTTCAACGAGTCTATTCCATCAGTTTTAGATTAGTATTTTTTGTCGAAATCGGTTCATTTCGGCCAGGTTTTTTTAAATACCTCATTAATTTATTCCCAATCTTTTTATATATTCTAATAGCCCTGGTTTCATAGATGTGCAGAAACATTACCGAATGAAAATACTCAAAGTATTTTAGGAGATAGTGAAAGTTCAACGAGTCTATTCCATCACTTTTAGAATAGTATTTTTGTTGAGATATCTCCATTTCGGCCATGTTTTTCAATATACCTCATTAATTTATTTCCAATCTTTTCATATATTCTAATAGCCCTGGTATCATAAATGTGCGGAAACATTACCGAATGAAAATACTCAAAGTATTTTAGAAGACAGTGCAAGTTCAACGAGTCTATTCCATCAGTTTTAGAGTAGTATTTTTGTAGAGATCGGTCCATTCCTTCCAGGTTTTTCAATATACCTCATTAATTTATTTCCAATCTTTTTATATATTCTAATAGCCCTGGTGTCATAGATTTGCGGAAACATTACCGAATGAAAATACTGAAAGTATTTTAGGAGATAGTGCCAGTTCAACGGGTCTATTCCATCACTTTTAGAGTAGTATTTTTGTTGAGATCGGTCCATTTCGGCCAGGTTTTTCAATATACCTCATTAATTTATTTCCAATCTGTTTAAATATTCTAATAGCCCTGGTTTCACAAATGTGCGGAACCTTTATCGAATGAAAATACTCAAAGTATTTTAGGAGAGAGTGCCAGTTCAACGAGTCTATTCCGTCAGTTTTGGAGCAGTATTTTTCTCGAGATCGGTCCATTTCCGCCAGATTTTTCAATATATCTCATTAATTTATTTCCAATCTGTTTAAATATTCTAATAGCCCTGGTTTCAAAGATGTGCGGAAACATTACCGAATGAAAATACTGAAAGTATTTTAGGAGATAGTGCCAGTTCAACGAGTCTATTCCATCAGTTTTAGAGTAGTATTTATGTCAAGATCGGTCCATTTCGGCCAAGTTTCTCAATATACCTCATTAATTTATTACAAATATTTTTATATATTCTAATAGCCCTGGTTTTACAGATGTGCGGAAAGGGTACCGAATGAAAATACTGAAAGTATTTTAGGAGATAGTGCCAGTTCAGCGAGTCTATTCGATCAGTTTTAGAGTAGTATTTTTGTCGAGATCAGTCCATTTCGGCCAGATTTTTCAATATACCTCATTAATTTATTCCCAATCTTTTTATATATTCTAATAGCCCTGGTTTCCCAAATGTGCGGAAACATTACCGAATGAAAATACTCAAAGTATTTTAGGAGATAGTGCCAGTTCAACGAGTCTATTTCATCAGTTTTAGAGTAGTATTTTTGTCGAGATCGGTCCATTCCGGCCATGTTTTTCAATAAACCTCATTAATTTATTTCCAATCTTTTTATATATTCTAATAGCCCTGGTTTCATAAATGTGCGGAAACATTACCGAATGAAAATACTCAAAGTATTTTAGAAGACAGTGCAAGTTCAACGAGTCTATTCCATCAGTTTTAGAGTAGTATTTTTGTAGAGATCGGTCCATTTCGGCCAGGTTTTTCAGTATACCTCATTAATATATTTCCAATCGTTTTATATATTCTAATAGCCCTGGCTTAACAGATGTGCGGAAACATTACCGAATGAAAATACTCAAAGTATTTTAGAAGACAGTGCCAGTTCAACGAGTCTATTCCATCAGTTTTAGAGTAGTATTTTTGTCGAGATCGGTCCCTTTCGGCCAGGTTTTTCAATATACCTCATTAATTTATTTCCAATATTTTTATATATTCTTATAGCCCTGGATTCACAAATGTGCGGAAACATTACCGAAAGGAAATACTCAAAGTATTTTAATAGAGAGTACCAGTTCAACGAGTCTATTCCATCAGTTTTAGAGTAGTATTTTTGTCGAGATCGGTCCATTCCGGCCAGGTTTTTCAATATACCTCATTAATTTCTTACAAATATTTTTATATATTCTAATAGCACTGGTTTTACAGATGTACTGAAATCTTACCTAATAAAACTACTCAAAGTATTTTAGGGGAGAGTGCCAGTTCAACGAGTCTATTCCGTCAGTTTTGGAGCAGTATTTTTGTCAAGATTTGTCCATTTCAGCCAAGTTTTTCAATATACCTCATTAATTTATTACAAATATTTTTATATATTCTAATAGCACTGGTTTTACAGATGTTTGGAATAGGTACCGAATGAAAATACTGAAAGTATTTTAGGAGATAGTGCCAGTTCAACGAGTCTATTCCATCACTTTTAGAGTAGTATTTTTGTTGAGATCGGTCCATTTCGGCCAGGTTTTTCAATATACCTCATTAATTTATTTCCAATCTGTTTAAATATTCTAATAGCCCTGGTTTCACAAATGTGCGGAACCTTTATCGAATGAAAATACTCAAAGTATTTTAGGAGAGAGTGCCAGTTCAACGAGTCTATTCCGTCAGTTTTGGAGCAGTATTTTTCTCGAGATCGGTCCATTTCCGCCAGATTTTTCAATATATCTCATTAATTTATTTCCATTCTGTTTAAATATTCTAATAGCCCTGGTTTCGCAGATGTGCGGAAACATTACCGAATGAAAATACTGAAAGTATTTTAGGAGATAGTGCCAGTTCAACGAGTCTATTCCATCAGTTTTAGAGTAGTATTTATGTCAAGATCTGTCCATTTCGGCCAAGTTTCTCAATATACCTCATTAATTTATTACAAATATTTTTATATATTCTAATAGCCCTGGTTTTACAGATGTGCGGAAAGGGTACCGAATGAAAATACTGAAAGTATTTTAGGAGGTAGTGCCAGTTCAACGAGTCTATTCGATCAGTTTTAGAGTAGTATTTTTGTCGAGATCAGTCCATTTCGGCCAGATTTTTCAATATACCTCATTAATTTATTCCCAATCTTTTTATATATTCTAATAGCCCTGGTTTCCCAAATGTTCGGAAACATTACCGAATGAAAATACTCAAAGTATTTTAGGAGATAGTGCCAGTTCAGCGAGTCTATTTCATCAGTTTTAGAGTAGTATTTTTGTCGAGATCGGTTCATTCCGGCCATGTTTTTTAGTATACCTCATTAATTTATTTCCAATCGTTTTATATATTCTAATAGCCCTGGTTTCACAGATGTGCGGAAACATTACCGAATGAAAATACTCAAAGTATTTTAAGAGATAGTGCCAGTTCAACGAGTCTATTACATCAGTTTTAGAGTAGTATTTTTGTCGAGATCGGTCCCTTTCGGCCAGGTTTTTCAATATACCTCATTAATTTATTTCCAATATTTTTATATATTCTTATAGCCCTGGATTCACAAATGTGCGGAAACATTACCGAAAGGAAATACTCAAAGTATTTTAGGAGAGAGTACCAGTTCAACGAGTCTATTCCATCAGTTTTAGAGTAGTATTTTTGTCGAGATCGGTCCATTCCGGCCAGGTTTTTCAATATACCTCATTAATTTCATACAAATATTTTTATATATTCTAATAGCACTGGTTTTACAGATGTACTGAAATCTTACCGAATAAAACTACTCAAAGTATTTTAGGGGAGAGTGCCAGTTCAACGAGTCTATTCCGTCAGTTTTGGAGCAGTATTTTTGTCAAGATTTGTCCATTTCGGCCAAGTTTTTCAATATACCTCATTAATTTATTACAAATATTTTTATATATTCTAATAGCACTGGTTTTACAGATGTTCGGAAGAGGTACCGAATGAAAATACTGAAAGTATTTTAGGAGATAGTGCCAGTTCAACGGGTCTATTCCATCACTTTTAGAGTAGTATTTTTGTTGAGATCGGTCCATTTCGGCCAGGTTTTTCAATATACCTCATTAATTTATTTCCAATCTGTTTAAATATTCTAATAGCCCTGGTTTCACAAATGTGCGGAACCTTTATCGAATGAAAATACTCAAAGTATTTTAGGAGAGAGTGCCAGTTCAACGAGTCTATTCCGTCAGTTTTGGAGCAGTATTTTTCTCGAGATCGGTCCATTTCCGCCAGATTTTTCAATATATCTCATTAATTTATTTCCAATCTGTTTAAATATTCTAATAGCCCTGGTTTCACAGATGTGCGGAAACATTACCGAATGAAAATACTGAAAGTATTTTAGGAGATAGTGCCAGTTCAACGAGTCTATTGCATCAGTTTTAGAGTAGTATTTATGTCAAGATCGGTCCATTTCGGCCAAGTTTCTCAATATACCTCATTAATTTATTACAAATATTTTTATATATTCTAATAGCCCTGGTTTTACAGATGTGCGGAAAGGGTACCGAATGAAAATACTGAAAGTATTTTAGGAGGTAGTGCCAGTTCAGCGAGTCTATTCGATCAGTTTTAGAGTAGTATTTTTGTCGAGATCGGTCCATTCCGGCCATGTTTTTCAATAAACCTCATTAATTTATTTCCAATCTTTTTATATATTCTAATAGCCCTGGTTTCATAAATGTGCGGAAACATTACCGAATGAAAATACTCAAAGTATTTTAGAAGACAGTGCAAGTTCAACGAGTCTATTCCATCAGTTTTAGAGTAGTATTTTTGTAGAGATCGGTCCATTTCGGCCAGGTTTTTCAGTATACCTCATTAATATATTTCCAATCGTTTTATATATTCTAATAGCCCTGGCTTAACAGATGTGCGGAAACATTACCGAATGAAAATACTCAAAGTATTTTAGAAGACAGTGCCAGTTCATCGAGTCTATTCCATCAGTTTTAGAGTAGTATTTTTGTCGAGATCGGTCCCTTTCGGCCAGGTTTTTCAATATACCTCATTAATTTATTTCCAATATTTTTATATATTCTTATAGCCCTGGATTCACAAATGTGCGGAAACATTACCGAAAGGAAATACTCAAAGTATTTTAGGAGAGAGTACCAGTTCAACGAGTCTATTCCATCAGTTTTAGAGTAGTATTTTTGTCGAGATCGGTCCATTCCCGCCAGGTTTTTCAATATACCTCATTAATTTCTTACAAATATTTTTATATATTCTAATAGCACTGGTTTTACAGATGTACTGAAATCTTACCGAATAAAACTACTCAAAGTATTTTAGGGGAGAGTGCCAGTTCAACGAGTCTATTCCGTCAGTTTTGGAGCAGTATTTTTGTCAAGATTTGTCCATTTCGGCCAAGTTTTTCAATATACCTCATTAATTTATTACAAATATTTTTATATATTCTAATAGCACTGGTTTTACAGATGTTCGGAAGAGGTACCGAATGAAAATACTGAAAGTATTTTAGGAGATAGTGCCAGTTCAACGGGTCTATTCCATCACTTTTAGAGTAGTATTTTTGTTGAGATCGGTCCATTTCGGCCAGGTTTTTCAATATACCTCATTAATTTATTTCCAATCTGTTTAAATATTCTAATAGCCCTGGTTTCACAAATGTGCGGAACCTTTATCGAATGAAAATACTCAAAGTATTTTAGGAGAGAGTGCCAGTTCAACGAGTCTATTCCGTCAGTTTTGGAGCAGTATTTTTCTCGAGATCGGTCCATTTCGGCCAAGTTTCTCAATATACCTCATTAATTTATTACAAATATTTTTATATATTCTAATAGCCCTGGTTTTACAGATGTGCGGAAAGGGTACCGAATGAAAATACTGAAAGTATTTTAGGAGGTAGTGCCAGTTCAACGAGTCTATTCGATCAGTTTTAGAGTAGTATTTTTGTCGAGATCAGTCCATTTCGGCCAGATTTTTCAATATACCTCATTAATTTATTCCCAATCTTTTTATATATTCTAATAGCCCTGGTTTCCCAAATGTGCGGAAACATTACCGAATGAAAATACTCAAAGTATTTTAGGAGATAGTGCCAGTTCAGCGAGTCTATTTCATCAGTTTTAGAGTAGTATTTTTGTCGAGATCGGTTCATTCCGGCCATGTTTTTCAATAAACCTCATTAATTTATTTCCAATCTTTTTATATATTCTAATAGCCCTGGTTTCATAAATGTGCGGAAACATTACCGAATGAAAATACTCAAAGTATTTTAGAAGACAGTGCAAGTTTAACGAGTCTATTCGATCAGTTTTAGAGTAGTATTTTTGTAGAGATCGGTCCATTTCGGCCAGGTTTTTCAGTATACCTCATTAATATATTTCCAATCGTTTTATATATTCTAATAGCCCTGGCTTAACAGATGTGCGGAAACATTACCGAATGAAAATACTCAAAGTATTTTAGGAGATAGTGCCAGTTCAACGAGTCTATTCCATCAGTTCTAGAGTAGTATTTTTGTCGAGATCGCTACATTCTGGCCAGATGTTTCAATATACCTCATTAATTTATTTCCAATCTGTTTAAATATTCTAATAGACCTGGTTTCTCAAATGTGTGGAAACTTTACCAAATGAAAATACTCAAAATATTTTACGAGATAGTGCCAGTTCAACGAGTCTATTCCATCAGATTTAGAGTAGTATTTTTGTCCAGATCGGTCCATTCCGGCCAGATTTTTCAATATACCTCATTAATTTATTTCCAATCTTTTTATATATTCTAATAGCCCTGCTTTCATATATCTGCGGAAAAGTTACCGATTGAAAATACTCAAAGTATTCAAGGAGATAATGCCAGTTCAACAAGTCTATTTCATCAGTTTTAGAGTAGTATTTTTGTCGAGATCGGTCCATTCCTTCCAGGTTTTTCGATATACCTCATTAATTTATTTCCAACCTTTTTATATATTCTAATAGCCCTGATGTCCAAGATGTGCGGAAACTTTACAAATTAAAAATACTGAAAGTATTTTAGGAGATAGTGCCAGTTCAACGAGTCTATTCCATCACTTTTAGAATAGTATTTTTGTTGAGATCGCTCCATTTCGGCCATGTTTTTAAATATACCTCATTAATTTATTTCCAATCTTTTTATATATTCTAATACCCTGGTATCATAAATGTGCGGAAACATTACCGAATGAAAATACGCAAAGTGTTTTAGAAGACAGTGCAAGTTCAACGAGTCTATTCCATCAGTTTTAGAGTAGTATTTTTGTAAAGATCGGTCTATTCCAGCCAGGTTTTTCAATATACCTCATTAACTTATTACAAATATTTTTATATATTCTAATAGCCCTGGTTTCACACATCTGCGGAATTATTACCGAATGAAAATACTCAAAGTATTTTAGAAGATAGTGCCAGTTCAACGAGTCTATTCCATCAGTTTTAGAGTAGTATTTTTGTCAAGATCTGTACATTTCGGCCAAGTTTTTCAATATACCTCATTAATTTATTACAAATATTTTTATATATTCTATAGCACTGGTTTTGCAGATGTGCGGAAAGGGTACCGAATGAAAATACTGAAAGTATTTTAGGAGATAGTGCCAGTTCAACGAGTCTATTCCAACACTTTTAGAGTAGTATTTTTGTCGAGATCGGTCCATTTCGGCCAGGTTTTTCAATATACCTCATTAATTTATTTCCAATCTGTTTAAATATTCTAATAGCCCTGGTTTCACAAATGTGGGGAACCTTTACCTAATGACAATACTCAAAGTATTTTACGAGAGAGTGCCAGTTCAACGAGTCTATTCCATCAGTTTTAGAGTTGTATTTTTGTCGAGATCGGTCCATTCCTTCCAGGTTTTTCAATATACCTCATTAATTTATTTCCAATCTTTTTATTTATTTTAATAGCCCTGGTTTCATAAATGTGCGGAAACATTACCGAATGAAAATACTCAAAGTATTTTAGGGGATAGTGCCAGTTCAACGAGTCTATTCCATCAGTTTGAGAGTAGTATTTTTGTCGAGATCGATCCCTTTCGGCCAGGTTTTTCAGTATACCTCATTAATTTATTTCCAATCGTTTTATCTATTCTAATAGCCTTGGTTTCATAGATGTGCGGAAACATTACTGAATCAAAATACTCAAAGTATTTTAGGAGATAGTGCCAGTTCAACGAGTCTATTCCATCAGTTTTAGAGTAGTATTTTTTAGAGATCGGTCCATTTCGGCCAAGTTTTTCAATATACCAGAGAAATTTATTTCCAATCTTTTTACATATTCTAATAGCCCTGGTGTCAAAGATGTTCGGAAACTTTACCGAATAAAAATACTCAAAGTATTTAAGGAGATAGTGCCAGTTCAACGAGTCTATTCCATCAGTTTTAGAGAAGTATTTTTTGTCCAAATCGGTTCAATTCGGCCAGGTTTTTTAATATACCTCATTAATTTATTTCCAATCTTTTTATATATTCCAATAGCCCTGCGTTCATATATGTTCGGAAATGTTACTGAATG
The DNA here is from genome assembly GCF_947568905.1 of Ostrea edulis. Taxonomy (NCBI): domain Eukaryota; kingdom Metazoa; phylum Mollusca; class Bivalvia; order Ostreida; family Ostreidae; genus Ostrea; species Ostrea edulis. Next base: position 3,163,570 of record NC_079172.1, on the reverse strand, counting down.
AAAATACTCAAAGTATTTTAGGAGATAATGCCAGTTCAACGAGTCTATTTCATCAGTTTTAGAGTAGTATTTTTGTCGAGATCAGTCCATTCCGGCCAGGTTTTTCAATATACCTCATTAATTTATTTCCAATCTTTTTATATATTTTAATAGCCCTGGTGTCATAGATTTGCGGAAACATTACCGAATGAAAATACTCAAGGTATTTTAGGAAGTAGTGCAAGTTCAACGAGTCTATTCGATCAGTTTTAGAGTAGTATTTTTGTCGAGATCAGTCCATTTCGGCCAGATTTTTCAATATACCTCATTAATTTATTCCCAATCTTTTTATATATTCTAATAGCCCTGGTTTCATAAATGTGCGGAAACACTACCGAATGAAAATACTCAAAGTATTTTAGGAGATAGTGCCAGTTCAAGGAGTCTATTCCATCAGTTTTAGAGTAGTATTTTTGTCGAGATCGGTCCATTCCGGCCATGTTTTTCAATATACCTCATTAATTTATTTCCAATCTTTTTATATATTCTAATAGCCCTGGTTTCATAAATGTGCGGAAACAATACCGAATGAAAATACTCAAAGTATTTTGGAAGACAGTGCCAGTTCAACGAGTCTATTCAATCAGTTTCAGAGGAGTATTTTTGTCGAGATCGGTCCATTCCGGCCAGGTTTTTCAATATACCTCATTAATTTATTTCCAATCTTTTTACATATTCCAATAGCCCTGGTTTCATAAATGTGCGGAAACATTACCGAATGAAAATACTCAAAGTATTTTACAAGACAGTGCAAGTTCAACGAGTCTATTCCATCAGTTTTAGAGTAGTATTTTTGTCGAGATCAGTCCATTCCGGCCAGGTTTTTCAATATACCTCATTAATTTATTTCCAATCTTTTTATATATTTTAGTAGCCCTGGTGTCATAGATTTGCGGAAACATTACCGAATGAAAATATTCAAGGTATTTTAGGAGGTAGTGCCAGTTCAACGAGTCTATTCCATCAGTTTTAGAGTAGTATTTTTGTCGAGATCAGTCCATTTCGGCCAGATTTTTCAATATACCTCATTAATTTATTTCCAATCTTTTTATATATTTTAATAGCCCTGGTGTCATAGATTTGCGGAAACATTACCGAATGAAAATACTCAATGTATTTTGGGAGGTAGTCCCAGTTCAACGAGTCTATTCGATCAGTTTTAGAGTAGTATTTTTGTCGAGATCAGTCCATTTCGGCCAGATTTTTCAATATACCTCATTAATTTATTTCCAATCTTTTTACATATTCTAATAGCCCTGGTTTCATAAATGTGCGGAAACATTACCGAATGAAAATACTCAAAGTATTTTAGAAGACAGTGCCAGTTCAACGAGTCTATTCCATCAGTTTTAGAGTAGTATTTTTGTAGAGATCGGTCCATTTCGGCCAGGTTTTTCACTATACCTCATTAATTTATTTCCAATCGTTTTATATATTCTAATAGCCCTGCCTTAACAAATGTGCGGAAACATTACCGAATGAAAATACTCAAAGTATTTTAGGGGATAGTGCCAGTTCAACGAGTCTATTCAATCAGTTTTAGAGTAGTATTTTTGTCAAGATACTGTCCATTTCGGCGAAGTTTTTCAAAATACCTCATTAATTCATTACAAATATTTTTATATATTCTAATAGCACTGGTTTCACAGATGTGCGGAAACTTTACCGAATGAAAATACTCAAAGTATTTTACGAGACAGTGCCAGTTCAACGAGTCTATTCAATCAGTTTCAGAGGAGTATTTTTGTCGAGATCGGTCCATTCCGGCCAGGTTTTTCAATATACCTCATTAATTTATTTCCAATCTTTTTACATATTCCAATAGCCCTGGTTTCATAAATGTGCGGAAACATTACCGAATGAAAATGCTCAAAGTATTTTATAAGACAGTGCAAGTTCAACGAGTCTATTCCATCACTTTTAGAGTAGTATTTTTGTCGAGATCAGTCCATTCCGGCCAGGTTTTTCAATATACCTCATTAATTTATTTCCAATCTTTTTATATATTTTAATAGCCCTGGTGTCATAGATTTGCGGAAACATTACCGAATGAAAATATTCAAGGTATTTTAGGAGGTAGTGCCAGTTCAACGAGTCTATTCCATCAGTTTTAGAGTAGTATTTTTGTCGAGATCAGTCCATTTCGGCCAGATTTTTCAATATACCTCATTAATTTATTTCCAATCTTTTTATATATTTTAATAGCCCTGGTGTCATAGATTTGCGGAAACATTACCGAATGAAAATACTCAAGGTATTTTAGGAGGTAGTCCCAGTTCAACGAGTCTATTCGATCAGTTTTAGAGTAGTATTTTTGTCGAGATCAGTCCATTTCGGCCAGATTTTTCAATATACCTCATTAATTTATTTCCAATCTTTTTACATATTCTAATAGCCCTGGTTTCATAAATGTGCGGAAACATTACCGAATGAAAATACTCAAAGTATTTTAGAAGACAGTGCCAGTTCAACGAGTCTATTCCATCAGTTTTAGAGCAGTATTTTTGTAGAGATCGGTCCATTTCGGCCAGGTTTTTCAGTATACCTCATTAATTTATTTCCAATCGTTTTATATATTCTAATAGCCCTGGCTTAACAAATGTGCGGAAACATTACCGAATGAAAATACTCAAAGTATTTTAGGGGATAGTGCCAGTTCAACGAGTCTATTCAATCAGTTTTAGAGTAGTATTTTTGTCAAGATACTGTCCATTTCGGCGAAGTTTTTCAAAATACCTCATTAATTCATTACAAATATTTTTATATATTCTAATAGCACTGGTTTCACAGATGTGCGGAAACTTTACCGAATGAAAATACTCATAGTATTTTACGAGACAGTGCCAGTTCAACGAGTCTATTCAATCAGTTTCAGAGGAGTATTTTTGTCGAGATCGGTCCATTCCGGCCAGGTTTTTCAATATACCTCATTAATTTATTTCCAATCTTTTTATATATTCCAATAGCCCTGGTTTCATAAATGTGCGGAAACATTACCGAATGAAAATACTCAAAGTATTTTACAAGACAGTGCAAGTTCAACGACTCTATTCCATCAGTTTTAGAGTAGTATTTTTGTCGAGATCAGTCCATTCCGGCCAGGTTTTTCAATATACCTCATTAATTTATTTCCAATCTTTTTATATATTTTAATAGCCCTGGTGTCATAGATTTGCGGAAACATTACCGAATGAAAATATTCAAGGTATTTTAGGAGGTAGTGCCAGTTCAACGAGTCTATTCCATCAGTTTTAGAGTAGTATTTTTGTCGAGATCAGTCCATTTCGGCCAGATTTTTCAATATACCTCATTAATTTATTTCCAATCTTTTTATATATTTTAATAGCCCTGGTGTCATAGATTTGCGGAAACATTTCCGAATGAAAATACTCAAGGTATTTTAGGAGGTAGTCCCAGTTCAACGAGTCTATTCGTTCAGTTTTAGAGTAGTATTTTTGTCGAGATCAGTCCATTTCGGCCAGATTTTTCAATATACCTCATTAATTTATTTCCAATCTTTTTACATATTCTAATAGCCCTGGTTTCATAAATGTGCGGAAACATTACCGAATGAAAATACTCAAAGTATTTTAGAAGACAGTGCCAGTTCAACGAGTCTATTCCATCAGTTTTAGAGCAGTATTTTTGTAGAGATCGGTCCATTTCGGCCAGGTTTTTCAGTATACCTCATTAATTTATTTCCAATCGTTTTATATATTCTAATAGCCCTGGCTTAACAAATGTGCGGAAACATTACCGAATGAAAATACTCAAAGTATTTTAGGGGATAGTGCCAGTTCAACGAGTCTGTTCAATCAGTTTTAGAGTAGTATTTTTGTCAAGATACTGTCCATTTCGGCGAAGTTTTTCAAAATACCTCATTAATTCATTACAAATATTTTTATATATTCTAACAGCACTGGTTTCACAGATGTGCGGAAACTTTACCGAATGAAAATACTCATAGTATTTTACGAGACAGTGCCAGTTCAACGAGTCTATTCAATCAGTTTCAGAGGAGTATTTTTGTCGAGATCGGTCCATTCCGGCCAGGTTTTTCAATATACCTCATTAATTTATTTCCAATCTTTTTACATATTCCAATAGCCCTGGTTTCATAAATTTGCGGAAACATTACCGAATGAAAATACTCAAAGTATTTTACAAGACAGTGCAAGTTCAACGACTCTATTCCATCACTTTTAGAGTAGTATTTTTGTCGAGATCAGTCCATTCCGGCCAGGTTTTTCAATATACCTCATTAATTTATTTCCAATCTTTTTATATATTTTAATAGCCCTGGTGTCATAGATTTGCGGAAACATTACCGAATGAAAATATTCAAGGTATTTTAGGAGGTAGTGCCAGTTCAACGAGTCTATTCCATCAGTTTTAGAGTAGTATTTTTGTCGAGATCAGTCCATTTCGGCCAGATTTTTCAATATACCTCATTAATTTATTTCCAATCTTTTTATATATTTTAATAGCCCTGGTGTCATAGATTTGCGGAAACATTACCGAATGAAAATACTCAAGGTATTTTAGGAGGTAGTCCCAGTTCAACGAGTCTATTCGATCAGTTTTAGAGTAGTATTTTTGTCGAGATCAGTCCATTTCGGCCAGATTTTTCAATATACCTCATTAATTTATTTCCAATCTTTTTACATATTCTAATAGCCCTGGTTTCATAAATGTGCGGAAACATTACCGAATGAAAATACTCAAAGTATTTTAGAAGACAGTGCCAGTTCAACGAGTCTATTCCATCAGTTTTAGAGCAGTATTTTTGTAGAGATCGGTCCATTTCGGCCAGGTTTTTCAGTATACCTCATTAATTTATTTCCAATCGTTTTATATATTCTAATAGCCCTGGCTTAACAAATGTGCGGAAACATTACCGAATGAAAATACTCAAAGTATTTTAGGGGATAGTGCCAGTTCAACGAGTCTATTCAATCAGTTTTAGAGTAGTATTTTTGTCAAGATACTGTCCATTTCGGCGAAGTTTTTCAAAATACCTCATTAATTCATTACAAATATTTTTATATATTCTAATAGCACTGGTTTCACAGATGTGCGGAAACTTTACCGAATGAAAATACTCAAAGTATTTTACGAGACAGTGCCAGTTCAACGAGTCTATTCGATCAGTTTCAGAGTAGTATTTTTGTCGAGATCAGTCCATTTCGGCCAGATTTTTCAATATACCTCATTAATTTATTTCCAATCTTTTTACATATTCTAATAGCCCTGGTTTCATAAATGTGCGGAAACATTACCGAATGAAAATACTCAAAGTATTTTAGAAGACAGTGCCAGTTCAACGAGTCTATTCCATCAGTTTTAGAGCAGTATTTTTGTAGAGATCGGTCCATTTCGGCCAGGTTTTTCAGTATACCTCATTAATTTATTTCCAATCGTTTTATATATTCTAATAGCCCTGGCTTAACAAATGTGCGGAAACATTACCGAATGAAAATACTCAAAGTATTTTAGGGGATAGTGCTAGTTCAACGAGTCTATTCAATCAGTTTTAGAGTAGTATTTTTGTCAAGATACTGTCCATTTCGGCGAAGTTTTTCAAAATACCTCATTAATTCATTACAAATATGTTTATATATTCTAATAGCACTGGTTTCACAGATGTGCGGAAACTTTACCGAATGAAAATACTCAAAGTATTTTACGAGATAGTGCCAGTTCAACGAGTCTATTCCATCAGTTTTAAAGTAGTATTTTTGTCGAGATCGGTTCATTCCGGCCAGGTTTTTCAATATACCTCATTAATTTATTTCCAATCTTTTTATATATTTTAATAGCCCTGGTGTCATAGATTTGCGGAAACATTACCGAATGAAAATACTCAAGGTATTTTAGGAGGTAGTGCCAGTTCACCGAGTCTATTCGATCGGTTTTAGAGTAGTATTTTTGTCGAGATCAGTCCATTTCGGCCAGATTTTTCAATATACCTCATTAATTTATTCCCAATCTTTTTATATATTCTAATTGCCCTGGTTTCACAAATGTGCGGAAACATTACCGAATGAAAATACTCAAAGTATTTTACGAGATAATGCCAGTTCAACGAGTCTATTCCATCAGTTTTAGAGTAGTATTTTTGTCGAGATCGGTCCATTCCGGCCAGGTTTTTCAATATACTTCATTAATTTATTTCCAATCTTTTTATATATTTTCATAGCCCTGGTTTCATAAATGTGCGGAAACATTACAGAATGAAAATACTCAAAGTATTTTAGAAGACAGTGCCAGTTCAACGAGTCTATTCCATCAGTTTGAGAGTAGTATTTTTGTCGAGATCGATCCCTTTCGGCCAGGTTTTTCAGTATACCTCATTAATTTATTTCCAATCGTTTTATCTATTCTAATAGCCTTGGTTTCACAGATGTGCGTAAACATTACTGAATCAAAATACTCAAAGTATCTTAGGAGATAGTGACAGTTCAACGAGTCTATTCCATCAGTTTTAGAGTAGTATTTTTTAGAGATCGGTCCATTTCGGCCAAGTTTTTCAATCTACCTCATTAATTTATTTCCAATCTTTTTATGTATTCTAATAGCCCTGGTGTCAAAGAAATTCTTAAACTTTACCGAATAAAAATACTCAAAGTATTTAAGGAGATAGTGCCAGTTCAACGAGTCTATTCCATCAGTTTTAGAGTAGTATTTTTTGTCGAAATCGGTTCATTTCGGCCAGGTTTTTTAATATACCTCATTAATTTATTTCCAATCTTTTTATATATTCTAATAGCCCTGCGTTCATATATCTGCGGAAAAGTTACTGAATGAAAATACTCAAAGTATTTTAGGAGATAATGCCAGTTCAACGAGTCTCTTTCATCAGTTTTAGAGTAGTATTTTTGTCGAGATCAATCCATTCCGGCCAGGTTTTTCAATATACCTCATTAATTTATTTCCAATCTTTTTATATATTTTAATAGCCCTGGTGTCATAGATTTGCGGAAACATTACCGAATGAAAATACTCAAAGTATTTTAGGAGATAGTGCCAGTTCAACGAGTCTATTCCATCAGTTTTAGAGTAGTATTTTTGTCGAGATCGGTCAATTCCGGCCATGTTTTTCAATATACCTCATTAATTTATTTCCAATCTTTTTATATATTCTAATAGCCCTGCTTTCATATATCTGCGGAAACATTACCGAATGAAAATACTCAAAGTATTTTGGAAGACAGTGCCAGTTCAACGAGTCTATTCTATCAGTTTCAGAGGAGTATTTTTGTCGAGATCGGTCCATTCCGGCCATGTTTTTCAATATACCTCATTAATTTATTTCCAATCTTTCTACATATTCCAATAGCCCTAGCTTCATAAATTTGCGGAAACATTACCGAATGAAAATACTCAAAGTATTTTAGAAGACAGTGCAAGTTCAACGAGTCTATTCCATCAGTTTTAGAGTAGTATTTTTGTCGAGATCAGTCCATTCCGGCCAGATTTTTCAATATACCTCATTAATTTATTCCCAATCTTTTTATATATTCTAATAGCCCTGGTTTCATAAATGTGCGGAAACATTACCGAATGAAAATACTCAAAGTATTTTAGAAGACAGTGCAAGTTCAACGAGTCTATTCCATCAGTTTTAGAGTAGTATTTTTGTAGAGATCGGTCCATTTCGGCCAGGTTTTTCAGTATACCTCATTAATTTATTTCCAATCGTTTTATATATTCTAATAGCCCTGGCTTAACAGATGTGCGGAAACATTACCGAATGAAAATACTCAAAGTATTTTAGGAGATAGTGCCAGTTCAACAAGTCTATTCCATCAGTTTTAGAGTAGTATTTTTGTCAAGATACGGTCCATTTCGACGAAGTTTTTCAAAATACCTCATTAATTTATTACAAATATTTTTATATATTCTAATAGCACTGGTTTCACAGATGTGCGGAAACTTTACCGAATGAAAATACTCAAAGTATTTTACGAGATAGTGCAAGTTCAACGAGTCTATTCCATCAGTTTTAGAGTAGTATTTTTGTCGAGATCGGTTCATTCCGGCCAGGTTTTTCAATATACCTCATTAATTTATTTCCAATCTTTTTATATATTTTAATAGCCCTGGTGTCATAGATTTGCAGAAACATTACCGAATGAAAATACTCAAGGTATTTTAGGAGGTAGTGCCAGTTTACCGAGTCTATTCGATCGGTTTTAGAGTAGTATTTTTGTCGAGATCAGTCCATTTCGGCCAGATTTTTCAATATACCTCATTAATTTATTCCCAATCTTTTTATATATTCTAATTGCCCTGGTTTCACAAATGTGCGGAAACATTACCGAATGAAAATACTCAAAGTATTTTAGAAGACAGTGCCAGTTCAACGAGTCCATTCCATCAGTTTGAGAGTAGTATTTTTGTCGAGATCGATCCCTTTCGGCCAGGTTTTTCAGTATACCTCATTAATTTATTTCCAATCGTTTTATATATTCTAATAGCCTTGGTTTCACAGATGTGCGGAAACATTACTGAATGAAAATTCTCAAAGTATTTTAGGAGATAGTGCCAGTTCAACGAGTCTATTCCATCAGTTTTAGAGTAGTATTTTTGTAGAGATCGGTCCATTTCGGCCAGGTTTTTCAGTATACCTCATTAATTTATTTCGAATCGTTTTATATATTCTAATAGCCCTGGCTTAACAGATGTTCGGAAACATTACCGAATGAAAATACTCAAAGTATTTTAGAAGACAGTGCCAGTTCAACGAGTCTATTCCATCAGTTTTAGAGTAGTATTTTTGTCGACATCGGTCCATTTCGGCCAGGTTTTTCAATATACCACAGTAATTTATTTCCAATCTTTTTATATATTCTAATAGAATAGTATTTTTGTCGAGATCGGTCCATTCCGGCCATGTTTTTCAATATACCTCATTAATTTATTTCCAATCTTTTTACATATTCTAATAGCCCTGGTTTCATAAATGTGCAGAAACATTACCGAATGAAAATACTCAAAGTATTTTGGAAGACAGTGCCACTTCAACGAGTCTATTCAATCAGTTTTAGAGTAGTATTTTTGTCGAGATCGGTCCATTCCCGCCAGGTTTTTCAATATACCTCATTAATTTATTTCCAATCTTTTTACATATTCTAATAGCCCTGGTTTCATAAATGTGCGGAAACATTTCCGAATGAAAATAGTCAAAGTATTTTAGAAGACAGTGCAAGTTCAACGAGTCTATTCCATCAGTTTTAGAGTAGTATTTTTGTCGAGATCCGTCCATTCCGGCCACATTTTTCAATATACCTCATTAATTTATTTCCAATCTTTTTATATATTCTAATAGCCCTGCTTTCATATATCTGCGGAAAGTTACCGATTGAAAATACTGAAAGTATTCTAGGAGATAATGCCAGTTCAACAAGTCTATTTCATCAGTTTTAGAGTAGTATTTTTGTCGAGATCGGTCCATTCCCTCCAGGTTTTTCAATATACCTCATTAATTTATTTCCAATCTTTTTATATATTCTAATAGCCCTGGTGTCATAGATTTGCGGAAACATTACCGAATGAAAATACTCAAAGTATTTTGGGAGATAATGCTAGTTCAATGAGTCTATTCCATCAGTTTTAGAGTAGTATTTTTGTCAAGATCGGTCCATTTCGGCCAGGTTTATCAATATACCTCATTAATTTATTTCCAATCTTTTTATATATTCTATTAGTCCTGATTTCACAAATGTGCGGAAACATTACCGAATGAAAATACTCAAAGTATTCTAGGAGATAATGGCAGTTCAACGAGTCTATTCAATCAGTTTTAGAGTAGTATTTTTGTAGAGATCGGTCCATTCCGGCCAGGTTTATCAATATACCTCATTAATTTATTTCCAATCTTTTTATATATTCTATTAGTCCTGATTTCACAAATGTGCGGAAACATTACCAAATGAAAATACTCAAAGTATTCTAGGAGATAATGCCAGTTCAACGAGTCTATTCAATCAGTTTTAGAGTAGTATTTTTGTAGAGATCGGTCCATTCCGGCCAGGTTTTTCAATATACCTCATTAATTTATTTCCAATCTTTTTATATATTTTAATAGCCCTGGTTTCATAAATGTGCGGAAACATTACCGAATGAAAATACTCAAAGTATTTTAGAAGACAGTGCCAGTTCAACGAGTCTATTCCATCAGTTTGAGAGTAGTATTTTTGTCGAGATCGGTCCATTTCGGCCAGGTTTTTCAGTATACCTCATTAATTTATTTCCAATCGTTTTATATATTTTAATAGCCTTGGTTTCACAGATGTGCGGAAACATTACTGAATGAAAATTCTCAAAGTATTTTAGGAGATAGTGCCAGTTCAACGAGTCTATTCCATCAGTTTTAGAGTAGTATTTTTGTCGAGATCGGTCCATTTCGGCCAGGTTTTTCAATATACCTCATTAATTTATTTCCAATCTTTTTATATATTCGAATAGCCCTGGTGTCAAAGATGTGCGGAAACTTTACCGAATAAAAATACTCAAAGTATTTAAGGAGATAGTGCCAGTTCAACGAGTCTATTCCATCAGTTTTAGAGTAGTATTTTTGTCAAGATCTGTCCATTTCGGCCAAGTTTTTCAATATACCTCATTAATTTATTACTAATATTTTTATATATTCTAATAGCCCTGCTTTCATATATCTGCGGAAAGTTACCGATTGAAAATGCTCAAAGTATTCTATGAGATAATGCCAGTTCAACGAGTCTATTCCATCAGTTTTAGAGTAGTATTTTTGTCGAGATCCGTCCATTCCGGCCAGATTTTTCAATATACCTCATTAATTTATTTCCAATCTTTTTATATATTCTAATAGCCCTGCTTTCATATATCTGCGGAATGTTACCGATTGAAAATGCTCAAAGTATTTTATGAGATAATGCCAGTTCAACGAGTCTATTTCATCAGTTTTAGAGTAGTATTTTTGTCGAGATCGGTCCATTCCTTCCAGGTTTCTCAATATACCTCATTAATTTATTTCCAACCTTTGATATATTCTAATAGCCCTGGTGTCATAGATTTGCGGAAACATTACCGAATGAAAATACTCAAAGTATTTTAGGAGATAATGCCAGTTCAACGAGTCTATTCCATCAGTTTTAGAGTAGTATTTTTGTCGAGATCGGTCCATTTCGGCCAGGTTTTTCAATATACCTCATTAATTTATTTCTAATCTCTTTATATATTCTAATAGTCCTGATTTCACAAATGTGCGGAAACATTACTGAATGAAAATACTCAAAGTATTTTAGGAGATAGTGCCAGTTCAACGAGTCTTTTCCATCAGTTTTAGAGTAGTATTTTTTGTCGAAATCGGTTCATTTCGGCCAGGTTTTTTAATATACCTCAATAATTTATTTCCAATCTTTTTATATATTCTAATAGCCCTGCTTTCATATATGTGCGGACAAGTTACTGAATGAAAATACTCAAAGTATTTTAGGAGATAATGCCAGTTCAACGAGTCCATTTCATCAGTTTTAGAGTAGTATTTTTGTCGAGATCAGTCCATTCCGGCCAGGTTTTTCAATATACCTCATTAATTTATTTCCAATCTTTTTATATATTTTAATAGCCCTGGTGTCATAGATTTGCGGAAACATTACCGAATGAAAATACTCAAGGTATTTTAGGAGGTAGTGTCAGTTCAACGAGTCTATTCGATCAGTTTTAGAGTAGTATTTTTGTCGAGATCAGTCCATTTCGGCCAGATTTTTCAATATACCTCATTAATTTATTCCCAATCTTTTTATATATTCTAATAGCCCTGGTTTCACAAATGTGCGGAAACATTACCGAATGAAAATACTCAAAGTATTTTAGGAGATAGTGCCAGTTCAACGAGTCTATTCCATCAGTTTTAGAATAGTATTTTTGTCGAGATCGGTCCATTCCGGCCATGTTTTTCAATATACCTCATTAATTTATTTCCAATCTTTTTATATATTCTAATAGCCCTGCTTTCATAAATGTGCGGAAACATTACCGAATGAAAATACTCAAAGTATTTTGGAAGACAGTGCCAGTTCAACGAGTCTATTCCATCAGTTTTAGAGTAGTATTTTTGTAGAGATCGGTCCATTTCGGCCAGGTTTTTCAGTATACCTCATTAATTTATTTCCAATCTTTTTATATATTCTAATAGTCCTGATTTCACAAATGTGCAGAAACATTACTGAATGAAAATACTCAAAGTATTTTAAGAGATAGTGCCAGTTCAACGAGTCTATTCCATCACTTTTAGAGTAGTATTTTTTGTCGAAATCGGTTCATTTCGGCCTGGTTTTTTAACATACCTCATTAATTTATTTCCAATCTTTTTATATATTCTAATAGCCCTGCTTTCATATATGTGCGGAAAAGTTACTGAATGAAAATACTCAAAGTATTTTAGGAGATAATGCCAGTTCAACGAGTCTATTTCATCAGTTTTAGAGTAGTATTTTTGTCGAGATCAGTTCATTCCGGCCAGGTTTTTCAATATACCTCATTAATTTATTTCCAATCTTTTCATATATTTTAATAGCCCTGGTGTCATAGATTTACGGAAACATTACCGAATGAAAATACTCAAGGTATTTTAGGAGATAGTGTCAGTTCAACGAGTCTATTCGATCAGTTTTAGAGTAGTATTTTTGTCAAGATCTGTCCATTTCGGCCAAGTTTTTCATTATACCTCATTAATTTATTACAAATATTTTTATATATTCTAATAGCACTGGTTTTACAGATGTGCGGAAAGGGTACCGAATGAAAATACTCAAAGTATTTTAGGAGATAATGCCAGTTCAACGAGTCTATTCAATCAGTTTTAGAGTAGTATTTTTGTCGAGATCGGTCCATTCCGGCCATGTTTTTCAATATACCTCATTAATTTATTTCCAATCTTTTTATATATTCTAATAGCCCTGGTTTCATAAATGTGCGGAAACATTACCGAACGAAAATACTCAAAGTATTTTAGAAGACAGTGCATGTTCAACGAGTCTATTCCATCAGTTTTAGAGTAGTATTTTTGTAGAGATCGGTCCATTTCGGCCAGGTTTTTCAGTATACCTCATTAATTTATTTCCAATCCTTTTATATATTCTAATAGTCCTGGCTTAACAGATGTGCGCAAACATTACCGAATGAAAATACTCAAAGTATTTTAGGAGATAGTGCCAGTTCAACGAGTCTATTCCATCAGTTTTAGAGTAGTATTTTTGTCGAGATCCGTCCATTCCGGCCAGATTTTTCAATATACCTCATTAATTTATTTCCAATCTTTTTATATATTCTAATAGCCCTGCTTTCATATATCTGCGGAAAGTTACCGATTGAAAATGCTCAAAGTATTCTATGAGATAATGCCAGTTCAACGAGTCTATTTCATCAGTTTTAGAGTAGTATTTTTGTCGAGATCGGTCCATTCCTTCCAGGTTTCTCAATATACCTCATTAATTTATTTCCAATGTTTTTATATATTCTAATAGCCCTGGTGTCATAGATTTGCGGAAACATTACCGAATGAAAATACTCAAAGTATTTTAGGAGATAATGTCAGTTCAACGAGTCTATTCCATCAGTTTTAGAGTAGTATTTTTGTCGAGATCGGTCCATTTCGGCCAGGTTTTTCAATATACCTCATTAATTTATTTCCAATCTTTTTATATATTCTAATAGTCCTGATTTCACAAATGTGCGGAAACATTACTGAATGAAAATACTCAAAGTATTTTAGGAGATAGTGCCAGTTCAACGAGTCTATTCCATCAGTTTTAGAGTAGTATTTTTGTCGAGATCCGTCCATTCCGGCCAGATTTTTCAATATACCTCATTAATTTATTTCCAATCTTTTTATATATTCTAATAGCCCTGCTTTCATATATCTGCGGAAAGTTACCGATTGAAAATGCTCAAAGTATTCTATGAGATAATGCCAGTTCAACGAGTCTATTTCATCAGTTTTAGAGTAGTATTTTTGTCGAGATCGGTCCATTCCTTCCAGGTTTCTCAATATACCTCAATAATTTATTTCCAATGTTTTTATATATTCTAATAGCCCTGGTGTCATAGATTTGCGGAAACATTACCGAATGAAAATACTCAAAGTATTTTAGGAGATAATGTCAGTTCAACGAGTCTATTCCATCAGTTTTAGAGTAGTATTTTTGTCGAGATCGGTCCATTTCGGCCAGGTTTTTCAATATACCTCATTAATTTATTTCCAATCTTTTTATATATTCTAATAGTCCTGATTTCACAAATGTGCGGAAACATTACTGAATGAAAATACTCAAAGTATTTTAGGAGATAGTGCCAGTTCAACGAGTCTATTCCATCAGTTTTAGAGTAGTATTTTTTGTCGAAATCGGTTCATTTCGGCCAGGTTTTTTAACATACCTCATTAATTTATTTCCAATCTTTTTATATATTCTAATAGCCCTGCTTTCATATATGTGCGGAAAAGTTACTGAATGAAAATACTCAAAGTATTTTAGGAGATAATGCCAGTTCAACGAGTCTATTTCATCAGTTTTAGAGTAGTATTTTTGTCGAGATCAGTTCATTCCGGCCAGGTTTTTCAATATACCTCATTAATTTATTTCCAATCTTTTCATATATTTTAATAGCCCTGGTGTCAAAAATTTGCGGAAACATTAGCGAATGAAAATACTCAAGGTATTTTAGGAGGTACTGTCAGTTCAACGAGTCTATTCGATCAGTTTTAGAGTAGTATTTTTGTCGAGATCAGTCCATTCCGGCCAGATTTTTCAATATACCTCATTAATTTATTCCCAATCTTTTTATATATTCTAATAGCCCTGGTTTCACAAATGTGCGGAAACATTACCGAATGAAAATATTCAAAGTATTTTAGGAGATAGTGCCAGTTCAACGAATCTATTCCATCAGTTTTAGAGTAGTATTTTTGTCGAGATCGGTCCATTCCGGCCATGTTTTTCAATATACCTCATTAATTTATTTCCAATCTTTTTATATATTCTAATAGACCTGGTTTCATAAATGTGCGGAAACATTACCGAATGAAAATACTCAAAGTATTTTAAAAGACAGTGAGAGTTCAACGAGTCTATTCCATCAGTTTTAGAGTAGTATTTTTGTAGAGATCGGTCCATTTCGGCCAGGTTTTTCAGTATACCTCATTAATTTATTTCCAATCTTTTTATATATTCTAATAGTCCTGATTTCACAAATGTGCAGAAACATTACTGAATGAAAATACTCAAAGTATTTTAAGAGATAGTGCCAGTTCAACGAGTCTATTCCATCAGTTTTAGAGTAGTATTTTTTGTCGAAATCGGTTCATTTCGGCCTGGTTTTTTAACATACCTCATTAATTTATTTCCAATCTTTTTATATATTCTAATAGCCCTGCTTTCATATATGTGCGGAAAAGTTACTGAATGAAAATACTCAAAGTATTTTAGGAGATAATGCCAGTTCAACGAGTCTATTTCATCAGTTTTAGAGTAGTATTTTTGTCGAGATCAGTTCATTCCGGCCAGGTTTTTCAATATACCTCATTAATTTATTTCCAATCTTTTCATATATTTTAATAGCCCTGGTGTCATAGATTTACGGAAACATTACCGAATGAAAATGCTCAAGGTATTTTAGGAGATAGTGTCAGTTCAACGAGTCTATTCGATCAGTTTTAGAGTAGTATTTTTGTCAAGATCTGTCCATTTCGGCCAAGTTTTTCATTATACCTCATTAATTTATTACAAATATTTTTATATATTCTAATAGCACTGGTTTTACAGATGTGCGGAAAGGGTACCGAATGAAAATACTCAAAGTATTTTAGGAGATAATGCCAGTTCAACGAGTCTATTCAATCAGTTTTAGAGTAGTATTTTTGTCGAGATCGGTCCATTCCGGCCATGTTTTTCAATATACCTCATTAATTTATTTCCAATCTTTTTATATATTCTAATAGCCCTGGTTTCATAAATGTGCGGAAACATTACCGAACGAAAATACTCAAAGTATTTTAGAAGACAGTGCATGTTCAACGAGTCTATTCCATCAGTTTTAGAGTAGTATTTTTGTAGAGATCGGTCCATTTCGGCCAGGTTTTTCAGTATACCTCATTAATTTATTTCCAATCCTTTTATATATTCTAATAGTCCTGGCTTAACAGATGTGCGCAAACATTACCGAATGAAAATACTCAAAGTATTTTAGGAGATAGTGCCAGTTCAACGAGTCTATTCCATCAGTTTTAGAGTAGTATTTTTGTCGAGATCCGTCCATTCCGGCCAGATTTTTCAATATACCTCATTAATTTATTTCCAATCTTTTTATATATTCTAATAGCCCTGCTTTCATATATCTGCGGAAAGTTACCGATTGAAAATGCTCAAAGTATTCTATGAGATAATGCCAGTTCAACGAGTCTATTTCATCAGTTTTATAGTAGTATTTTTGTCGAGATCGGTCCATTCCTTCCAGGTTTCTCAATATACCTCATTAATTTATTTCCAATGTTTTTATATATTCTAATAGCCCTGGTGTCATAGATTTGCGGAAACATTACCGAATGAAAATACTCAAAGTATTTTAGGAGATAATGTCAGTTCAACGAGTCTATTCCATCAGTTTTAGAGTAGTATTTTTGTCGAGATCGGTCCATTTCGGCCAGGTTTTTCAGTATACCTCATTAATTTATTTCCAATCTTTTTATATATTCTAATAGTCCTGATTTCACAAATGTGCGGAAACATTACTGAATGAAAATACTCAAAGTATTTTAGGAGATAGTGCCAGTTCAACGAGTCTATTCCATCAGTTTTAGAGTAGTATTTTTTGTCGAAATCGGTTCATTTCGGCCAGGTTTTTTAACATACCTCATTAATTTATTTCCAATCTTTTTATATATTCTAATAGCCCTGCTTTCATATATGTGCGGAAAAGTTACTGAATGAAAATACTCAAAGTATTTTAGGAGATAATGCCAGTTCAACGAGTCTATTTCATCAGTTTTAGAGTAGTATTTTTGTCGAGATCAGTTCATTCCGGCCAGGTTTTTCAATATACCTCATTAATTTATTTCCAATCTTTTCATATATTTTAATAGCCCTGGTGTCAAAAATTTGCGGAAACATTACCGAATGAAAATACTCAAGGTATTTTAGGAGGTACTGTCAGTTCAACGAGTCTATTCGATCAGTTTTAGAGTAGTATTTTTGTCGAGATCAGTCCATTCCGGCCAGATTTTTCAATATACCTCATTAATTTATTCCCAATCTTTTTATATATTCTAATAGCCCTGGTTTCACAAATGTGCGGAAACATTACCGAATGAAAATATTCAAAGTATTTTAGGAGATAGTGCCAGTTCAACGAGTCTATTCCATCAGTTTTAGAGTAGTATTTTTGTCGAGATCGGTCCATTCCGGCCATGTTTTTCAATATACCTCATTAATTTATTTCCAATCTTTTTATATATTCTAATAGACCTGGTTTCATAAATGTGCGGAAACATTACCGAATGAAAATACTCAAAGTATTCTATGAGATAATGCCAGTTCAACGAGTCTATTTCATCAGTTTTAGAGTAGTATTTTTGTCGAGATCGGTCCATTCCTTCCAGGTTTCTCAATATACCTCATTAATTTATTTCCAATGTTTTTATATATTCTAATATCCCTGGTGTCATAGATTTGCGGAAACATTACCGAATGAAAATACTCAAAGTATTTTAGGAGATAATGTCAGTTCAACGAGTCTATTCCATCAGTTTTAGAGTAGTATTTTTGTCGAGATCGGTCCATTTCGGCCAGGTTTTTCAATATACCTCATTAATTTATTTCCAATCTTTTTATATATTCTAATAGTCCTGATTTCACAAATGTGCGGAAACATTACTGAATGAAAATACTCAAAGTATTTTAGGAGATAGTGCCAGTTCAACGAGTCTATTCCATCAGTTTTAGAGTAGTATTTTTTGTCGAAATCGGTTCATTTCGGCCAGGGTTTTAAACATACCTCATTAATTTATTTCCAATCTTTTTATATATTCTAATAGCCCTGCTTTCATAAATGTGCGGAAAAGTTACTCAATGAAAATACTCAAAGTATTTTAGGAGATAATGCCAGTTCAACGAGTCTATTTCATCAGTTTTAGAGTAGTATTTTTGTCGAGATCAGTTCATTCCGGCCAGGTTTTTCAATATACCTCATTAATTTATTTCCAATCTTTTCATATATTTTAATAGCCCTGGTGTCAAAAATTTGCGGAAACATTACCGAATGAAAATACTCAAGGTATTTTAGGAGGTACTGTCAGTTCAACGAGTCTATTCGATCAGTTTTAGAGTAGTATTTTTGTCGAGATCAGTCCATTCCGGCCAGATTTTTCAATATACCTCATTAATTTATTCCCAATCTTTTTATATATTCTAATAGCCCTGGTTTCACAAATGTGCGGAAACATTACCGAATGAAAATATTCAAAGTATTTTAGGAGATAGTGCCAGTTCAACGAGTCTATTCCATCAGTTTTAGAGTAGTATTTTTGTCGAGATCGGTCCATTCCGGCCATGTTTTTCAATATACCTCATTAATTTATTTCCAATCTTTTTATATATTCTAATAGACCTGGTTTCATAAATGTGCGGAAACATTACCGAATGAAAATACTCAAAGTATTTTAAAAGACAGTGAGAGTTCAACGAGTCTATTCCATCAGTTTTAGAGTAGTATTTTTGTAGAGATCGGTCCATTTCGGCCAGGTTTTTCAGTATACCTCATTAATTTATTTCCAATCTTTTTATATATTCTAATAGTCCTGATTTCACAAATGTGCAGAAACATTACTGAATGAAAATACTCAAAGTATTTTAAGAGATAGTGCCAGTTCAACGAGTCTATTCCATCAGTTTTAGAGTAGTATTTTTTGTCGAAATCGGTTCATTTCGGCCTGGTTTTTTAACATACCTCATTAATTTATTTCCAATCTTTTTATATATTCTAATAGCCCTGCTTTCATATATGTGCGGAAAAGTTACTGAATGAAAATACTCAAAGTATTTTAGGAGATAATGCCAGTTCAACGAGTCTATTTCATCAGTTTTAGAGTAGTATTTTTGTCGAGATCAGTTCATTCCGGCCAGGTTTTTCAATATACCTCATTAATTTATTTCCAATCTTTTCATATATTTTAATAGCCCTGGTGTCATAGATTTACGGAAACATTACCGAATGAAAATACTCAAGGTATTTTAGGAGATAGTGTCAGTTCAACGAGTCTATTCGATCAGTTTTAGAGTAGTATTTTTGTCAAGATCTGTCCATTTCGGCCAAGTTTTTCATTATACCTCATTAATTTATTACAAATATTTTTATATATTCTAATAGCACTGGTTTTACAGATGTGCGGAAAGGGTACCGAATGAAAATACTCAAAGTATTTTAGGAGATAATGCCAGTTCAACGAGTCTATTCAATCAGTTTTAGAGTAGTATTTTTGTCGAGATTGGTCCATTCCGGCCATGTTTTTCAATATACCTCATTAATTTATTTCCAATCTTTTTATATATTCTAATAGCCCTGGTTTCATAAATGTGCGGAAACATTACCGAACGAAAATACTCAAAGTATTTTAGAAGACAGTGCATGTTCAACGAGTCTATTCCATCAGTTTTAGAGTAGTATTTTTGTAGAGATCGGTCCATTTCGGCCAGGTTTTTCAGTATACCTCATTAATTTATTTCCAATCCTTTTATATATTCTAATAGTCCTGGCTTAACAGATGTGCGCAAACATTACCGAATGAAAATACTCAAAGTATTTTAGGAGATAGTGCCAGTTCAACGAGTCTATTCCATCAGTTTTAGAGTAGTATTTTTGTCGAGATCCGTCCATTCCGGCCAGATTTTTCAATATACCTCATTAATTTATTTCCAATCTTTTTATATATTCTAATAGCCCTGCTTTCATATATCTGCGGAAAGTTACCGATTGAAAATGCTCAAAGTATTCTATGAGATAATGCCAGTTCAACGAGTCTATTTCATCAGTTTTAGAGTAGTATTTTTGTCGAGATCGGTCCATTCCTTCCAGGTTTCTCAATATACCTCATTAATTTATTTCCAATGTTTTTATATATTCTAATAGCCCTGGTGTCATAGATTTGCGGAAACATTACCGAATGAAAATACTCAAAGTATTTTAGGAGATAATGTCAGTTCAACGAGTCTATTCCATCAGTTTTAGAGTAGTATTTTTGTCGAGATCGGTCCATTTCGGCCAGGTTTTTCAATATACCTCATTAATTTATTTCCAATCTTTTTATATATTCTAATAGCCCTGCTTTCATATATGTGCGGAAAAGTTACTGAATGAAAATACTCAAAGTATTTTAGGAGATAATGCCAGTTCAACGAGTCTATTTCATCAGTTTTAGAGTAGTATTTTTGTCGAGATCAGTTCATTCCGGCCAGGTTTTTCAATATACCTCATTAATTTATTTCCAATCTTTTCATATATTTTAATAGCCCTGGTGTCAAAAATTTGCGGAAACATTACCGAATGAAAATACTCAAGGTATTTTAGGAGGTACTGTCAGTTCAACGAGTCTATTCGATCAGTTTTAGAGTAGTATTTTTGTCGAGATCAGTCCATTCCGGCCAGATTTTTCAATATACCTCATTAATTTATTCCCAATCTTTTTATATATTCTAATAGCCCTGGTTTCACAAATGTGCGGAAACATTACCGAATGAAAATATTCAAAGTATTTTAGGAGATAGTGCCAGTTCAACGAGTCTATTCCATCAGTTTTAGAGTAGTATTTTTGTCGAGATCGGTCCATTCCGGCCATGTTTTTCAATATACCTCATTAATTTATTTCCAATCTTTTTATATATTCTAATAGACCTGGTTTCATAAATGTGCGGAAACATTACCGAATGAAAATACTCAAAGTATTTTAAAAGACAGTGAGAGTTCAACGAGTCTATTCCATCAGTTTTAGAGTAGTATTTTTGTAGAGATCGGTCCATTTCGGCCAGGTTTTTCAGCATACCTCATTAATTTATTTCCAATCTTTTTATATATTCTAATAGTCCTGATTTCACAAATGTGCAGAAACATTACTGAATGAAAATACTCAAAGTATTTTAAGAGATAGTGCCAGTTCAACGAGTCTATTCCATCAGTTTTAGAGTAGTATTTTTTGTCGAAATCGGTTCATTTCGGCCTGGTTTTTTAACATACCTCATTAATTTATTTCCAATCTTTTTATATATTCTAATAGCCCTGCTTTCATATATGTGCGGAAAAGTTACTGAATGAAAATACTCAAAGTATTTTAGGATATAATGCCAGTTCAACGAGTCTATTTCATCAGTTTTAGAGTAGTATTTTTGTCGAGATCAGTTCATTCCGGCCAGGTTTTTCAATATACCTCATTAATTTATTTCCAATCTTTTCATATATTTTAATAGCCCTGGTGTCATAGATTTACGGAAACATTACCGAATGAAAATACTCAAGGTATTTTAGGAGATAGTGTCAGTTCAACGAGTCTATTCGATCAGTTTTAGAGTAGTATTTTTGTCAAGATCTGTCCATTTCGGCCAAGTTTTTCATTATACCTCATTAATTTATTACAAATATTTTTATATATTCTAATAGCACTGGTTTTACAGATGTGCAGAAAGGGTACCGAATGAAAATACTCAAAGTATTTTAGGAGATAATGCCAGTTCAACGAGTCTATTCAATCAGTTTTAGAGTAGTATTTTTGTCGAGATCGGTCCATTCCGGCCATGTTTTTCAATATACCTCATTAATTTATTTCCAATCTTTTTATATATTCTAATAGCCCTGGTTCCATAAATGTGCGGAAACATTACCGAACGAAAATACTCAAAGTATTTTAGAAGACAGTGCCAGTTCAACGAGTCTATTCCATCAGTTTTAGAGTAGTATTTTTGTAGAGATCGGTCCATTTCGGCCAGGTTTTTCAGTATACCTCATTAATTTATTTCCAATCGTTTTATATATTCTAATAACCCTGGCTTAACAGATGTGCGGAAACTTTATCGAATGAAAATACGCAAAGTGTTTTAGGAGATAGTGCCAGTTCAACGAGTCTATTCCATCAGTTTTAGAGTAGTATTTTTGTCGAGATCGGTCCATTTCGGCCAGGTTTTTCAATATGCCACATTAATTTATTTCCAATCTGTTTAAATATTCTAATAGCCCTGGTGTCAAATATGTGCGGAAACTTTACCGAATAAAAATACTCAAAGTATTTAAGGAGATAGTGCCAGTTCAACGAGTCTATTCCATCAGTTTTAGAGTAGTATTTTTGTCGAGATCGGTCCATTCCGGCCAGGTTTTTCAATATACCTCATTAACTTATTACAAACATTTTTGATGCAAGGTGAAGATAACGAACAGTGATCAATCTCATAACTCCTACAAGCAATACAAAATAGATAGTTGGGCAAACACGGATCCCTGGACACCTCAGAGGTGGGATCAGGTGCCTAGGAGGAGTAAGCATCCCCTGCTATTACAAATATTTTTATATATTCTAATAGCCCTGGCTTTACTGATGTGCGGAAACTTTTCCGAATAAAAATACTCAAAGTATTCTAGGAGATAGTGCCAGTTCAACGAGTATATTCCATCAGTTTTAGAGTAGTATTTTTGTCGAGATCGGTCCATTCCGGCCAGGTTTTTCAATATACCTCATTAATTTATTTCCAATCTTTGTATATATTCTAATAGCCCTGGTTTCATAGATGTGCGGAAACATTACCGAATGAAAATACTCAAAGTATTTTAGGAGATAGTGCCAGTTCAACGAGTCTATTCCATCAGTTTTAGAGTAGTATTTTTGTCGAGATCGGTCCATTCCGGTCAGGTTTTTCAATATACCTCATTAATTTATTTCCAATCTTTTTATATATTCTAATAGCCCTGGTTTCACAAATGTGCGGAAACTTTACCGAATGAAAATACTCAAAGTATTTTAGAAGACAGTGCCAGTTCAACGAGTCTATTCCATCAGTTTTAGAGTAGTATTTTTGTAGAGATCGGTCCATTCCGGCCAGGTTTTCCAATATACCTCATTAACGTATTACAAATATTTTTATATATTCTAATAGCCCTGGTTCCACACATGTTCGGAATTATTACCGAATGAAAATACTCAAAGTATTTTAGAAGATAGCACCAGTTCAACGAGTCTATTCCATCAGTTTTAGAGTAGTATTTTTATCGAGATCGGTCCATTCCGGCCAGGTTTTTCAATATACCTCATTAACTTATTACAAACATTTTTGATGCAAAGTGAAGATAACGAACAGTGATCAATCTCATAACTCCTACAAGCAATACAAAATAGATAGTTGGGCAAACACGGATCCCTGGACACCTCAGAGGTGGGATCAGGTGCCTAGGAGGAGTAAGCATCCCCTGTTATTACAAATATTTTTATATATTCTAATAGCCCTGGCTTTACAGATGTGCAGAAACTTTTCCGAATAAAAATACTCAAAGTATTCTAGGAGATAGTGCCAGTTCAACGAGTGTATTCCATCAGTTTTAGAGTAGTATTTTTGTCGAGATCGGTCCATTCCGGCCAGGTTTTTCAATATACCTCATTAATTTATTTCCAATCTTTGTATATATTCTAATAGCCCTGGTTTCATAGATGTGCGGAAACATTACCGAATGAAAATACTCAAAGTATTTTAGGGGATAGTGCCAGTCCAACGAGTCTATTCCATCAGATTTAGAGTAGTATTTTTGTCGAGATCGGTCCATTCCGGTCATGTTTTTCAATATACCTCATTAATTTATTTCCAATCTTTTTATATATTCTAATAGCCCTGGTTTCATAAATGTGCGGAAACATTACCGAATGAAAATACTCATAGTATTTTAGAAGACATTGCCAGTTCAACGAGTCTATTCCATCAGTTTTAGAGTAGTATTTTTATCGAGATCGGTCCATTTCGGCCAGGTTTTTCATTATACCTCATTAACTTATTACAAATATGTTTATATATTCTAATAGCCCTGGTTTTACAGATGTGCGGAAATCTTACCGAATAAAAATACTCAAAGTGTTTTAGGAGATAATGCCAGTTCAACGAGTCTACTCCATCAGTTTTAGAGTAGTATTTTTGTCGAGATCGGTCCATTTCGGTCAGTTTTTCAATATACCTCATTAATTTATTTCCAATCTTTTTATATATTCTAATAGCCCTGGTTTCACAAATGTGCGGAAACTTTACCGAATGAAAATACTCAAAGTATTTTAGAAGACAGTGCCAGTTCAACGAGTCTATTCCATCAGTTTTAGAGTAGTATTTTTGTAGAGATCGGTCCATTCCGGCCAGGTTTTCCAATATACCTCATTAACTTATTACAAATATTTTTATATATTCTAATAGCCCTGGTTCCATACATGTGCGAAATTATTACCGAATGAAAATACTCAAAGTATTTTAGAAGATAGCACCAGTTCAACGAGTCTATTCCATCAGTTTTAGAGTAGTATTTTTATCGAGATCGGTCCATTTCGACCAGGTTTTTCATCATACCTCATTAAATTATTAGAAATATGTTTATATATTCTAATAGCCCTGGTTTTACAGATGTGCGGAAATCTTATCGAATAAAAATACTCAAAGTATTTTAGGAGATAATGCCAGTTCAACGAGTCTATTCCATCAGTTTGAGAGTAGTATTTTTGTCGAGATCGGTCCATTTCGGTCAGTTTTTCAATATACCTCATTAATTTATTTCCAATCTTTTTATATATTCTAATAGCCCTGGCTTTACAGATGTGCGGAAACATTACCGAATAAAAATACTCAAAGTATTTTAGGAGATAGTGCCAGTTCAACGAGTCTATTCCATCAGTTTAAGAGTAGTATTTTTGTCGAGATCGGTCCATTTCGGCCAGGTTTTTCAATATACCAAAGTAATTTATTTCCAATCTTTTTATATATTCTAATAGCCCTGGTGTCAAATATGTGCGGAAACTTTACCGAATAAAAATACTCAAAGTATTTAAGGAGATAGTGCCAGTTCAACGAGTCTATTCCATCAGTTTTAGAGTAGTATTTTTGTCGAGATCGGTCCATTTCGGTCAGTTTTTCAATATACCTCATTAATTTATTTCCAATCTTTTTATATATTCTAATAGCCCTGGCTTTACAGATGTGCGGAAACATTACCGAATAAAAATACTCAAAGTATTTTAGGAGATAGTGCCAGTTCAACGAGTCTATTCCATCAGTTTAAGAGTAGTATTTTTGTCGAGATCGGTCCATTTCGGCCAGGTTTTTCAATATACCAAAGTAATTTATTTCCAATCTTTTTATATATTCTAATAGCCCTGGTGTCAAATATGTGCGGAAACTTTACCGAATAAAAATACTCAAAGTATTTAAGGAGATAGTGCCAGTTCAACGAGTCTATTCCATCAGTTTTAGAGTAGTATTTTTGTCGAGATCGGTCCATTCCGGCCAGGTTTTTCAATATTCCTCATTAATTTATTTCCAATCTTTTTATATATTTTAATAGTCCTGGTTTCATAGATGTTCGGAAACATTATTGAATGAAAATTCTCAAAGCATTTTAGGAGATAGTGCCAGTTCAACGAGTCTATTCCATCAGTTTGAGAGTAGTATTTTTGTCGAGATCGGTCCATTCCGGCCAGGTTTTTCAATATACCTCATTAATTTATTTCCAATCTTTTTATATATTCTAATAGCCCTGGTTTCATAAATGTGCGGAAACATTACCGAATGAAAATACTCATAGTATTTTAGAAGACATTGCCAGTTCAACGAGTCTATTCCATCAGTTTTAGAGTAGTATTTTTATCGAGATCGGTCCATTTCGGCCAGGTTTTTCATTATACCTCATTAACTTATTACAAATATGTTTATATATTCTAATAGCCCTGGTTTTACAGATGTGCGGAAATCTTACCGAATAAAAATACTCAAAGTGTTTTAGGAGATAATGCCAGTTCAACGAGTCTACTCCATCAGTTTTAGAGTAGTATTTTTGTCGAGATCGGTCCATTTCGGTCAGTTTTTCAATATACCTCATTAATTCATTTCCAATCCTTTTATATATTCTAATAACCCTGGTTTCACAAATGTGCGGAAACTTTACCGAATGAAAATACTCAAAGTATTTTAGAAGACAGTGCCAGTTCAACGAGTCTATTCCATCAGTTTTAGAGTAGTATTTTTGTAGAGATCGGTCCATTCCGGCCAGGTTTTTCAATATACCTCATTAATTTATTTCCAATCTTTTTATATATTCTAATAGCCCTGGTTTCACAAATGTGCGGAAACTTTACCGAATGAAAATACTCAAAGTATTTTAGAAGACAGTGCCAGTTCAACGAGTCTATTCCATCAGTTTTAGAGTAGTATTTTTGTCGAGATTGGTCCATTCCGGCCAGGTTTTCCAATATACCTCATTAACTTATTACAAATATTTTTATATATTCTAATAGCCCTGGTTCCATACATGTGCGAAATTATTACCGAATGAAAATACTCAAAGTATTTTAGAAGATAGCACCAGTTCAACGAGTCTATTCCATCAGTTTTAGAGTAGTATTTTTATCGAGATCGGTCCATTTCGACCAGGTTTTTCATCATACCTCATTAAATTATTAGAAATATGTTTATATATTCTAATAGCCCTGGTTTTACAGATGTGCGGAAATCTTATCGAATAAAAATACTCAAAGTATTTTAGGAGATAATGCCAGTTCAACGAGTCTATTCCATCAGTTTGAGAGTAGTATTTTTGTCGAGATCGGTCCATTTCGGTCAGTTTTTCAATATACCTCATTAATTTATTTCCAATCTTTTTATATATTCTAATAGCCCT
This sequence comes from Ostrea edulis, assembly GCF_947568905.1. Classification (NCBI taxonomy): domain Eukaryota; kingdom Metazoa; phylum Mollusca; class Bivalvia; order Ostreida; family Ostreidae; genus Ostrea; species Ostrea edulis. Next base: position 3,136,603 of record NC_079172.1, on the reverse strand, counting down.
GGCTTTACAGATGTGCGGAAACATTACCGAATAAAAATACTCAAAGTATTTTAGGAGATAGTGCCAGTTCAACGAGTCTATTCCATCAGTTTAAGAGTAGTATTTTTGTCGAGATCGGTCCATTTCGGCCAGGTTTTTCAATATACCAAAGTAATTTATTTCCAATCTTTTTATATATTCTAATAGCCCTGGTGTCAAATATGTGCGGAAACTTTACCGAATAAAAATACTCAAAGTATTTAAGGAGATAGTGCCAGTTCAACGAGTCTATTCCATCAGTTTTAGAGTAGTATTTTTGTCGAGATCGGTCCATTCCGGCCAGGTTTTTCAATATTCCTCAATAATTTATTTCCAATCTTTTTATATATTTTAATAGTCCTGGTTTCATAGATGTTCGGAAACATTATTGAATGAAAATTCTCAAAGCATTTTAGGAGATAGTGCCAGTTCAACGAGTCTATTCCATCAGTTTGAGAGTAGTATTTTTGTCGAGATCGGTCCATTCCGGCCAGGTTTTTCAATATACCTCATTAATTTATTTCCAATCTTTTTATATATTCTAATAGCCCTGGTTTCATAAATGTGCGGAAACATTACCGAATGAAAATACTCATAGTATTTTAGAAGACATTGCCAGTTCAACGAGTCTATTCCATCAGTTTTAGAGTAGTATTTTTATCGAGATCGGTCCATTTCGGCCAGGTTTTTCATTATACCTCATTAACTTATTACAAATATGTTTATATATTCTAATAGCCCTGGTTTTACAGATGTGCGGAAATCTTACCGAATAAAAATACTCAAAGTGTTTTACGAGATAATGCCAGTTCAACGAGTCTACTCCATCAGTTTTAGAGTAGTATTTTTGTCGAGATCGGTCCATTTCGGTCAGTTTTTCAATATACCTCATTAATTTATTTCCAATCTTTTTATATATTTTAATAGCCCTGGTTTCACAAATGTGCGGAAACTTTACCGAATGAAAATACTCAAAGTATTTTAGAAGACAGTGCCAGTTCAACGAGTCTATTCCATCAGTTTTAGAGTAGTATTTTTGTAGAGATCGGTCCATTCCGGCCAGGTTTTTCAATATACCTCATTAATTTATTTCCAATCTTTTTATATATTCTAATAGCCCTGGTTTCACAAATGTGCGGAAACTTTACCGAATGAAAATACTCAAAGTATTTTAGAAGACAGTGCCAGTTCAACGAGTCTATTCCATCAGTTTTAGAGTAGTATTTTTGTCGAGATCGGTCCATTCCGGCCAGGTTTTCCAATATACCTCATTAACTTATTACAAATATTTTTATATATTCTAATAGCCCTGGTTCCATACATGTGCGAAATTATTACCGAATGAAAATACTCAAAGTATTTTAGAAGATAGCACCAGTTCAACGAGTCTATTCCATCAGTTTTAGAGTAGTATTTTTATCGAGATCGGTCCATTTCGACCAGGTTTTTCATCATACCTCATTAAATTATTAGAAATATGTTTATATATTCTAATAGCCCTGGTTTTACAGATGTGCGGAAATCCTATCGAATAAAAATACTCAAAGTATTTTAGGAGATAATGCCAGTTCAACGAGTCTATTCCATCAGTTTGAGAGTAGTATTTTTGTCGAGATCGGTCCATTTCGGTCAGTTTTTCAATATACCTCATTAATTTATTTCCAATCTTTTTATATATTCTAATAGCCCTGGCTTTACAGATGTGCGGAAACATTACCGAATAAAAATACTCAAAGTATTTTAGGAGATAGTGCCAGTTCAACGAGTCTATTCCATCAGTTTAAGAGTAGTATTTTTGTCGAGATCGGTCCATTTCGGCCAGGTTTTTCAATATACCAAAGTAATTTATTTCCAATCTTTTTATATATTCTAATAGCCCTGGTGTCAAATATGTGCGGAAACTTTACCGAATAAAAATACTCAAAGTATTTAAGGAGATAGTGCCAGTTCAACGAGTCTATTCCATCAGTTTTAGAGTAGTATTTTTGTCGAGAACGGTCCATTCCGGCCAGGTTTTTCAATATTCCTCATTAATTTATTTCCAATCTTTTTATATATTTTAATAGTCCTGGTTTCATAGATGTTCGGAAACATTATTGAATGAAAATACTCAAAGCATTTTAGGAGATAGTGCCAGTTCAACGAGTCTATTCCATCAGTTTGAGAGTAGTATTTTTGTCGAGATCGGTCCATTCCAGCCAGGTTTTTCAATATACCTCATTAACTTATTACAAACATTTTTGATGCAAGGTGAAGATAACGAACAGTGATCAATCTCATAACTCCTACAAGCAATACAAATTAGATAGTTGGGCAAACACGGATCCCTGGACACCTCAGAGGTGGGATCAGGTGCCTAGGAGGAGTAAGCATCCCCTGTTATTACAAATATTTTTATATATTCTAATAGCCCTGGCTTTACAGATGTGCGGAAACTTTTCCGAATAAAAATACTCAAAGTATTCTAGGAGATAGTGCCAGTTCAACGAGTATATTCCATCAGTTTTAGAGTAGTATTTTTGTCGAGATCGGTCCATTCCGGCCAGGTTTTTCAATATACCTCATTAATTTATTTCCAATCTTTTTATATATTCTAATAGCCCTGGTTTCATAAATGTGCGGAAACATTACCGAATGAAAATACTCAAAGTATTTTAGAAGACAGTGCCAGTTCAACGAGTCTATTCCATCAGTTTTAGAGTAGTATTTTTGTAGAGATCGGTCCATTCCGGCCAGGTTTTTCAATATACCTCATTAACTTATTACAAATATTTTTATATATTCCAATAGCCCTCGTTTCACACATATGCGGAATTATTACCGAATGAAAATACTCAAAGTATTTTAGAAGATAGTGCCAGTTCAACGAGTCTATTCCATCAGTTTTAGAGTAGTATTTTTATCGAGATCGGTTCATTTCGGCCAGGTTTTTCATTATACCTCATTAACTTATTACAAATATGTTTATATATTCTAATAGCCCTGGCTTTACAGATGTGCGGAAATCTTACCGAATAAAAATACTCAAAGTATTTTAGGAGATAATGCCAGTTCAACGAGTCTACTCCATCAGTTTTAGAGTAGTATTTTTGTCGAGATCGGTCCATTTCGGTCAGTTTTTCAATATACCTCATTAATTTATTTCCAATCTTTTTATATATTCTAATAGCCCTGGTTTCACAAATGTGCGGAAACTTTACCGAATGAAAATACTCAAAGTATTTTAGAAGACAGTGCCAGTTCAACGAGTCTATTCCATCAGTTTTAGAGTAGTATTTTTGTCGAGATCGGTCCATTCCGGCCAGGTTTTTCAATATACCTCATTAATTTATTTCCAATCTTTTTATATATTCTAATAGCCCTGGTTTCACAAATGTGCGGAAACTTTACCGAATGAAAATACTCAAAGTATTTTAGAAGACAGTGCCAGTTCAACGAGTCTATTCCATCAGTTTTAGAGTATTATTTTTTTAGAGATCGGTCCATTCCGGCCAGGTTTTTCAATATACCTCATTAACTTATTACAAATATGTTTATATATTCTAATAGCCCTGGTTCCACACATGTTCGGAATTATTACCGAATGAAAATAGTCAAAGTATTTTAAAAGATAGCACCAGTTCAACGAGTCTATTCCATCAGTTTTAGAGTAGTATTTTTATCGAGATCGGTCCATTTCGACCAGGTTTTTCATCATACCTCATTAAATTATTACAAATATGTTTATATATTCTAATAGCCCTGGTTTTACAGATGTGCGGAAATCTTATCGAATAAAAATACTCAAAGTATTTTAGGAGATAATGCCAGTTCAACGAGTCTATTCCATCAGTTTTAGAGTAGTATTTTTGTCGAGATCGGTCCATTTCGGTCAGTTTTTCAATATACCTCAATAATTTATTCCCAATCTTTTTATATATTCCTAATAGCCCTGGTGTCACAAATGTGTGGAAACATTACCGAATGAAAATACTCAAAGTATATTAGGAGATAGTGCCAGTTCAACGAGTCTATTCCATCACTTTTAGAGTAGTATTTTTGTCGAGATCGGTCCATTTCGGTCAGGTTTTTCAATATACCTCATTAATTTATTTCCAATCTTTTTATATATTCTAATAGCCCTGGTTTCACAAATGTGCGGAAACTTTACCGAATGGAAATACTCAAAGTATTTTAGAAGACAGTGCCAGTTCAACGAGTCTATTCCATCAGTTTTAGAGTAGTATTTTTGTAGAGATCGGTCCATTCCGGCCAGGTTTTTCAATATACCTCATTAACTTATTACAAATATTTTTATATATTCTAATAGCCCTGGTTCCATACATGGGCGGAATTATTACCGAATGAAAATACTCAAAGTATTTTAGAAGATAGCACCAGTTCAACGAGTCTATTCCATCAGTTTTAGAGTAGTATTTTTATCGAGATCGGTCCATTTCGACCAGGTTTTTCATCATACCTCATTAAATTATTAGAAATATGTTTATATATTCTAATAGCCCTGGTTCTACAGATGTGCGGAAATCTTATCGAATAAAAATACTCAAAGTATTTTAGGAGATAATGCCAGTTCAACGAGTCTATTCCATCAGTTTTAGAGTAGTATTTTTGTCGAGATCGGTCCATTTCGGTCAGTTTTTCAATATACCTCATTAATTTATTCCCAATCTTTTTATATATTCCTAATAGCCCTGGTGTCACAAATGTGCGGAAACATTACCGAATGAAAATACTCAAAGTATATTAGGAGATAGTGCCAGTTCAACGAGTCTATTCCATCACTTTTAGAGTAGTATTTTTATCGAGATCGGTCCATTTCGGTCAGGTTTTTCAATATACCTCATTAATTTATTTCCAATCTTTTTATATATTCTAATAGCCCTGGTTTCACAAATGTGCGGAAACTTTACCGAATGGAAATACTCAAAGTATTTTAGAAGACAGTGCCAGTTCAACGAGTCTATTCCATCAGTTTTAGAGTAGTATTTTTGTCGAGATCGGTCCATTCCGGCCAGGTTTTTCAATATACCTCATTAACTTATTACAAATATTTTTATATATTCTAATAGCCCTGGTTCCATACATGTGCGGAATTATTACCGAATGAAAATACTCAAAGTATTTTAGAAGATAGCAAAAGTTCAACGAGTCTATTCCATCAGTTTTAGAGTAGTATTTTTATCGAGATCGGTCCATTTCGACCAGGTTTTTCATCATACCTCATTAAATTATTACAAATATGTTTATATATTCTAATAGCCCTGGTTTTACAGATGTGCGGAAATCTTACCGAATAAAAATACTCAAAGTATTTTAGGAGATAATGCCAGTTCAACGAGTCTATTCCATCAGTTTGAGAGTAGTATTTTTGTCGAGATCGGTCCATTTCGGTCAGTTTTTTAATATACCTCATTAATTTATTTCCAATCTTTTTATATATTCTAATAGCCCTGGTTTCACAAATGTGCGGAAACATTACCGAATGAAAATGCTCAAAGTATTTTAGGAGATAGTGTCAGTTCAACGAGTCTATTCCATCAGTTTAAGAGTAGTATTTTTGTCGAGATCGGTCCATTTCGGCCAGGTTTTTCAATATACCAAAGTAATTTATTTCCAATCTTTTTATATATTCTAATAGCCCTGGTGTCAAATATGTGCGGAAACTTTACCGAATAAAAATACTCAAAGTATTTAAGGAGATAGTGCCAGTTCAACGAGTCTATTCCATCAGATTTAGAGTAGTATTTTTGTCGAGATCGGTCCATTCCGGCCAGGTTTTTCAATATTCCTCATTAATTTATTTCCAATCTTTTTATATATTTTAATAGTCCTGGTTTCATAGATGTTCGGAAACATTATCGAATGAAAATGCTCAAAGCATTTTAGGAGATAGTGCCAGTTCAACGAGTCTATTCCATCAGCTTTAGAGTAGTATTTTTGTCGAGATCGATCCATTTCGGCCAGGTTTTTCAATATACCACATTAATTTATTTCCAATCTTTTTATATATTCTAATAGCCCTGGTGTCAAAGATGTGCGGAAACTTGACCGAATAAAAATACTCAAACTATTTTAGGAGATAATGCCAGTTCAACGAGTTTATTCCATCAGTTTTAGAGTAGTATTTTTTGTCGAAATCGGTTCATTTCGGCCAGGTTTTTTAATATATCTCATTAATTTATTTCCAATCTTTTTATATATTCTAATAGCCCTGGTTTCACACATGTGCGGAATTATTACCGAATGAAAATGCTCAAAGTATTTTAGGAGATAGTGCCAGTTCAACGAGTCTATTCCATCAGTTTTAGAATAGTATTTTTGTCGACATCGGTCCATTCCGGCCAGGTTTTTCAATATACCTCATTAACTTATTACAAATATGTTTATATATTCTAATACCCTGGTTTTACAGATGTGCAGAAGTCTTACCGAATGAAAATACTCAAAGTATTTTAGGAGATAATGCCAGTTTAACGAGTCTATTCCATCAGTTTTAGAGTAGTATTTTTTTTCGAAATCGGTCCATTTCGGCCAGGTTTTTTAATATACCTCATTAATTTATTTCCAATCTTTTTTATATATTCTAATAGCCCTGGTTTCACAAATGTGCGGAAACATTACCGAATGAAAATACTCAAAGTATTTTAGGAGATAGTGCCAGTTCAACGAGTCTATTCCATCAGTTTGAGAGTAGTATTTTTGTCGAGATCGGTCCATTCCGGCCAGGTTTTTCAATATACCTCATTAACTTATTACAAACATTTTTGATGCAAGGTGAAGATAACGAACAGTGATCAATCTCATAACTCCTACAAGCAATACAAAATAGATAGTTGGGCAAACACGGATCCCTGGACACACCAGAGGTGGGATCAGGTGCCTAGGAGGAGTAAGCATCCCCTGTTATTACAAATATTTATATATATTCTAATAGCCCTGGCTTTACAGATGTGCGGAAACTTTTCCGAATAAAAATACTCAAAGTATTCTAGGAGATAGTGCCAGTTCAACGAGTCTATTCCATCAGTTTTAGAGTAGTATTTTTGTCGAGATCGGTCCATTTCGGTCAGTTTTTCAATATACCTCATTAATTTATTTCCAATCTTTTTATATATTCTAATAGCCCTGGATTCACAAATGTGCGAAAACTTTACCGAATAAAAATACTCAAAGTATTTAAGGAGATAGTGCCAGTTCAACGAGTCTATTACATCAGATTTAGAGTAGTATTTTTGTCGAGATCGGTCCATTCCGGCCAGGTTTTTCAATATTCCTCATTAATTTATTTCCAATCTTTTTATATATTTTAATAGTCCTGGTTTCATAGATGTTCGGAAACATTATCGAATGAAAATACTCAAAGCATTTTAGGAGATAGTGCCAGTTCAACGAATCTATTCCATCAGTTTTAGAGTAGTATTTTTGTCGAGATCGATCCATTTCGGCCAGGTTTTTCAATATACCACATTAATTTATTTCCAATCTTTTTATATACTCTAATAGCCCTGGTGTCAAAGATGTGCGGAAACTTGACCGAATAAAAATCCTCAAACTATTTTAGGAGATAATGCCAGTTCAACGAGTCTATTCCATCAGTTTTAGAGTAGTATTTTTTGTCGAAATCGGTTCATTTCGGCCAGGTTTTTTAATATATCTCATTAATTTATTTCCAATCTTTTTATATATTCTAATAGCCCTGGTTTCACACATGTGCGGAATTATTACCGAATGAAAATACTCAAAGTATTTTAGGAGATAGTGCCAGTTCAACGAGTCTATTCCATCAGTTTTAGAATAGTATTTTTTGTCGACATCGGTCCATTCCGGCCAGGTTTTTCAATATACCTCATTAACTTATTACAAATATGTTTATATATTCTAATACCCTGGTTTTACAGATGTGCAGAAGTCTTACCGAATGAAAATACTCAAAGTATTTTAGGAGATAATGCCAGTTTAACGAGTCTATTCCATCAGTTTTAGAGTAGTATTTTTTTTTCGAAATCGGTCCATTTCGGCCAGGTTTTTTAATATACCTCATTAATTTATTTCCAATCTTTTTATATATTCTAATAGCCCTGGTTTCATAAATGTGCGGAAACATTACCGAATGAAAATACTCAAAGTATTTTAGAAGACATTGCCAGTTCAACGAGTCTATTCCATCAGTTTTAGAGTAGTATTTTTGTAGAGATCGGTCCATTCCGGCCAGGTTTTTCAATATACCTCATTAACTTATTACAAATATTTTTATATATTCCAATAGCCCTCGTTTCACACATATGCGGAATTATTACCGAATGAAAATACTCAAAGTATTTTAGAAGATAGTGCCAGTTCAACGAGTCTATTCCATCAGTTTTAGAGTAGTATTTTTATCGAGATCGGTTCATTTCGGCCAGGTTTTTCATTATACCTCATTAACTTATTACAAATATGTTTATATATTCTAATAGCCCTGGTTTTACAGATGTGCGGAAATCTTACCGAATAAAAATACTCAAAGTATTTTAGGAGATAATGCCAGTTCAACGAGTCTACTCCATCAGTTTTAGAGTAGTATTTTTGTCGAGATCGGTCCATTCCGGCCAGGTTTTTCAATATACCTCATTAATTTATTTCCAATCTTTTTATATATTCTAATAGCCCTGGTTTCACAAATGTGCGGAAACTTTACCGAATGAAAATACTCAAAGTATTTTAGAAGACAGTGCCAGTTCAACGAGTCTATTCCATCAGTTTTAGAGTAGTATTTTTGTAGAGATCGGTCCATTCCGGCCAGGTTTTTCAATATACCTCATTAACTTATTACAAATATGTTTATATATTCTAATAGCCCTGGTTCCACACATGTTCGGAATTATTACCGAATGAAAATAGTCAAAGTATTTTAAAAGATAGCACCAGTTCAACGAGTCTATTCCATCAGTTTTAGAGTAGTATTTTTATCGAGATCGGTCCATTTCGACCAGGTTTTTCATCATACCTCATTAAATTATTACAAATATGTTTATATATTCTAATAGCCCTGGTTTTACAGATGTGCGGAAATCTTATCGAATAAAAATACTCAAAGTATTTTAGGAGATAATGCCAGTTCAACGAGTCTATTCCATCAGTTTTAGAGTAGTATTTTTGTCGAGATCGGTCCATTCCGGTCAGTTTTTCAATATACCTCATTAATTTATTCCCAATCTTTTTATATATTCCTAATAGCCCTGGTGTCACAAATGTGCGGAAACATTACCAAATGAAAATACTCAAAGTATATTAGGAGATAGTGCCAGTTCAACGAGTCTATTCCATCACTTTTAGAGTAGTATTTTTGTCGAGATCGGTCCATTTCGGTCAGGTTTTTCAATATACCTCATTAATTCATTTCCAATCTTTTTATATATTCTAATAGCCCTGGTTTCACAAATGTGCGGAAACTTTACCGAATGGAAATACTCAAAGTATTTTAGAAGACAGTGCCAGTTCAACGAGTCTATTCCATCAGTTTTAGAGTAGTATTTTTGTAGAGATCGGTCCATTCCGGCCAGGTTTTTCAATATACCTCATTAACTTATTACAAATATTTTTATATATTCTAATAGCCCTGGTTCCATACATGTGCGGAATTATTACCGAATGAAAATACTCAAAGTATTTTAGAAGATAGCACCAGTTCAACGAGTCTATTCCATCAGTTTTAGAGTAGTATTTTTATCGAGATCGGTCCATTTCGACCAGGTTTTTCATCATACCTCATTAAATTATTACAAATATGTTTATATATTCTAATAGCCCTGGTTTTACAGATGTGCGGAAATCTTATCGAATAAAAATACTCAAAGTATTTTAGGAGATAATGCCAGTTCAACGAGTCTATTCCATCAGTTTTAGAGTAGTATTTTTGTCGAGATCGGTCCATTTCGGTCAGTTTTTCAATATACCTCATTAATTTATTCCCAATCTTTTTATATATTCCTAATAGCCCTGGTGTCACAAATGTGCGGAAACATTACCGAATGAAAATACTCAAAGTATATTAGGAGATAGTGCCAGTTCAACGAGTCTATTCCATCACTTTTAGAGTAGTATTTTTGTCGAGATCGGTCCATTTCGGTCAGGTTTTTCAATATACCTCATTAATTTATTTCCAATCTTTTTATATATTCTAATAGCCCTGGTTTCACAAATGTGCGGAAACTTTACCGAATGGAAATACTCAAAGTATTTTAGAAGACAGTGCCAGTTCAACGAGTCTATTCCATCAGTTTTAGAGTAGTATTTTTGTAGAGATCGGTCCATTCCGGCCAGGTTTTTCAATATACCTCATTAACTTATTACAAATATTTTTATATATTCTAATAGCCCTGGTTCCATACATGTGCGGAATTATTACCGAATGAATATACTCAAAGTATTTTAGAAGATAGCACCAGTTCAACGAGTCTATTCCATCAGTTTTAGAGTAGTATTTTTATCGAGATCGGTCCATTTCGACCAGGTTTTTCATCATACCTCATTAAATTATTACAAATATGTTTATATATTCTAATAGCCCTGGTTTTACAGATGTGCGGAAATCTTATCGAATAAAAATACTCAAAGTATTTTAGGAGATAATGCCAGTTCAACGAGTCTATTCCATCAGTTTGAGAGTAGTATTTTTGTCGAGATCGGTCCATTTCGGTCAGTTTTTTAATATACCTCATTAATTTATTTCCAATCTTTTTATATATTCTAATAGCCCTGGTTTCACAAATGTGCGGAAACATTACCGAATGAAAATGCTCAAAGTATTTTAGGAGATAGTGTCAGTTCAACGAGTCTATTCCATCAGTTTAAGAGTAGTATTTTTGTCGAGATCGGTCCATTTCGGCCAGGTTTTTCAATATACCAAAGTAATTTATTTCCAATCTTTTTATATATTCTAATAGCCCTGGTGTCAAATATGTGCGGAAACTTTACCGAATAAAAATACTCAAAGTATTTAAGGAGATAGTGCCAGTTCAACGAGTCTATTCCATCAGATTTAGAGTAGTATTTTTGTCGAGATCGGTCCATTCCGGCCAGGTTTTTCAATATTCCTCATTAATTTATTTCCAATCTTTTTATATATTTTAATAGTCCTGGTTTCATAGATGTTCGGAAACATTATCGAATGAAAATACTCAAAGCATTTTAGGAGATAGTGCCAGTTCAACGAGTCTATTCCATCAGTTTTAGAGTAGTATTTTTGTCGAGATCGATCCATTTCGGCCAGGTTTTTCAATATACCACATTAATTTATTTCCAATCTTTTTATATATTCTAATAGCCCTGGTGTCAAAGATGTGCGGAAACTTGACCGAATAAAAATACTCAAACTATTTTAGGAGATAATGCCAGTTCAACGAGTTTATTCCATCAGTTTTAGAGTAGTATTTTTTGTCGAAATCGGTTCATTTCGGCCAGGTTTTTTAATATACCTCATTAATTTATTTCCAATCTTTTTATATATTCTAATAGCCCTGGTTTCACACATGTGCGGAATTATTACCGAATGAAAATGCTCAAAGTATTTTAGGAGATAGTGCCAGTTCAACGAGTCTATTCCATCAGTTTTAGAATAGTATTTTTGTCGACATCGGTCCATTCCGGCCAGGTTTTTCAATATACCTCATTAACTTATTACAAATATGTTTATATAATCTAATACCCTGGTTTTACAGATGTGCAGAAGTCTTACCGAATGAAAATACTCAAAGTATTCTAGGAGATAGTGCCAGTTCAACGAGTCTATTCCATCAGTTTAAGAGTAGTATTTTTGTCGAGATCGGTCCATTTCGGCCAGGTTTTTCAATATACCAAAGTAATTTATTTCCAATCTTTTTATATATTCTAATAGCCCTGGTGTCAAATATGTGCGGAAACTTTACCGAATAAAAATACTCAAAGTATTTAAGGAGATAGTGCCAGTTCAACGAGTCTATTCCATCAGTTTTAGAGTAGTATTTTTGTCGAGATCGGTCCATTCCGGCCAGGTTTTTCAATATTCCTCATTAATTTATTTCCAATCTTTTTATATATTTTAATAGTCCTGGTTTCATAGATGTTCGGAAACATTATCGAATGAAAATACTCAAAGCATTTTAGGAGATAGTGCCAGTTCAACGAGTCTATTCCATCAGTTTGAGAGTAGTATTTTTGTCGAGATCGGTCCATTCCGGCCAGGTTTTTCAATATACCTCATTAACTTATTACAAACATTTTTGATGCAAGGTGAAGATAACGAACAGTGATCAATCTCATAACTCCTACAAGCAATACAAATTAGATAGTTGGGCAAACACGGATCCCTGGACACCTCAGAGGTGGGATCAGGTGCCTAGGAGGAGTAAGCATCCCCTGTTATTACAAATATTTTTATATATTCTAATAACCCTGGCTTTACAGATGTGCGGAAACTTTTCCGAATAAAAATACTCAAAGTATTCTAGGAGATAGTGCCAGTTCAACGAGTATATTCCATCAGTTTTAGAGTAGTATTTTTGTCGAGATCGGTCCATTCCGGCCAGGTTTTTCAATATACCTCATTAATTTATTTCCAATCTTTTTATATATTCTAATAGCCCTGGTTTCATAGATGTGCGGAAACATTACCGAATGAAAATACTCAAAGTATTTTAGGAGATAGTGCCAGTTCAACGAGTCTATTCCATCAGTTTTAGAGTAGTATTTTTATCGAGATCGGTCCATTCCGGTCATGTTTTTCAATATACCTCATTAATTTATTTCCAATCTTTTTATATATTCTAATAGCCCTGGTTTCATAAATGTGCGGAAACATTACCGAATGAAAATACTCAAAGTATTTTAGAAGACATTGCCAGTTCAACGAGTCTATTCCATCAGTTTTAGAGTAGTATTTTTGTAGAGATCGGTCCATTCCGGCCAGGTTTTTCAATATACCTCATTAACCTATTACAAATATTTTTATATATTCCAATAGCCCTCGTTTCACACATATGCGGAATTATTACCGAATGAAAATACTCAAAGTATTTTAGAAGATAGTGCCAGTTCAACGAGTCTATTCCATCAGTTTTAGAGTAGTATTTTTATCGAGATCGGTTCATTTCGGCCAGGTTTTTTATTATACCTCATTAACTTATTACAAATATGTTTATATATTCTAATAGCCCTGGTTTTACAGATGTGCTGAAATCTTACCGAATAAAAATACTCAAAGTATTTTAGGAGATAATGCCAGTTCAACGAGTCTACTCCATCAGTTTTAGAGTAGTATTTTTGTCGAGATCGGTCCATTTCGGTCAGTTTTTCAATATACCTCATTAATTTATTTCCAATCTTTTTATATATTCTAATAGCCCTGGTTTCACAAATGTGCGGAAACTTTACCGAATGAAAATACTCAAAGTATTTTAGAAGACAGTGCCAGTTCAACGAGTCTATTCCATCAGTTTTAGAGTAGTATTTTTGTCGAGATCGGTCCATTCCGGCCAGGTTTTTCAATATACCTCATTAATTTATTTCCAATCTTTTTATATATTCTAATAGCCCTGGTTTCACAAATGTGCGGAATCTTTACCGAATGAAAATACTCAAAGTATTTTAGAAGACAGTGCCAGTTCAACGAGTCTATTCCATCAGTTTTAGAGTAGTATTTTTGTAGAGATCGGTCCATTCCGGCCAGGTTTTTCAATATACCTCATTAACTTATTACAAATATGTTTATATATTCTAATAGCCCTGGTTCCACAAATGTTCGGAATTATTACCGAATGAAAATAGTCAAAGTATTTTAAAAGATAGCACCAGTTCAACGAGTCTATTCCATCAGTTTTAGAGTAGTATTTTTATCGAGATCGGTCCATTTCGACCAGGTTTTTCATCATACCTCATTAAATTATTACAAATATGTTTATATATTCTAATAGCCCTGGTTTTACAGATGTGCGGAAATCTGATCGAATAAAAATACTCAAAGTATTTTAGGAGATAATGCCAGTTCAACGAGTCTATTCCATCAGTTTTAGAGTAGTATTTTTGTCGAGATCGGTCCATTTCGGTCAGTTTTTCAATATACCTCATTAATTTATTCCCAATCTTTTTATATATTCCTAATAGCCCTGGTGTCACAAATGTGCGGAAACATTACCGAATGAAAATACTCAAAGTATATTAGGAGATAGTGCCAGTTCAACGAGTCTATTCCATCACTTTTAGAGTAGTATTTTTGTCGAGATCGGTCCATTTCGGTCAGGTTTTTCAATATACCTCATTAATTTATTTCCAATCTTTTTATATATTCTAATAGCCCTGGTTTCACAAATGTGCGGAAACTTTACCGAATGAAAATACTCAAAGTATTTTAGAAGACAGTGCCAGTTCAACGAGTCTATTCCATCAGTTTTAGGGTAGTATTTTTGTAGAGATCGGTCCATTCCGGCCAGGTTTTTCAATATACCTCATTAACTTATTACAAATATTTTTATATATTCTAATAGCCCTGGTTCCATACATGTGCGGAATTATTACCGAATGAAAATACTCAAAGTATTTTAGAAGATAGCACCAGTTCAACGAGTCTATTCCATCAGTTTTAGAGTAGTATTTTTATCGAGATCGGTCCATTTCGACCAGGTTTTTCATCATACCTCATTAAATTATTACAAATATGTTTATATATTCTAATAGCCCTGGTTTTACAGATGTGCGGAAATCTTATCGAATAAAAATACTCAAAGTATTTTAGGAGATAGTGCCAGTTCAACGAGTCTATTCCATCAGTTTTAGAGTAGTATTTTTGTCGAGATCGGTCCATTTCGGTCAGTTTTTCAATATACCTCATTAATTTATTTCCAATCTTTTTATATATTCTAATAGCCCTGGTTTCACAAATGTGCGGAAACATTACCGAATGAAAATACTCAAAGTATATTAGGAGATAGTGCCAGTTCAACGAGTCTATTCCATCAGTTTTAGAGTAGTATTTTTGTCGAGATCGGTCCATTTCGGTCAGGTTTTTCAATATACCTCATTAATTTATTTCCAATCTTTTTATATATTCTAATAGCCCTGGTTTCACAAATGTGCGGAAACTTTACCGAATGAAAATACTCAAAGTATTTTAGAAGACAGTGTCAGTTCAACGAGTCTATTCCATCAGTTTTAGAGTAGTATTTTTGTAGAGATCGGTCCATTCCGGCCAGGTTTTTCAATATACCTCATTAACTTATTACAAATATGTTTATATATTCTAATAGCCCTGGTTCCATACATGTGCGGAATTATTACCGAATGAAAATACTCAAAGTATTTTAGAAGATAGCACCAGTTCAACGAGTCTATTCCATCAGTTTTAGAGTAGTATTTTTATCGAGATCGGTCCATTTCGACCAGGTTTTTCATCATACCTCATTAAATTATTACAAATATGTTTATATATTCTAATAGCCCTGGTTTTACAGATGTGAGGAAATCTTATCGAATAAAAATACTCAAAGTATTTTAGGAGATAATGCCAGTTCAACGAGTCTATTCCATCAGTTTGAGAGTAGTATTTTTGTCGAGATCGGTCCATTTCGGTCAGTTTTTTAATATACCTCATTAATTTATTTCCAATCTTTTTATATATTCTAATAGCCCTGGTTTCACAAATGTGCGGAAACATTACCGAATGAAAATGCTCAAAGTATTTTAGGAGATAGTGTCAGTTCAACGAGTCTATTCCATCAGTTTAAGAGTAGTATTTTTGTCGAGATCGGTCCATTTCGGCCAGGTTTTTCAATATACCAAAGTAATTTATTTCCAATCTTTTTATATATTCTAATAGCCCTGGTGTCAAATATGTGCGGAAACTTTACCGAATAAAAATACTCAAAGTATTTAAGGAGATAGTGCCAGTTCAACGAGTCTATTCCATCAGATTTAGAGTAGTATTTTTGTCGAGATCGGTCCATTCCGGCCAGGTTTTTCAATATTCCTCATTAATTTATTTCCAATCTTTTTATATATTTTAATAGTCCTGGTTTCATAGATGTTCGGAAACATTATCGAATGAAAATACTCAAAGCATTTTAGGAGATAGTGCCAGTTCAACGAGTCTATTCCATCAGTTTTAGAGTAGTATTTTTGTCGAGATCGATCCATTTCGGCCAGGTTTTTCAATATACCACATTAATTTATTTCCAATCTTTTTATATATTTTAATAGCCCTGGTGTCAAAGATGTGCGGAAACTTGACCGAATAAAAATACTCAAACTATTTTAGGAGATAATGCCAGTTCAACGAGTTTATTCCATCAGTTTTAGAGTAGTATTTTTTGTCGAAATCGGTTCATTTCGGCCAGGTTTTTTAATATACCTCATTAATTTATTTCCAATCTTTTTATATATTCTAATAGCCCTGGTTTCACACATGTGCGGAATTATTACCGAATGAAAATGCTCAAAGTATTTTAGGAGATAGTGCCAGTTCAACGAGTCTATTCCATCAGTTTTAGAATAGTATTTTTGTCGACATCGGTCCATTCCGGCCAGGTTTTTCAATATACCTCATTAACTTATTACAAATATGTTTATATATTCTAATACCCTGGTTTGACAGATGTGCAGAAGTCTTACCGAATGAAAATTCTCAAAGTATTTTAGGAGATAATGCCAGTTTAACGAGTCTATTCCATCAGTTTTAGAGTAGTATTTTTTTTCGAAATCGGTCCATTTCGGCCAGGTTTTTTAATATACCTCATTAATTTATTTCCAATCTTTTTTATATATTCTAATAGCCCTGGTTTCACAAATGTGCGGAAACATTACCGAATGAAAATACTCAAAGTATTTTAGGAGATAGTGCCAGTTCAACGAGTCTATTCCATCAGTTTGAGAGTAGTATTTTTGTCGAGATCGGTCCATTCCGGCCAGGTTTTTCAATATACCTCATTAACTTATTACAAACATTTTTGATGCAAGGTGAAGATAACGAACAGTGATCAATCTCATAACTCCTACAAGCAATACAAAATAGATAGTTGGGCAAACACGGATCCCTGGACACACCAGAGGTGGGATCAGGTGCCTAGGAGGAGTAAGCATCCCCTGTTATTACAAATATTTATATATATTCTAATAGCCCTGGCTTTACAGATGTGCGGAAACTTTTCCGAATAAAAATACTCAAAGTATTCTAGGAGATAGTGCCAGTTCAACGAGTCTATTCCATCAGTTTTAGAGTAGTATTTTTGTCGAGATCGGTCCATTTCGGTCAGTTTTTCAATATACCTCATTAATTTATTTCCAATCTTTTTATATATTCTAATAGCCCTGGATTCACAAATGTGCGGAAACTTTACCGAATAAAAATACTCAAAGTATTTAAGGAGATAGTGCCAGTTCAACGAGTCTATTACATCAGATTTAGAGTAGTATTTTTGTCGAGATCGGTCCATTCCGGCCAGGTTTTTCAATATTCCTCATTAATTTATTTCCAATCTTTTTATATATTTTAATAGTCCTGGTTTCATAGATGTTCGGAAACATTATCGAATGAAAATACTCAAAGCATTTTAGGAGATAGTGCCAGTTCAACGAGTCTATTCCATCAGTTTTAGAGTAGTATTTTTGTCGAGATCGATCCATTTCGGCCAGGTTTTTCAATATACCACATTAATTTATTTCCAATCTTTTTATATACTCTAATAGCCCTGGTGTCACAGATGTGCGGAAACTTGACCGAATAAAAATCCTCAAACTATTTTAGGAGATAATGCCAGTTCAACGAGTCTATTCCATCAGTTTTAGAGTAGTATTTTTTGTCGAAATCGGTTCATTTCGGCCAGGTTTTTTAATATATCTCATTAATTTATTTCCAATCTTTTTATATATTCTAATAGCCCTGGTTTCACACATGTGCGGAATTATTACCGAATGAAAATACTCAAAGTATTTTAGGAGATAGTGCCAGTTCAACGAGTCTATTCCATCAGTTTTAGAATAGTATTTTTTGTCGACATCGGTCCATTCCGGCCAGGTTTTTCAATATACCTCATTAACTTATTACAAATATGTTTATATATTCTAATACCCTGGTTTTACAGATGTGCAGAAGTCTTACCGAATGAAAATACTCAAAGTATTTTAGGAGATAATGCCAGTTTAACGAGTCTATTCCATCAGTTTTAGAGTAGTATTTTTTTTTCGAAATCGGTCCATTTCGGCCAGGTTTTTTAATATACCTCATTAATTTATTTCCAATCTTTTTTATATATTCTAATAGCCCTGGTTTCACAAATGTGCGGAAACATTACCGAATGAAAATACTCAAAGCATTTTAGGAGATAGTGCCAGTTCAACGAGTCTATTCCATCAGTTTGAGAGTAGCATTTTTGTCGAGATCGGTCCATTCCGGCCAGGTTTTTCAATATACCTCATTAACTTATTACAAACATTTTTGATGCAAGTTGAAGATAACGAACAGTGATCAATCTCATAACTCCTACAAGCAATACAAAATAGATAGTTGGGCAAACACGGATCCCTGGACACACCAGAGGTGGGATCAGGTGCCTAGGAGGAGTAAGCATCCCCTGTTATTACAAATCTTTTTATATATTCTAATAGCCCTGGCTTTATAGATGTGCGGAAACATTACCGAATAAAAATACTCAAAGTATTTTAGGAGATAGTGCCAGTTCAACGAGTCTATTCCATCAGTTTAAGAGTAGTATTTTTGTCGAGATCGGTCCATTTCGGCCAGGTTTTTCAATATACCAAAGTAATTTATTTCCAATCTTTTTATATATTCTAATAGCCCTGGTGTCAAATATGTGCGGAAACTTTACCGAATAAAAATACTCAAAGTATTTAAGGAGATAGTGCCAGTTCAACGAGTCTATTCCATCAGTTTTAGAGTAGTATTTTTGTCGAGATCGGTCCATTCCGGCCAGGTTTTTCAATATTCCTCATTAATTTATTTCCAATCTTTTTATATATTTTAATAGTCCTGGTTTCATAGATGTTCGGAAACATTATCGAATGAAAATACTCAAAGCATTTTAGGAGATAGTGCCAGTTCAACGAGTCTATTCCATCAGTTTGAGAGTAGTATTTTTGTCGAGATCGGTCCATTCCGGCCAGGTTTTTCAATATACCTCATTAACTTATTACAAACATTTTTGATGCAAGGTGAAGATAACGAACAGTGATCAATCTCATAACTCCTACAAGCAATACAAATTAGATAGTTGGGCAAACACGGATCCCTGGACACCTCAGAGGTGGGATCAGGTGCCTAGGAGGAGTAAGCATCCCCTGTTATTACAAATATTTTTATATATTCTAATAGCCCTGGCTTTACAGATGTGCGGAAACTTTTCCGAATAAAAATACTCAAAGTATTTTAGGAGATAGTGCCAGTTCAACGAGTCTATTCCATCAGTTTTAGAGTAGTATTTTTATCGAGATCGGTCCATTCCGGTCATGTTTTTCAATATACCTCATTAATTTATTTCCAATCTTTTTATATATTCTAATAGCCCTGGTTTCATAAATGTGCGGAAACATTACCGAATGAAAATACTCAAAGTATTTTAGAAGACATTGCCAGTTCAACGAGTCTATTCCATCAGTTTTAGAGTAGTATTTTTGTAGAGATCGGTCCATTCCGGCCAGGTTTTTCAATATACCTCATTAACTTATTACAAATATTTTTATATATTCCAATAGCCCTCGTTTCACACATATGCGGAATTATTACCGAATGAAAATACTCAAAGTATTTTAGAAGATAGTGCCAGTTCAACGAGTCTATTCCATCAGTTTTAGAGTAGTATTTTTATCGAGATCGGTTCATTTCGGCCAGGTTTTTCATTATACCTCATTAACTTATTACAAATATGTTTATATATTCTAATAGCCCTGGTTTTACAGATGTGCTGAAATCTTACCGAATAAAAATACTCAAAGTATTTTAGGAGATAATGCCAGTTCAACGAGTCTACTCCATCAGTTTTAGAGTAGTATTTTTGTCGAGATCGGTCCATTTCGGTCAGTTTTTCAATATACCTCATTAATTTATTTCCAATCTTTTTATATATTCTAATAGCCCTGGTTTCACAAATGTGCGGAAACTTTACCGAATGAAAATACTCAAAGTATTTTAGAAGACAGTGCCAGTTCAACGAGTCTATTCCATCAGTTTTAGAGTAGTATTTTTGTCGAGATCGGTCCATTCCGGCCAGGTTTTTCAATATACCTCATTAATTTATTTCCAATCTTTTTATATATTCTAATAGCCCTGGTTTCACAAATGTGCGGAAACTTTACCGAATGAAAATACTCAAAGTATTTTAGAAGACAGTGCCAGTTCAACGAGTCTATTCCATCAGTTTTAGAGTAGTATTTTTGTAGAGATCGGTCCATTCCGGCCAGGTTTTTCAATATACCTCATTAACTTATTACAAATATGTTTATATATTCTAATAGCCCTGGTTCCACACATGTTCGGAATTATTACCGAATGAAAATAGTCAAAGTATTTTAAAAGATAGCACCAGTTCAACGAGTCTATTCCATCAGTTTTAGAGTAGTATTTTTATCGAGATCGGTCCATTTCGACCAGGTTTTTCATCATACCTCATTAAATTATTACAAATATGTTTATATATTCTAATAGCCCTGGTTTTACAGATGTGCGGAAATCTTATCGAATAAAAATACTCAAAGTATTTTAGGAGATAATGCCAGTTCAACGAGTCTATTCCATCAGTTTTAGAGTAGTATTTTTGTCGAGATCGGTCCATTTCGGTCAGTTTTTCAATATACCTCATTAATTTATTCCCAATCTTTTTATATATTCCTAATAGCCCTGGTGTCACAAATGTGCGGAAACATTACCGAATGAAAATACTCAAAGTATATTAGGAGATAGTGCCAGTTCAACGAGTCTATTCCATCACTTTTAGAGTAGTATTTTTGTCGAGATCGGTCCATTTCGGTCAGGTTTTTCAATATACCTCATTAATTTATTTCCAATCTTTTTATATATTCTAATAGCCCTGGTTTCACAAATGTGCGGAAACTTTACCGAATGAAAATACTCAAAGTATTTTAGAAGACAGTGCCAGTTCAACGAGTCTATTCCATCAGTTTTAGAGTAGTATTTTTGTAGAGATCGGTCCATTCCGGCCAGGTTTTTCAATATACCTCATTAACTTATTACAAATATTTTTATATATTCTAATAGCGCTGGTTCCATACATGTGCGGAATTATTACCGAATGAAAATACTCAAAGTATTTTAGAAGATAGCACCAGTTCAACGAGTCTATTCCATCAGTTTTAGAGTAGTATTTTTATCGAGATCGGTCCATTTCGACCAGGTTTTTCATCATACCTCATTAAATTATTACAAATATGTTTATATATTCTAATAGCCCTGGTTTTACAGATGTGCGGAAATCTTATCGAATAAAAATACTCAAAGTATTTTAGGAGATAATGCCAGTTCAACGAGTCTATTCCATCAGTTTGAGAGTAGTATTTTTGTCGAGATCGGTCCATTTCGGTCAGTTTTTCAATATACCTCATTAATTTATTTCCAATCTTTTTATATATTCTAATAGCCCTGGTTTCACAAATGTGCGGAAACATTACCGAATGAAAATACTCAAAGTATATTAGGAGATAGTGCCAGTTCAACGAGTCTATTCCATCAGTTTTAGAGTAGTATTTTTGTCGAGATCGGTCCATTTCGGCCAGGTTTTTCAATATACCAAAGTAATTTATTTCCAATCTTTTTATATATTCTAATAGCCCTGGTGTCAAATATGTGCGGAAACTTTACCGAATAAAAATACTCAAAGTATTTAAGGAGATAGTGCCAGTTCAACGAGTCTATTCCATCAGATTTAGAGTAGTATTTTTGTCGAGATCGGTCCATTCCGGCCAGGTTTTTCAATATTCCTCATTAATTTATTTCCAATCTTTTTATATATTTTAATAGTCCTGGTTTCATAGATGTTCGGAAACATTATCGAATGAAAATACTCAAAGCATTTTAGGAGATAGTGCCAGTTCAACGAGTCTATTCCATCAGTTTTAGAGTAGTATTTTTGTCGAGATCGATCCATTTCGGCCAGGTTTTTCAATATACCACATTAATTTATTTCCAATCTTTTTATATATTCTAATAGCCCTGGTGTCAAAGATGTGCGGAAACTTGACCGAATAAAAATACTCAAACTATTTTAGGAGATAATGCCAGTTCAACGAGTTTATTCCATCAGTTTTAGAGTAGTATTTTTTGTCGAAATCGGTTCATTTCGGCCAGGTTTTTTAATATACCTCATTAATTTATTTCCAATCTTTTTATATATTCTAATAGCCCTGGTTTCACACATGTGCGGAATTATTACCGAATGAAAATGCTCAAAGTATTTTAGGAGATAGTGCCAGTTCAACGAGTCTATTCCATCAGTTTTAGAATAGTATTTTTGTCGACATCGGTCCATTCCGGCCAGGTTTTTCAATATACCTCATTAACTTATTACAAATATGTTTATATATTCTAATACCCTGGTTTGACAGATGTGCAGAAGTCTTACCGAATGAAAATACTCAAAGTATTTTAGGAGATAATGCCAGTTTAACGAGTCTATTCCATCAGTTTTAGAGTAGTATTTTTTTTCGAAATCGGTCCATTTCGGCCAGGTTTTTTAATATACCTCATTAATTTATTTCCAATCTTTTTTATATATTCTAATAGCCCTGGTTTCACAAATGTGCGGAAACATTACCGAATGAAAATACTCAAAGTATTTTAGGAGATAGTGCCAGTTCAACGAGTCTATTCCATCAGTTTGAGAGTAGTATTTTTGTCGAGATCGGTCCATTCCGGCCAGGTTTTTCAATATACCTCATTAACTTATTACAAACATTTTTGATGCAAGGTGAAGATAACGAACAGTGATCAATCTCATAACTCCTACAAGCAATACAAAATAGATAGTTGGGCAAACACGGATCCCTGGACACACCAGAGGTGGGATCAGGTGCCTAGGAGGAGTAAGCATCCCCTGTTATTACAAATATTTATATATATTCTAATAGCCCTGGCTTTACAGATGTGCGGAAACTTTTCCGAATAAAAATACTCAAAGTATTCTAGGAGATAGTGCCAGTTCAACGAGTCTATTCCATCAGTTTTAGAGTAGTATTTTTGTCGAGATCGGTCCATTCCGGCCAGGTTTTTCAATATACCTCATTAATTTATTTCCAATCTTTTTATATATTCTAATAGCCCTGGTTTCATAAATGTGCGGAAACATTACCGAATGAAAATACTCAAAGTATTTTAGAAGACAGTGCCAGTTCAACGAGTCTATTCCATCAGTTTTAGAGTAGTATTTTTGTCGAGAACGGTCCATTTCCGCCAGGCTTTTGAAAGAAAAACTGAGCTCATAACAATGGTAGAAATAAAATTGGGTGTGGTTTGACCAAAAGACTCTTGTACATCAGGTATATTGTATGCAAAATCAAGTGTTTGCGAGTTCAAATACCGAAAGTCACAACAACACCTGTATGAGGTAAGATGAGCCTCTTTACGTTGGGCAGCATGAGATCCATTGTTTTTGCGCTTAGCAACCAAAAGGGGCTAGTAATGGGCAAACTATCTGTTTCACTAACAGAGGCAATAACTCCTTGGGAGAGGAGTTCGTCTAACTGTGTGCGCAAAATCTGGAGGTAAACGATAAGGCCTTTGATACTTGGGAACAAAATTTGGCTTCAAGCTGTGGATTTTCTTTAGTTACAAATACATTCGTGTGTGCATATAAACATTTCTTAAGTTTCTCAATCTGCTTGTCTGTAAGTACATGTGTACCAGAAAAATCAAAATTTGCACAAAAAGCAGAAAAATCATCTGTTTCTGACACTCTGTCTTGCACTGAGTTACACTCTTAACATTAGTACACATTTGAAATGGCACAATATTGTAAGAGTTGGATTCCAACACAGCAAAATCGGCCAACACCATACCTTTAGGTATAAAAACAGGGTCATTTCCATGATTCATGACTTTGAAAGGGATGATTTTTTTTACAGGTATAGTATTAACCGATCTAGCTAGCAGCAAACCTCTTTTCAGAACATTCACATGAGCAGAAAGTAAACCCTGCACACCATATAATGACTTTCTTGGAACTTTGCCATATATAATAAGCTCTTTCTTAGGTTCTACAGTAACAGATTTCATAGATCTAACCTTCACCTTGGATTGCATATATCCATTCAACAAATCATTGCATGCACTAAAATCTAACACAGCACCTTTCTCTTTCATGTAATCTGTTCCAATGATAAAAGGGTGCGAGGTACATTGAAAAATATACACAGTAAACCAATGTGTACCATGAGGTGTTTGACCCTTAACCTTTGTAACATCTAAAACCTTGACACTCTGATTATCAGCTACTAATACTGAAATATCACAGGCATACAGAGGTTGTTTAACAGAGATGGGTAACATATCATACAACGACAATGATACAACAGATATACATGAACCAGAATCTAATGCTGCCACATTGACAGTTTTGAATTTCACTGGCATATACATAAATTTAGTGATGTTGGAGTCCTATATGTCTGAAAAAAATATCAGACGAGCTCATAACGTCACTGAAAGCAGGCACATCTGTCGCTATATTCTGATAGTCACACAAATGAAAACTGTCACTGCTCACAGGCGCGGTTATGGCTACGCAAGAGTCACACAACGGATTGCCACTAAAAGTTGTCGTGTCATTCTGTGTCGCACATCTCTGTTGGTAGAGTCTTTCTCTCCACGGTGTAGGCGAAGGGCTGCGATGGCGCAATTTTACCGTCTTCCCGAGGGAGTGCCCTGTTGATCTCCCCTC
This sequence comes from Ostrea edulis, assembly GCF_947568905.1. Taxonomy (NCBI): domain Eukaryota; kingdom Metazoa; phylum Mollusca; class Bivalvia; order Ostreida; family Ostreidae; genus Ostrea; species Ostrea edulis. The sequence goes on along the minus strand of NC_079172.1, from coordinate 3,111,680 downwards.
GGGGCTCTGGAGTTTTCCGACTTCGTGAACATACACGACGCAGCATTATGCCCGAACTGGGAACAAAACGGACACTGAGAGTTGGGGTCAGACACACCACCATCCTTCAATGCACAGGCACGCTGTACGTGACCCACACCTCTACATCGGAAACAACACTTGGAATTCGCAGATTGTTGCGGTGCAGGATCCAAACGTTGTGGGGGCTGTCCACCATATTCCTGGGTTGGTAAGTGCTGTACAGCTGTAGACAGGCGAGATAATTCCTTCACGATGAAGTTCATGCTGACATCGGATGCTGACTGTGTCCGTATTGCAGCTGTGGAAGCTGGGGTTCGCCTGTAACCAAATGCTTTCCCGGTCTTGGCAGCTGTAAGAGTGTCGACGAAACTGGTACAGCGTCCAGCACGGACATAAAACGCAAATTGCTGTGGTAACCCTTCAACAAATTTGTTCATCAAGTCACGTTCGGGTTTACCTAGCTTTCGGCCTTTCTCCAGAATAATACTATAGAAATCCTCTAACGTCTGAGTAGGGGACAAACACAATGACTTGAACATTGCTGACTCCATGATCAGAGTTTGGTCCAATGGTGATTTGCTGGTGTATGTTCTTTGGAACTCACTCGAGACGTTCCTCCACGACATCCGCATAAACTCCGAAAGTTGTCCTAACCATACAAGGGCAGAGCCTTGTAGATAAAGATGGAAGGCCGCAATTTTCCGTGCTTCATTTGCATCGAGGTCGTGAAATACACAGCACGAGTTAAATTCAGCCCTAAAGGCGGCATCTTCATGTGAATATCCGCTAAACTTAAGGAGTGAAAGTTTGTCCCTACATGTAGGTACATTAATGCCTTGCTTATTAGGCCTACTCACTACCGGAGTCGATGTGTTCGCTGGTGTTCTAACTGACCACGGTGGACTCTCGTCACATAAGTTCTTCACGAAGGTTTGCTCATTTTCCCGCGAATACGGGGTCAACACAGGCATCGATCTCCCATCAAATTGAAACGTTCCCATACCATTAAGCAACACATTATTGGGATCGGGGAATTTTGGATTCTCCGCCATGTTGTATCACTCATTTACTATCCTGAGTGTTTATGCATATAGTCTACATTGCGATCACTTATCACAAACTCAAAACACATGCTACTCAACGTCTGCCATTTTTTAATAACGCACAAACCCAACCCAGTCTTTTCCGGAATACATTGTAATAGTAAAACCAACAACGACATACAATCCGAATTGCCCTCTCAGTGACCCAGTATACTCAGATACACAACAATGAATTTGAACAGGTGCTGCGCGATAACCACAAGATAGCCCCATTAGACATTCAAAACCAACTTCATCCTGGAAACGTCTTTTTCGGGGGACTGATTAATGCCGCAAAATTGAAGAAAGCGAGAAAATCCATTATTCAGATTTCTGTTCTCTCTACCCTTCCGTCGATAGATAGTGTAAATATCCCTGCAAACACTCATAAATCCTAACCCAGAATCGCAATAGCATTAGACAATACTTTGGGATAGCCAAGGTCAAAGATCCCCTAGGAACTTCTACTAACCTGTGTTACCACAGAAAATAAATTGTAAACCAATGTTTGCTCTGTGTCAGAATTACGCGGAGAACGGGAGACAACTCCTCTGTCCTTGCTCGGACGAGCAGCTCTGTATGACGAGGGACCTGTTATACACCAAAACTCGTGCCGACGGTTCACACAGGTTATCAAAATGAGTAAAGTATATCACTTTCATAACGTCTCATCACAGGGTGACCCAAAGTTTGATCTTCGAGAGAGGAGGTGTCTTAAACTCAAAGGAGAATCGAGGACAGATTAAAGTATATGAATGAGTATGCAGTCGATGAACACACACAGCCTCAATACGATGTCATTGATAAAATGCCCGCTATGAGATCCACTGTTGAATTACTTATAAATTCCTTTCGGGGTAAATTTGAACAATATACGACATTTAAGACCCGCTGGGCCAGAGTTAATAGTGGGCAGGGCGATAAACCTGACGTTGGACATCATTTATAGGTCAGCTGCCGATCAAACGAACTCTCAGCTGATGATCTTATCGTATGTTGCTTTTAGGGTGGAGATAAAAACTACCCATTAAAGGAAATTAGATCGATCTGTCGCATTCGTGGGTTGTTTTTTTTCTTCTCTTCTTTTTTTTTTTTAGATCATACAAATTCTCATAAATTAAACTTCCATGTTAAGTATTTTTTACAACCAACTAGAACAAAACATTGACGCAAATATTTTAAAGATCACTCGATGCAAATTGTCTTTAAAGTTTACAATAGTGTTGAATATAAACGATACCATCTCGTTTATTCTAAACGAGTGATTTTGATACCTTGCCTGATTGTTATTGAAGTCATTGGCTTCACATCTTGATAAACTAACATGTTCTTGTAGTATGAACGTTTAGATTTAAAGATTAAATCGTTGCATGTGAGTCTTAAGTCTTCTTTTAAAGGTATTTCATCACGCATTGAAAATCCAGGTGGGGTGCGATATATCTTTTGTCTTCACATTCGCATCCGATTTGTGTTTTCTGGTCTATTGGCTCTTGTAATATTGAAATATTAAAACACAATATTTAAATGACATTATGGATATCTTTTATTTCATTTTGAGGGGTTTTTGTCAGTTCCCAGCGCATATTTGAAGAATAAATGAACAGATACATTTGCTTCACACTAAAATGTGTCTATATTATCATTATGTATATATACTGAAGCTGTGATCCTGTCATTTCTATCGAGATTTATTAACATTCATTTCAATTAACTGTTCTTTCACAAAAACTACTCTATTAGTTTATAAGAAGGTATAGTGGTATCACCAGTCCCTTTGTTTGTCTGCCCATCTATCTGTGGTTGATTTTGTTGATAAAAGATGTGTCGTTTAATTTGAATTCAAAAGTGCAAATAAAAACAAGCCACTCCGTCTCCTTTTCTCGGGATCTTGGTCGAAGTTTGTCCTGAAGCGAAATATTATAAATATTTGGACTCGCATAATTATTTATGAAAATACATTAATCATGGCTTTTTTATTATAAAAAGCACGTGCTGTGAAAATACACGATTAATATACGCGTTAATCTTTATGATTTGGTTAATTATTTAACAGGTGGACTAATGAACCACAGTAACATCTTTTCTTAACACACATTTATTATGATAGAGAACAGAGCAGATAACAAACGCCTGTGCTACTCGTGTATAACTAAATGCAATTTATCAAAATTTAGTGTAGTGGTCAGGGGCGGACCCAGGAATTACGGTTAAGGGAAGTTATAAGGCAGTGCGTTTTATTTATTACATTTTCTTCGAATTTTTTATTCAGTACTTTTAGCTGTCCCTGAATAAACACTGATAAATAGATATCACTGCCACCGCGAAGGACACACCAACTTCACCCAGAAGGCTTTTGTCTGTATGACCGAGAGCATTACCTACCTACCTAGTCCTTGTTGCATAGGGCAAGGACTAGTTTCTTCCGCTCTTCCCTGTCTCTTGCAGCCTTTTCAATTTCACGACCGAGACCATTACAAAAAATTAAAAGCAATCACCGACACAATATTATATCAGTCACGCGAACTTTAAATCTAACAATTTATTGTCTGTATGACAGGGAGCATTACAAAAACTTAAAAACAATTACCGATATTCACTACATCAGTCACACGGACTTTAAGTCTAACAATTTATTAAAATACAGACGGAATGCTTTGCAAAATAGTTATTAAATATCAATTAGGAATGAGTTTGTGTGTCTTAGGTTTAAGCATTTTTTCTTTTACTTGTAAAATTTCAAGATTCAATAAAATGACGAAGAAAAAAAGAATAGAGGAAATGTTTTCCCATGGAAATGTCCGCTTTCCCTCAAATAAAAGAGAAATTAACAAAACTGTTCCAAGTTTAACATTTTCGTCTCCCCATGTGTCCAGGTTTTAAAAAACTCGGGTTTTACAAGGAATCGTTTCTTGGTAGCGGTATAGCATTTCTGCAACACCGCCTGAGTGGACTTACACCAGGTCAGTGAAGCGAAAGACGTGATTTGAACATTGACCTTGGTACACACACAAACATACACTCACTATTATGAGAAAAAAGTAATGTTGTTTCTCTGCTATGTACTGTCGGTTTTGTAAAAGACATGAATAGGCATTTCCGGTGAACGGGGGATAATTCGATAAGGGGAAGAAATGAGATGATCCCTCTATAGATCGGCTAAATAAGTTTTACGCACTTTTCGAGAGGTAAATGAAATTGTCACCGTACCATCTGCCACATATTGACCGAGTTCTTGTCCAAATAAATATAAAATATATCTAACAAAATAAATATAAAAGAAATGACACACTGCAACATATATATTTTCTCCACTTTTACAGATTACATTTTTGGTTTACAATCTATAATATATATTACATTATTTTGTTTACTACAGTTCATTAAATAATTAAAGTTGGTTTCTGTTTCCACATATGCTCTTCTTCCCAAACTTTGGCGGGCAGAGGTATTACGTGCGAATTGCAATATTTCCTGTGTTTGATCTACTTGTATCTTGGACCTATAATATAAATGTCACTTCAAGAATACATACTGTATCGTTACACAACAGTTTACTATTTACGTAAACTTCATACTGTACATTTGATAAATCCACCATAACGTTAATACACGGCTACCCATGTCCTAAATCATAATGTATCGGTTATGCAAGAAAAAAAGAAAACAATACGCCGCTTCGACAGGTAGGTAGATCTGAGTTTTTCATGTTGATAATAATTTAACCACTGTTGACGAAAATCGGGGAATGTAGTCAGCTGTAGAAATGATTAAAGTATACGAAATAACCACAATTACCCATATCTAAAGCGGCTAGACGACATGACATGATTTTCCGAGAGGAAAAAAAGGTTGAATTTTGAATATTTCTCACGATTCTCGATTGTCGGGGTCAATATTGGCTCAATCAGCTAACCAGTCGAAATAAGTTGACACTCTAGGGACGATTTGTGCAAGTTGAAATTAAAATATTCTACTTTTTTGATGTTGGTGTTTGTATTTTGCCAAAATTTCTATCCAAACGGGTCAGGTAATGCTTTAGGAGGTAAGTTATGATTTAATGAATTGGATATGATTTAGAGGAAAAGTTGGTTAATACACACCCGCTGCATCTTGTGTTATTACAAAAAGGAAACAACGTGCAGTGTCGAATTTTTTGCTATTTTCAATGATCTGGTTAATCAAGAAACCAACCGTCATGCGACTAGGATTGAGTTTACATTACTCGGTACCGGAAACATTTGAAAACCAAGTAGTAACACTGCGTCTGTGTTTATTAAGCAAACGTTTTGTGTGCGGAGAACACTGTTTGTCAATTACTTCTTAGACCCATTTTCTACCTAAGCAGAAAAAATACATGCAAAAATACAAGTACTAATAATATACTAAAGTTTTTTTTTTACCGCTAACTTCAGCTATTCCTATACAAAGATTCATTGAGTATTTTCATTTCCATCCCAATACAACATACACTATTTATTCTATTATTTTGATTTTTCAGATGGAAAGAACTCGATCAGCACAGGTGTGAATATAAAGGATGCGACAAAGTTTACCAACAAAAGGGGAAACTGACTTTGCATGTGAAAATTCAACATAGCTTTATTGACCTCGGTCACTTACTTGTTTTGCTTTTGTTGTTTTTGTTTGGTATTTCACATTAAAGAGAGATTACTTGAGTATGGATTCTGGTTATATCTACTTCCGTTCAGATTAATCAGCATTTTACAATCTGAGAGTTGTCCCTTCTTAAGCTTTCTTCTAAAACATTTCAAAGCAAACGTTACAGTAGGGAAGAAATTTCACTGTATACACGGATGTTTCGAGTGATGCTTGTGTCAACATAGTGTTTTACGGACTGTTATTTCTTTGCATGGGAAAAACTGGTATCAAATTGCAGGTACCTTTCTTAATAGCAGTTTAGAGAGAAAACGTTTACTTTGTTTTATAGCAATGTTTTATGATTTTTCAGATTTTGTAGGGCATCTACTCTCACAATCATCTTAACGAATCTGATTTAGGGAAACAGCAATTCTGGAAGAACTCTGCCACGTCTGGTTAATTTTCATTCAGTGGTTCTCATGTGGAATTTAGTTAGCGGACAACAGACGCCAAATGGTGACAACAACTAATTTGATCTTATTGGTCAGATGACGAGTATTCCAAATGTCCATTTTTGTTAGTTTAGTAATTATTTTACCACACTCAAAATTAACTGGTATTTTTATTACACATCAGATTCTGATATGTAATCAAAGTTTAGTCAAAGTCTCTGCGACTACAACAGCTTAGAGTCGTTTATTCTGTAACCATCATGTTGCCTGATGGGTTGTTCTCTGGCATGTCGATTTGGTGCATTCGGTAAATACATTTTTGGAGGCGATCTCTGTCTAAATGGTCCCTGTGAAGTAGAGAAAACATGTTATCATAATCACAAGACCATATCATGATAGCTTCCATGCTTATAAATTCACCCTAAAGAGTAAATTGACACAAGATCGACACCTACATGTATATAGTGTAACATACCACCCCACCCCACCCCCACCTCCCCACCCCCAGTAATCTGACTATGGCCTTTGACCCCTTAGCCATTCTACTAGGAAATCAATAGATTTCTATATCCTAATATGAACTAATTCCTTATAGACTTTAACATTTGGTGTTCTGAATTTGAAGTAAAGTATTAGACCAGAAAATGCAAAGTAACAACATATTATGTGCAATATCATGTAGCGATTGTTGGCCCGTTCTTGGCACACTGATTTTGATGCCTGATCGGAATGTGGGGCTCTCGGCGGGTGTGGCCGATTGACGGGGGATGCTTACTCCTTCTAGGCACCTAACCCCACCTTTGGTGTGTCCAGGGGACCGTGTTTGCTCAACTCTCTATTTTGTATTGCTTATAGGAGTTATGAGATTGGTCATTGTTCGTTATCTTCACCTTTCATCAAGAAAGCATAAGCGTTACCTAAGTATTTGACAATTAAACGTCATACATAAGTATTCGACATTTACATAATCCGTTAATATTCTACATAGGCATAAATAAGTTGCTTATACACACCTTGAAATAATACACTCTATCTTCGTCAATTCTCTGCACCCACCATACATACAGTTGATATACTATCTGGGTCTAGTCTTGATTGGCACGTCTTTGGTTCTGGATAAGCAGCATTTTTATTTAGTTTTGGTGAATATGTTCCTGAATAAATATACATATACGAGCACTATGCATGTACATTGAAGAAAAATATCTAAAGCGTATGCATTTTTTTTTTTTTTGCATGGAAAAGAGTAGAGGTGAATTCACAAATCGAAAACAGTATCAATCTTTTTCTCCCTAACATGATTAATATTTTCAAATACCTTCGTTACAAATAAAAGAAATTAATTTCAATAAATTCTAAGTCATGCAATAATGGTTATTGCAGACCCAGAATCGTACCTACTAATCTAAATTACGTCACGTAATACAAACTCATTCAGGTGCGTAATACTACTGTATCCATCAGCGGGGTGTGTATTATAACCCATTTTTCCTCTAAATCATATCCAATTCATTAAATCATAACTTATCCCCTAAAGCATTACTTGACCCGTTTGGATAGAAATTTTGGCAAAATACAAACACCAACATCAAAAAAGTAGAATATTTTGATTTCAACTTGCACAAATCGTCCCTAGAGTGTCAACTTATTTCGATTGGTTAGCTGATTGAGCCAATATTGACCCCGACAATCGAGAATCGTGAGAAATATTCAAAATTCAACCCTTTTTCCTCTCGGAAAATCATGTCATGTCGTCTAGCCGCTTTAGATATGGGTAATTGTGGTTATTTCGTATACTTTAATCATTTCTACAGCTGACTACTTTCCCCGATTTTCGTCAACAGTGGTTAAATTATTAAAAGCAAGAAAAACTCAGATCTACCTACCTGTCGAAGCGACGTGTTGCTCTCTTTTAACTCATAACCGGAAACACTCCAAACGAATTTTCTTGCATAACCGATACATTATGATTTAGGACATGGGTAGCCGTGACTCTATGAGCATAAAGTTCTACCCATATTTACTCATTACTTTGATATAATATACCCTCTACTATTATGACGTGTGAAACAATATTGCATATACAATATGCAAACTTGAGATTACTTTTACTATAAAGTTGTAGGATAAGAGAAAATGACAAAGTTGTTTGCAATGCATAACGGTATTTACTAAATATATTGAATAAAGATAAACTTACCTCAGAAGTGAAGTAATGACAATCTGGTCTATAAGAGAAATTATTAAGTGAAATTTTCAATATACAAAACACTGGGTGCCAACAATATCTGTGCACGCCTTGCCTGCTACGCCCAAACTAACTCGCAACTGGTATTTCAAGTGAATATAAACACAGACATCTAACTTTAGACCTGGTCCTTGTGAACATCATTAACTGTACCTGTATGGAAGCAAGTTAGGAATAAATTTATATAAACCTAATTCTTTTGTACAAGGTTAAAACTAGGGAAAGTAGTTTGAACATAAAATATGACACCATCAAATAATGATTGAAGTGAATGTTTATGCTTTTTTTTTTTAAATTTGTTATAATGACGACATTTAATCTGAATGACTCTTGAATTGAGCACCGTATCTACCATTACTTAAACTATACTTTCCTTTATGGACGAAAACACACAATAGAGAAGATCAATGGAATAATTACGCTTCTTCTTTTATATCAATCAGGTACGGATCCAGGAATTGCGGTTAGTGGGGGCACAATTTTATGTGTCGAGGAGTCCTGGATTTTACAAATTATATAAGTTTAAATATGTCCCCTATTTAGTCATTTTTACTGCTTTATATCATTTTAAATAAAGTAAAACTAAAAAAAACGCACACCCATTTTAAGGGTTAAGGGGAAAAGTAATATATCTCTCTCTCTCTCTCTCTCTCTCTCTCTCTCTCTCTCTCTCTCTCTCTCTCTCTCTCTCTCTCTCTCTCTCTTTCTCTCGAGAGAAGCCCGAGGATGTGCAATAGGTTAGATGCCTGTTATGCACTACCCTAATGGATTTTAAACATAAACATAAACCTCAATGCCTCCGTATCTCAGAGATACAAAAGTATTTGTGTAGTTTTAGCATCGTCCTGAACATGTTGAGTGTGAATTTACACGAAAGACACACGGATATAAAAAGGTACAGTCCCCGCTCGGTATGAAACTATTTGCTACAAAATGTTGCACAAATGGCGACGCTTTACAGCAAAAATAAATCAATAAAATTGTGTTAGTCATTCACCTCGGTGTTACACACCGTGTCATTGTTACATACCGTGTCATTGTTACACACCGTGTCATTGTTATATACCGTGTCATTGTTACATACCGTGTCATTGTTACATACCGTGTCATTGTTACATACCGTGTCATTGTTACACACCGTGTCATTGTTACACACCGTGTCATTGTTACACACCGTGTCATTGTTACATGCTGTGTTGTTGTTACATACCGTGTCATCGTTTCATACCGTGTCATTGTTACATACCGTGTTGTTGTTACATACCGTGCCATTGTTACATATCGTGTCATTGTTACACGCCGTGTCATTGTAACATACCGTGTCATTGCTACATACCGTGTTATTGTTACACACTGTGTCATTGTTACACACTGTGTCGTTGTTACAAACCGTGTCATTGTTACCTATCGTTTCATTGTTACACACTGTGTCATTGTTACACACTGTGTCATTGTTACACACTGTGTCATTGTTACATACCGTGTCATTGTTACATACCGTGTTGTTGTTACATACCGTGTCATTGTTACAAACCGTGTTATTGTTACCTACCGTTTCATTGTTACATACCGTGTTGTTGTTACATACCCTGTCATCGTTACCTACCGTGTCATTGTTACATACCGTGTCATTGTTACATACCGTGTCGTTGTTAAATACCCTGTTATTGTTACATTGTTAAATACTGTGTCATTGTTACACACTGTGTCATTGTTACATACCGTGTCATTGTTACACATCGTTTCATTATTACACACTGTGCCATTGTTACATAGCATGTCATTGTTACATACCGTGTCATCGTTACATACCGTGTCGTTTTTACATGCCGTGTCGTTGTTATCGTGTCATTGTTCCATACCGTGTCATTCTTACATACCGTGTCATTGTTGCATACCATGTCATTGTTACATACTGTGTCATTGTTACACACCGTGTCGTTTTTACATACCGTGTCATTGTTACATACCGTGTCGTTGTTAAATACCCTGTTATTGTTACATTGTTAAATAATGTGTCATTGTTACACACCGTGTCATTATTACACACTGTGCCATTGTTACATACCGTGTCATTGTTCCATACCGTGTCATTCTTACATACCGTGTCATTGTTACATACTGTGTCATTGTTACATACTGTGTCATTGTTACATACCGTGTCATTTTTACATACCTTGTCGTTGTTACATACCGTGTCATTGTTACATACCGTGTCGTTTTTACATACCGTGTTGTTGTTACATACCATGTCATTGTTACATACTGTGTCATTGTTACATACCGTGTCATTGTTACTTATCGTGTCGTTGTTACATACCGTGTCATTGTTACATATCGTGTCATTGTTACATACCGTGTCATTGTTACATACCGTGTCATTGTTACATACTGTGTCATTGTTACATACCGTGTCATTGTTACTTATCGTGTCGTTGTTACATACCGTGTCATTGTTACATACCGTGTCGTTGTTAAATACCCTGTTATTGTTACATTGTTAAATACTGTGTCATTGTTACACACTGTGTCATTGTTACATACCGTGTCATTGTTACACATCGTTTCATTATTACACACTGTGCCATTGTTACATATCGTGTCATTGTTACATACCGTGTCATTGTTACATACCGTGTCATTCTTACATACCGTGTCATTGTTACATACTGTGTCATTGTTACATACTGTGTCATTGTTACATACCGTGTCATTTTTACATACCGTGTCATTGTTACATACCGTGTCATTTTTACATACCGTGTCATTGTTACATACCGTGTCATTTTTACATACCGTGTCATTGTTACATACTGTGTCATTGTTACATACCGTGTCATTGCTACATACCGTGTCATTGTTACATACCGTGTCGTTTTTACATACTGTGTCATTGTTACATACCGTGTCATTTTTACATACCGTGTCATTGTTACATACCGTGTCATTTTTACATACCGTGTCATTGTTACATACCGTGTCATTTTTACATACCGTGTCATTGTTACATACCGTGTCATTGTTACATACCGTGTCATTGCTACATACCGTGTCATTGTTACATACCGTGTCGTTTTTACATACCGTGTCATTGTTAGATACCGTGTCATTGTTACACACCGTGTCATTGTTACATACCGTGTTGTTACTTATCATGTCACCACACCTGCTGTGACACGGGACCTCGGTTTTTGTGGTCTTATGCGAAGGACCGCCTCTATCGACAAACAAAGGGGTACTATTCTAACCGGAACCCCACGAGATACGAATCACCACAATATTGAAATAGCGTCATTTAAAATGTTCTTGTAGATGTAGAGTACCCTAAATGTGGCAAATGTATCATGGATATCATCTGTTGTACTGACGCACGGTTCTTCATAAGCAGCTAGTTGTTTTCCACGTGTTTCCCAATGGAAGTATAAAATTCACAAATCATTGTTTTTAATGGTAGAGTAGGGGGGGGCGGGGGGTGTCTATATTTTACAATCGTAAGTTGTATATAAAAATTGCTTGTGTTTAATTATATAGCAGGTATTTACTTTCTCACTTTACATCCCCGCTGTTCAAGTATTATTTTAATGGTAGAAAAAAAATATATCAATTTCTTAATAAGCATTTTTAGTTATCAGTACTGATATAGTATATGGAGTATAAGTTATAATTTCTGGACGATACTTCATGATTTTCTTTTTGAATTTTAGAATGAAAGGTTTATTAGAATTTTAATTCAACTGAATTTTACAATGAATAATAAGAAAATAAAAGTTACACACTTTTTTTGATATTAGTGTAGGTATATTACAGGTATTTAGAAAGCCTAGGCCTAATAATCATGAAAATATACGAATATCGTTGACTGATAGAGTTTGTAATGTAAATAAAATATAAAAATGTAAAACTTATACGGTACCAATTTGGTTGCACCAGATGCGCATTTCGACAAATAATGTCTCTTCAGTGATGCTCAACCGAAATGTTTGAAATCTTAAATAGCGATATAATATAATATGATTTTGAGTAGATTTATTCAAAGTTTACGTACACTGATGGAATGTGTTTTTGTGATTACAATGATGATCGTCCGTTATGTAATTTAGTAATAGGGCCTACATACTTCGAGTTGTTTTTTAACTAAGCAGTTGACTTTAATTTATATTTTGATTTGTCTCAGTCTTTGGAAAGTAAGAAATGATTGGCACAACGTCTGATTTGAAATGGATTTATTTGTGTCCACATTGTTTGGCTACCGACCGATGTAACATTGTATAACTACATGTAAGTATTAACCGTATAGCTTTGAAAAATGCCACATTGTGCTGCATTTAATTGTAGTAAATGTGTTAGGTCGTAGAAGAGGGTGCATATGTACCTCTACTCAAGGGATACTAGATTTAGAAGAAAACAATATATGGGTATATACATACAAAATGTCGGCACGGTGAATTTGTTGCCTTAAACACTGCACTTCATTACAGAATATATATCCCGGACCTGTTTTCCCGGGGGAAAGTCTATGCGGGAGAAAGTCTATGCGGGGGGAGTCTATGCTGCAACACCGGCGGTTCTAACTGGTTATCAGATTATCTAAATGCGTAACGTATATAACCTTCATAAAGTTTCATCCCCTAGTTACCCAAGTCTTGATCTTCGCGAGAAGTGAGCTGCCATTCTAACGTTCATATTTTTTTTTTTTTTTTTTTTTTTTTTTTTTTTTTTTTACAAATTCTTAAATTTAAACTTCCAATCCATGTTAGATATTGTTGCAACCGACCAGAGCAAATCAGTGACACAAATCTTTAAATCTAACAACCACTCAATACAAATTGTCTGTTGGAGTTTATAATAGTGTTTAACATGAACAATACCAAGTCGATGATTTTAAGCGAGAGATACAAGAGAACTCTTTAGATACCTTATGGTTATACTGAAGTCATCAGCTTCACGCATTGATATACATACGGGCTTTTTATTCATAGTACGAACGTTAGATTTAAAGTTTAAACCACTGCATGCAAGTCCCTGTCTGTTTGCTGGTTCAAAATACACCCACGGTCGCTCTGTTGGGTCTTTTATCACACATTGACAATCCAGGTGGGGTACGATATATCCACTGTTCTGTTTAGTCTTCACACATTGAAAATCCAGGTGAAGTACGATATATCCACTGTTCTGTTTAGTCTTCACACATTGCAAATTCGGGCGAGGATATGATAAATCCACTGTTCTGTTTAGTCTTCACACATTGAAAATCCAGGTGAGGGTACGATATATCCACTGTTCTGTTTAGTTTTCGCGTTCTGTAGAGCTATTTCCTCTGATCTGATGTTTCCTTTTGTTTACAGTTTTCACAGATTGAAATTTGGCGGAGATTATATAATTGTTTCCGCACCACCGAAACTATACATGACAGATTGACGTCAGGTTTTCTGGCTTTTAGTTTTCCGGAAATTAGCATTTTCATTCAGTGCCATCACAAAAAAACTTCTATCCCCTATTTTCAGATACGGATTTAAGGAGCCTCTCCCATACATTTTCAAATCTAATGTAGACCATAGTCTCTTAGATAGAAATAAAAAATAAACAATAAAAAAAAATCCACTTATAGAAATACATGAGAAGATTTTTTGATATATTGTTATTTTTATTGGGAGAAATTATATTCAATTAAAAAAAAAAACAAAAAAAAAAACCAACAACATAATTTTATGTCATTTTCATTAATTTCATCTCCCTCATGCATAGCTCTTATCCTTGGACGAATTTGGCTCCACTTGTTTGGCACGCTGTTTTTGGCTATATTTAGATCTAAAACTTCATAGTTATTTCGGATTTCAAACATTTGGGTTGAGCATCACTGAAGAGACATTATTTGTCGAAATGCGCATCTGGTGCATCAAAATTGGTACCGTATAAGTTTTACATCTCAATGACAGAATTTTTAAAAAAAATACACAGGAGACACTCCCTGTTACCTCCCCTATAATTTCAATTCTGCATCCGCCCCTATTAAATTGTAAACTATATTCCACAGGGCCATGGTTTGATCAAACTTAAATCCGCGCTTTCTGTCCATGTTTTAATATCAACTGCAATTCGGTAGTACTGTTCCTATTGAGAAATTCTTTATAGTGGGTCCTTTTCTGTCCCGTAAAATACTTGTTTCGCCTATTGTGGTCCATCCTTACTCCTTGTAGATGCTTTGATATTGAGATTGTTGGAACCCCTGCAGCATCAAATTGTTTGTCAGTAGCCTACTTCAATTTAAAAACTGACCGTAAGCAGAACAAGCTCTTGCGTATCAAATCAGATGAGATATATAAACACCATATGTCACCTGACCATATGAAAGTGACAATGATTTATTTCTACATAAAACAAGAGGAACTGTGAGCAATGGTCACTAAGAAGAACCCCCCGCTTACCCCAATCTCCCAAAGGTTGTTGTGAATAGGTATAAATTACCTCTTTCCTGAGTGTAAAAATATGGGATGCCTTTGTAGAAGAAAACGGAAGATATAGTCCGAACACAAATCCATGGCATAAACCTATAATTTTGACCTTGAGGTCAAAGGTCAAGGTCATGAATGTACATGACATATAGTCTCATGATGATACATCCATGTCTTATAGTATGACAAAACCCTATAATCAATTTTGACCTTGAGGTCAAAGTTCAATGTCATATAGAAGTCATGAAGGTACCCAACACATTGTGTCATGGTGATATACTCATGTGTCAAATATAGTATGCCCATGTCAAAGAACAAAGAAGTAATGGCCCTGACACGAATCCATTGTAAAAACCTTTAATTTTGACCTTGAAGTGAAGGTCATATGGAGTTCATGAAGGTACATGATACATCGTCTCATGGTGATACACGCATGTGTCAAATATCGTATGCCTATGTCAAAGAACAAAGAAGTTATGGCCTGGACACGAATCCATTATTTAAAAAAACCCTTTAATTTTGACCTTGAGGTCAAGGTTCAAGGTCATATAGAGGTCACGAAGGTACTCGACACATCGTCTCATGGTGATCCACCTGTGTGCCTAATATGTTATGCCTAAGTCAAAGAACAAAGAAGTCATGCCCCGGACACGAATCTGCAGACAGACAGACGGACAGACAGAGTGATTCTTATATACCCCCCTGAACTTTGTTCGGGGGTATAATTAAATATGGGATGTTGACGATGGAAAAGTTGAAATCCTCCCGTTTGTAATAAAGTTGAGTAACGTTAGTGTGCCGTTAATATCTTTCAATAAAATATCAAAGTATGAAGCAGAAGTGGGCGACTCTGTGGTGTCTTTTATTTCGAGCTCATAGGGGTATATCGAAGTGATGCATTCGTGTAACCCAGCTCTTGCCCACT